>NC_062546.1:117571634-117941634 GCF_016906955.1 Phacochoerus africanus
TTCCTTTCCTTTCCTTTCCTTTCCTTTCCTTTCCTTTCCTTTCCTTTCCTTCTCTTCCTCCCTTCCTACCCACTTATCTACCTACCTTTTAAGTTTGCACCCGTGGCATACGGAAGTTCCCAGGCTACGGATCAAATTGAAGCTGCAGCTGCCGGCTTAGGCCACAGCCATAGCAATATGGGATCTGAGCCACGTCTGTGACCTACCCCAGAGCTTGCCACAGTGCCAGATCCTTAACCCACTGAGCAAGCCCAGGGATCAAACCTGCATCCTCATGGATGCAAGTTGGGTTCTTAACATGCTGAACCACAATGGGGATTCCTAAAACTCTGTTTTATTTCAATTCTGTTTTGTCAAAGTTATGTGTGGCGTTGAATTAAACACTCTGGTACAAGGCTTATTTCAAAGAAACAGAGAATCTTGCCCCCTTTTCCAGTCCCAGGAAGCAATCACTTTCTGCTCCCCATTTTCTAATTGCATGTTTATGTTGTTACTTCCTAATTTTTCAATTTTGGAATTTGTAATTTTAGGCTTATTCATTGACTTCCCACAGGGGAACATAAGGATTTTGGTTAGATTGCTATTCAGCATTTATGTTATTGTAACTCACATAATTGTAATTCAGAGCCCAGCTGTGTAGAGTGGTTACCCTCCATGTCAGTATTTTTAGAAGTTTTCTCTTGGGCTGGTCTGATTTCCCAGAGAGGATTCTTTCAGTTCTCTACTTGGAGGGTCTAACAGGGGTGGTAACCTTCTGGAAGCTTCTTAATAGTCTGTACGTTATAGCTTAGTTCTTTTTTTGGTGTGATACCCCAACCTCAATTCGACTTGTATCCTCTTTCTTTTGACCTCTAACAAGTAGAAACCTCCAGGACGCTATCAGGGTGGGGAAGGGACTGTTGCTCAGTTGCACGGAATAAAGGGATGTGGGCTTTTTTTTTTTTTTTTCTTTTTAGGACCACACCTGTGGAGTATGAAAGTTCCCAGGCTCGGGGTGAATCAGAGCTGCAGCTGCCAGCCTACGCCACAGCAACGTGGGATCTGAGCCACGTCTGCAGCTGACACCACAGCTCACAGCAATACTGGTTCCTTAATCTACTGAGCGAGGCCCGGGATCAAACCCACATCCTCATGCATACTGGCTGGGTTTGCTTCCGCTGAGCCACAATGGGAGCTCCTATCTGGGCTTTTAACTGACCCTTAAGCTGACTTGTAAACAGTCTTCTGTGGTTAGTCCCATCTTCACATTTACTTTTGGATTGTTGGCTTAAAGGAAAATGCACAACAAAAGAGTTGTGAGTTTAAGTTGTATTCACATTCTTACTGAGGGCTATAGCCTGGGAGACAGCCTCTCAGTTAGCCATGGGGAATTGTTCCAAAGAGATCGGGAGGACCAGTTTATACATGATTTTTGGCTGGGAATACATGTGGTCAAGCACACATCTTAGTAAAAGATTGCTGCTACTCACAAAGGCCAGATGTCTCCAGTTAATGATTTTAGTGCTTTTCTGGGTAAGAGGAGATGCAGAAATCTGGTTGACTGAAATTCTTCCTGAGATATGCACCTAACTATTTAAGGACCTGCCTGCCCAAAGCACAGAGCGTTCTCTTATCGTTTCCTCTCAGAATGTTCTGTCCCTCAGAGACTTCAGTGGGCTACGACTTAATCCCTGTAGAAGTGGATGGCGAGCAGCTCTCTTTGTTTTTCTTGGTTGCGGGGATGTCCTTAATACTATCACATTCTTGAACAGTCTGGGGGCTGGCAGGTAAATTAGGTGGTGCATTGGCCTCCCCCGGAGGGCTTTAGATTCATCTTTCTGGAGCCTAAGTCATAACTGCCATCACTCTGCTTCCCATCATGATCACTCTTTAATTATCTCTTTTGCTCTTTCAGTTTATGCCCTAAAAAACAAAACAAAACAAAACATCTTCACTATTATTTTACTGAACAGTTAATCCACCAGTTTAACTGCAAACCTAGGTTTATTCACGACTTGTCTGACAAAAAGAGCGCTAAGAAAGTGTGACTTGACCCTCTAAAACTTGGAAAAGGAGGAAGGAGGTTCACTCTGGCTGCCCTTGGATTCAAACTCTCAGTACAGATGCCACATGCCTGGTGCTGGGCTACAGAAAGTCACTGTGGCCACATGGGGGACAGTTGTGTTGTAACCCTTACCATATCAGTCGGAGATGACTGATTATCACTCTCACTAGTCCAGATCTGGCAGCCAAGGTTAATCACAGGAGGAGATGGCTGTCATGGGAACAGAGGTATTCAGTCTTACTGTGAAATGGTCAACATTTTGGTGTCAAGTTCCATGGTTGTTAAGTGAGAAAACCAAAACCTTGGCTGAAAATTTGACCATTTTAATAGGAGCTGATGGTTTTGCTGATCATTCATGTAGTAGAAGGTGTGGGTCATTCTGTCAACTTGTGTCACATTAATTTCCACCTCTAGAAAGTTTCTGTAAGAGATGTGAAAATGATGAACTGAATCGAAATTCTCTGTGACTTAAATTTCTAAAACTTGAGGGTTTTTGTTTGTTTGTTTGTTTTTCCCCCTGAATCCATGGCACATGGAAATTCCCAGGTCAGGGATCAAATCCAAGCCACAGCTTTGACCTACGCCACAGCTGTGGCAGTGGTGGATCCTTAACCTACTGTGATACATCAGGAACTCCTAAAGCTTGAGAGTTTTTCTTCTTACTTATTTTGCTGTGAGTGAGTGGTCCCTGAACCTAAGATCATAGATCAACAAATCCCTAAGTTTATAGATCATAGATCAACAAAAACTCCCCTAAGTCTCTGGGCCCCCCACTCTAGCTTACTTAGAATCTCAAGTGCTGAAGGCATATAACCTGTCACCTATCTGTCAGTTTGTCCACGGGAGATTGGCTTGAGAAGCATTTTTCAGGGCTTTTGGAAGGTGTGGGAAGAGTTGGCCAGAGACTTGAAACCAAATCAAAACAAAACAGAACACATTTTCAAGAAAGAAAACATAACTGCTGTGCACTGGTTTGGCACAGCTGTAAATAGCATTTATACTTGTATTAATGAAAATATTGAATATGCACTTAATCAAAAATGGTTGAGAAGGAAAGGGAGAAGGGAGAAACAAATCTACACCTTCCAGAGCAGCTGGGCAATAGATATTTTCTAAAACTAAAAATCAGGAGTTCCCGTCGTGGCTCAGAGATTAACAACTCTGACGAGTATCCATGAGGACACAGGTTTGATCCCTGGCCTCACTCAGTGGGTTAATGATCCAGCGTTGCTGTGGCTGTGGTGTAGGCAGGCGGCTACAGCTCTGAATCAACCCCTAGCGTGGGAACCTCCATATGCTGCAGGTGCAGCCCTAAAAAGACAGGAAAAAAAACCCTGAAAAATCAAGAAATAGCACATCCTGTGTGTTATTTAGATATTCTTGAAGTGCAAATACAGAAGAAACACTTGAAAGAATTGGGGTGGTTGCTTCTGATATGTGGAAGTGAGGTGGGGCCGCACCCTGCCATGTGTTACCTTCCTGATGAAACTATTTTCTATTTAAAGCTATATGCAGGTATTAATTTTATATAAATAAAAATTGAATTAACAAAGACATTTTGTCCTAGGAGATAGTTAAGCACAAAGACAGTAAGAACAGTTATTAATAAGTTATCCATATTCTAGACTTTTTTGCCTTTTAGGAAAGTGTTCATTATGCAAAGACATTAATATTTTACAGCTAAGGTATTCATTTCCTTCTATGAAAAAAATTGCCTATTAATATTATTTGATTTTCAATCTTACCAGCTAAAAATAAGTCAACTGAGTTTTGCTAGATTTAGTTGGGTTTGAGGACAAAGGCTGTAGCGAGCCTCATAATGTTCGGTTTTAAGAGTTATTTGGTCAAGACTGAGAATTCTCTTCCCTTTGTTTCTGATTCTGGCTTTTTGACCCTCTCTAGTCTTCAGGAGTGTATGATAGTATAAAGATTAAAGGAAGAGCAAAGGGACTGAAAATCCAAAAGCATTTCTCAGGTTAGGCCTAAAGACCTGAAAGGGAGCGCCAAGTGCCAAGCGCCAGAAGTCAGGCACTTTCCTGTTGGCATGGGGCGGCAGCGGACAGATTTCATTACTGCCGTTTCAGCAGTTGGGGCCAATGGCCGTGCTGGCGTTGATCTACTTCTAGGCAGACCCTCCAACACCCAGAGCTCCTCTGAGACCAGCTGGCAGCTCATTCTTTATTTTATTTTTTTTGTCTTTTGTCTTTTGAGGGCCTCATCCATGGCATATGGAGGTTCCCAGGCTAGTGGTCAAATCGGAGCTGTAGCCGCCAGCCTGTGCCTCAGCCACAGCCACAGCAACTCGGGATCCAAACTGTGTCTTCGACCTATACCACAGCTCACAGCAATGCCGATCCATAACCCACTGGGCAAGGCCAGGGATGGAACCTGCAACCTCACGGTTACTAGTCAGGTTCGTTAACCACTGAGCCACGACTGGAACTCCTTGGCAGCTCATTCTTTAGAGCAGACAACCACACCTCCCCTAAGCACCTGAAATAAACTCAGGCAGCTCTAACAGATACAGTCTCTGTGCTCTTAAAAGTCAGAGACCAAAACAAAACAAAAACAGTTTTGACTGAAGAGTAAGTACTGCAGATTTGTTTTCATAGAGTTTACATTCTGTTTAGATCACCCAATCTCGATAAGTTCTAGGGTGCAGGTTGGAGTCTCTTAGTCTTGGGGAGTGTACAGAGGAAAGTGTCACATGCTTGCTGGACAAGAACAGCCACTGTCCCTCTCTCAACTTGCTTTGTGTTATACTGTTGTATATGCTGGAGATCTGCTGGAATATTAAACACCTTGTTGATTAGGAAAAAAAAAAAAAACCTCTCTGGAAAATGGAGATGAGGACAAAGAGAAGTGTTTTAAGAAACAGTGGTTATCAGGCAGAAGTTAGTTATTAAGATAGACTAAAAAGTAGAACATTGGACTAACCTAAGATTTGGATCAGTGTGAAACAGGCCACATAACTCCTTTTTTTTTTTTTTGCTTTTTAGGGCCACACCCAAGGTGTATGGAAGTTCCCTGGCTAGGGGTCTAATCGGACCTACAGCTGCTGGCCTGTACCACAGCCACAGCAGTGCCAGATCTGAGCCACATCTGTAACCTACACCACAGCTCATGGCAACTCTGGATCCTTAACTCACTAAGCGAGCCAGGGATCGACCACGCAACCTCATGGTTCCTGGTCAGATTCGTTTCCTCTGTGCCACAATGGGAACTCCTCTGTTTTTTGAGGGAATCATGTGCTATGGTATTTATGATTTGGGAGAGTTTGAGAATGTCTCAGGATGCAGCCCTGGTTGGTGTTGTGAGTCTGTTCTGCATTCATTTGTACAGCCAGCATGGAAGAACCACTTATTTTATGTGTGGCCCTGTGCTGGGTGCCCGGGTTATCATGGTTCTCATACCTGGTTCCATAAACCAGTCTACAACAGGCTTTGCCCTCATGGTGCTTGTGAAATAGATACATAGGATGCCACTAGGCAGGGATAAGCATTTTGGCTTTAAACAGGGTAATCATGGAGGCCTCTCCGAAGATATAACATTTGAGGCTGCATCTTGAAAGATGGGAGGAGACAGTCCCGTGAAGATGGAGGGAATTAACTTCAGGTATAGGGAACAACTGATGCAAAAAGAGTGGGAAGAAGTTTGGTGTGATGGAATGTCAGAAAGAAGGTCGAGATACACAGTGGCTGTGAAGGAAGAGAGAAGAGATCTGAATGGGAGACTGGGGCCAGTTGATAAAGGGCTCCTAAGACAGGCTTAAGGGGACTGGATATGTTCTAAGGGCAATGGGAAAATATCAGAAGGTTGTAAGCAGAGGTGCTACGCCTGATGGTTTTTTTTTGTTTGTTTGTTTTTTATTCTGATATAACTTTAAAAAGATTCCTGTGGCTTCTCCTTGGAGAATGGATTGGAATGTGAAAATAGAAGTAAGACAGTTTCTATGAAATATGTGGAAGTGATGTTGCTCTGGATTAGGGTGGGAGCCAGTGGAGAAAGAAATGGGTGGATCTGAGAGGTGATTTCAGGATAGAATTGATGTCCTGAGGTCTTAGTAATGTCTATTTTTTCACTTATGCAGGTGTCCAAGGAGAATAATGCACTGTACATATTCATTTAACTCCTTGGCCTCTCAGACACTTAGTTCAGCCTCACGTTACCAACTTACCACAATCGTGATGCATAAAAAAACGCAAATGCAGCTATTCATTTCCTTCCTGATGGGTTTAAAAAATAAGTCAGTAAATTATTGATCACTAAATATTTTGCTTCCATAGGCATATAAATATTTAATTCCTAAGGTTATCGACATCTGCTTATTCTCCTTTCCTGAGTACAGACATCTAAATTTGACATCATAGTCATTGGTGACTATAGATTTCAGTTGCCCATGAAAGCAGTGATTAAAAACTAAGTGTGCAAGGATAGTCATATAAATCACTACCAAAATCTTTACCATCAAAAAATGTAAACACAAATTCATCAGACTTATTCATTTACTGATGAGGCCATTAGCATTTAATCAGTAAGTCTAGGGGAAAAACATGCAGTGTCATTCATGTGAGTCATGTTCTCCCCCCAAGAGTCTTGAATCACTTTAAAAAAACTAAAAGGAAAATAAAATATTTTGTTTCCCACCCCACACCAGGTCAACATCTCTGGAAATGAGGTCCAGGAATCTGTGCTGGGGACAGCTTTTAGGTCTCTTAGGAGGCGTCACCACTAACATTTTTATGACTTAGTATAAAATCTCTAAGTTCCATTATGAGAATTTATAGATGTCTTTGCTTTTATATCCCAATATCTCTTATGTGTGCCTATGGTTGATTTGATGCTTAGTCTTGGGTACCAGAATATCCAGTTATATGCCTTTGGGAAAATAAAATCCCCTTTAAAAACATCTACCTTGTGACAAAGTTTCCAAGAAAGTTTTATGTTGAGACTGGAAAACAGTTTATAATTGAAAATATATGTTTTGATGATTCTTTCAAAGGAATTATGCAATTAGGATTTTTCGTTTGTTTGTTTTAGCCACATGGGCACAATTTAGGCTTTTAGGAACACTTAGTTATTGGAACACTATAGCATCTTGTGATACTTGAAGTGTCTGAACCAAGGACTTCCTCTTAGAATACAATTCTGATTATTTAGCTGATGCCGAGCAAAAGCCTGGCTCCAGGAGAGATGAGATAGAAGTTTTTCTCTGTTGTCTCCATCCAGCAGTGCACAGACCCAGAATGCGCATCCTCAGGGGAGGGGGAAGGATTCTGTGTGTTGCCATAAAACTATAAAACTTTTGAATGAAGCTGGCTGGGGAAGAGCTAGGGGAGTGTTCAAGGTCATTTGACTTAGCTGTCTGCTGCAGTGCTCTCATTCCTAAATTCCTTTAAAACAATCCCTTTAAATTCCCCATTGATCAGTGGCCCTGAAGCTCATAGTTTCAGAGACTCAAGTCTTTGCTACCTGATCAGCTACCACGGCCCATTTCCTCTTTATCCTCTAGGCAACTAAACTCTAGTTTCTATCCTCATAGGTGACATCAAGCAGTTTGCAGGCTTCCTAGATAAGTTTGTCCTGTAGTTTGAAGTGAAGGCAAATGCTCATACTCTTAATTTCCCAAGTTGCCTTTTTTCAGGCAGCAACTAAATCCAGTTTTTCAAACACTCCCTGGTTGGGTTGCTAGTATATGTAGAAGAATTAAAAGCACAAAGAAGAAATGAGCATTTTTGCTTTTCATGGCAACCAAGTGACTACTTGGTTTTTGCTCATCCTCGAACTTCCATCCCTTAGCCAATGCTCTGTATTAATTGACATTTGGTACCAGGACACCGTTGATGTTCTCAGTCCCAGTCAGCATATGGAATGGTGGTGTAGGGGTTGGTGAGTTTCAGCACATGGGAAAGATCTGCTAGGCTTAAATATGAACTAGATTACTTTTTTCATTTCAGTTAAGATCAAGGATTTCTCTTCCTTCTCTACTTTGCAAAGATAATGGTAGCATTTTTTTTGGAAGGGAGTGGGTAGGGTGAGCCATACCATAAGCATATACCCCCAGGAGTTCCCGTCATGGCGCAGTGGTTAACGAATCCGACTAGGAACTGTGAGGTTAAGGGTTCGATCCCTGGCCTTGCTCAGTGGGTTAAGGATCCAGCGTTGCCATGAGCTGTGGTGTAGGTTGCAGATGCTGCTTGGATCCCACGTTGCTGTGGCTCGGGTGTAGGCCGGTGGCTACAGCTCCGATTTGACCCCTAGCCTGGGAACCTCCATATGCCGTGGGAGCGGCCCAAGAGATGGCAAAAAAAAAAAAAAAAGTGTATACCCCCAGTTGTCTGAGGAACTCCTGGTGGAACGGAAAGCCCTGGGATCTGAGAGTCAGTAAAAGCACCCGAATGGAATTGATACAGTCCCCGCTTTTCACTGCTTCACATTCAGTGCTCATTCAATGCTGTCCACAGACATAGGCCATGCTTCTTATGTGATCAGAGCTCACCTTATGTCTGCAATCCCTTGAAGAGGTGATCTCCAGGGATGGCTTTATCTGAGGCTGGGAAGTGCTTCTAGAGAGTGTTGTTTTTTTTTTAAAAACTTTTATGGACTGACATGCTACCTACTGTGCTAACAAGGCACCTAAAAAAATTTAAATTGAGAAATAACATTCCTGAATTTCACTCATCTTATACCACATGCTTAAGGTTATTGATTAGTTTAATGAATCAGTGAATTTCATTATCAGTGACCTCCTTTCTGTCTTGGACAACATGGTAAGTTGGGGAGTTTGCTCTTTCCTTAACTGTCCTCCAGCTTATAGAAAGCGTGATCATGAGATTCATTCAGAACTGAAAGAGTTGAACTTAATTCCATAAACTCCAATAAGGTGAATAATTATTCTTTAAAAGGTTGCATATCCTGAGGGGGGCCACTGCAGGTGTGCCCACGGTCCCCTTGCTCCCCCCTTCCTCTCTTGCCCACTTCAGCCAACCTAAGCCACCTGGAGTGGAGGGAGCCCACGGCATGATTTTCCACTGGGGAAGCAGGTCATATTAGCAGATACACGTGGACAGATCTTTCCCTTAAATACAGTCTCCTGCTTACCTTTTATCGTTCTCCTTTTACAACCTAAATTCTCCAAAAAGCATATCATAATCATCTCCATCTTCTCATTCTATCCCTTAGTCACTTTTCAGCTTTCCTCTCTGCCCCCACCTTTCCCCCGAAACAGCTCTTGCTAAAAGTATCAGTGACATCCCTGTTGCCAAATCCTCCAAATTGCTAAAGAAGATGGTGGCATTTTCTGGTCTTCATCGTATTTGACTTCTCAGCAACATTTAACATCTTTAACTATGTCTTCTTTCCTGAAATATCCTCCTTCCTGCATTTTTCCAGCCCAGCATTTCTGATTTTTCTGCTTCTTTGTCTGCCCTTGTAAGACCCTTTTCTAGCTGGCCATTGGATGTTGGAATCCATCAAGACTCATCCAAGGCTCCCTCTGTTACTCTAGAGTTTCTCCCTTCGCCCTGATTTTCCTGTAGTATCTCATAGCTCCTACGTGCCCTTACCAGAGACCTTAGAACACACGTTTCCTCAGGCCGTCTGGAATGTTCCTTCTCCGTCATTTGTTCCACTCATCTTTCAATCTCAGCCTGGGTCCCTACCTCCAGGAAGCCCTCTTTTATCTCTTTGACAAGGTCAAATTCCCTGTGATAGGCTCTCATTGCATTTCATAACACATGTTTAAGTTCTGGCCTTACATTTACTGATGTGATTGGTTGATTAATGCCTGCCTTTCCCACTGTATAATTTAAACTCCATGAGGAGTTCCCGTCATAGTGCAGTGCTTAATGAATCCGGCTAGGAACCATGAGGTTTCGGGTTCAATCCCTGCCCTTGCTCAGTGGGTTAATGATCCGGCGTTGCCGTGAGCTGTGGTGTAGGTCGCAGACGTGGCTCAGATCCCGCATTGCTGTGGCTCTGGCGTAGGCTGGCAGCTACAGCTCTGATTAGACCCCTAGCCTGGGAACCTCCATATGCCACGGGAAGTGGCCCTAGAAAAGGCAGAAAGACAAAAAATAAATAAATAAATAAACTCCATGAGAACAGGGGAATTTCTGATTCTGTTCACTGATGTATCTCCAATACCTGGCACCTGGCACTCAGTATACCCTCAGTAAATGTTGAGTATTCCTGAAGCATGAAATGAGATTTTTGTGGCCTGAGCCTGTTCTGTTTTTCGAGGAAAGGGGGCAGCAGAGAGCTGCCAGAGGAGTGGCCTCTAGTTTGTCTTTTAGGTTAGAAAATGCAGTTTGTTAGGCTGCTTGATAAGGAGTGCAGGGAAAGGGAGGGGAGAACGCACAAGTGGAAACTGAGAAGCAAAATAACAGAGTATCCAGAAGAGAAATGGAGTCAGAGTGAGAGCTGGAGTTCAGTAGAGGAGGCTAGAGGGGAGCTCATGTGACTTGGGCAACTCTTTGTGGCTTATTGCTTCTCAGGAGGCCTCTCTAGGGTTGGAAAGATTCCTGCCCCAATAAACCAAAAAGCTGTAATGATGCAGATGGGGGTAGTAAAGGAAGAGCAGAAGCCAGTTTCTTCCTGCTGGCCACAGCTTTACTTGGAAGTTTATGGCAGGTGGTGGTTATTCTACCCCTAGCATGGGGGATGGGACTGATGTGTGTGTGGGGGAGGTGGAAGGGGTTGGGGGGTGCCAGGAGACCTGGAAAGAGGAAGGGGGAGGAAACTAACATTTCTCGAATATCCTCTGTGTTACAGGCACAAAATAGTCCTATAGGTCAGTATTGTCCTCCTTCGAACAATGAGGTTGCTGTGACTCAGAGGTTTATAATAATATGCTCGAAGTCATATTTATGTGGCTGAACTGAGTTTTTAGCTCTAACTCCCTTGGCTCAAAAACCCATGTTCTGGAGTTCCCATTGTGGCTCAGTGGGTTAAGAACATGACTAGTGTCCATGAGGACGTGGGTTCCATCCCTGTCCTTGCTCAGTGGGATGAGGATCTGGTGTTGCTGTGAGCTGTGGTGTAGGCCAGCAGGTGCAGCTCCACTTGGACCCCTAGCCTGGGAACTTCTATGTGCTGCATGCAGCCCTAAAAAGCAAAAACAACAAAAATACCCAGAACAATAATCAAAACATGTTCTTTCTCAATACTCTGGTGAGTTAAAGATTTTGGCAATGACTTTTTAAAAAACTTATTGTGCCTAAAGAGAGACAGATCCTTTTCAATTATGTGCCGTGTTGGTAGATTCAACACTTACACTAGAAACTATTATTATCCCTGTTTATGGATTTGTTGGCTCTGAAGAGAGCATGTGACATTTTGCAATTTAATCTATATGAGATAATGGAGGTTCACTAAAGTTGTAGTCATTTCATGATGTACCTAAGTCAGACCACATTGCTCCTCTTACACAGTGTGGTGGTATGTCAGTTGTATCTTGTTAAAACTGAAAGAAAAAAAGAAAAAAAGAAAAAAAATTTCAATTTGACTGACAGTTTATAATCTCTGATTCCGGCAAAGACTCAGAATCTGAAATGCCCAAGTTTGGTATGCCATGTTTGTGAGGGTCAAAAGTTGTAGGAATTGTTATCTTGATTTTTATATGGATGGTTATAGACTCATTATATGGTTTTCTTGATCAAAGCATTATTCAAGTGATGTAGGAAATAGGATTTCTCCTCATAGATCAGGAGCCAAAATTAGAATGACCTTGAGCTAGTTAAAGGATTTCTGACCTTGAATAGAACTGCTGGAGAAGGAAGATTTGTGTGAAGCCCTGTAAGAGAGTGCTTCTGCAGAGACCCCATCCTCTGGTGTAGGTATTGACACAGCATAATTTGAGCACGTGGATCTGAGCTCATCTCTGTGATCAGCAAAGCAGCAATGGGATGAGAGGAGGAGCAACCACCCTGGAAATGGAAAACTGTTGAAGTCAGGGGCAGCACTGGGCTCCCTCCCTTATCTACGAGCAGAGGAATGGCTCTGGGAACTGAACACATGTCAGCATTTTGGCAGGAAGAGAAGTGTGATTTTTTATCATATAGTAAATAATGCTTAAGAAGAAAATAAATTCTTTTTTTTTCCTGAAATTTTATTTTTATTTTTTACAGTATAAAATACATACATTTAAACACAACTACATTCACACAGATTATTATGTCATGGATCTTAAGAAACAGATTAAGTGACTCCCTCTGAGAAAATAAATTATTATTCTAAAAGTGTAGTAAAAGGTAGGTGTTTTTTGTTTTTGTATTTTGTTTAGGGAGGAGATGGAGGGCGTCAAGGGGGACCTTTCTCCCTTTTCTCCCCAGGAATAATTTAGATTATGTTGTCTGTGTTGCTTTGTCCATATTCCTTAAATACTTGTGTTAAGCATTCATTAATGACAACAATGATGACTTTCCTATATGACACTTCATACCTTCAGATTGCCTGCAGATAGCAAAATGAGTTCTGATATCAGTCACTTGCCAGACTCATTCAGTGTTTTTTGAGCATTTATGTGTTGGTTTTCTGTCCAGCACTATATTTGATTCTATAGGCATATTGAGGAATTGAGGAAATGACAAACACATGGATTTTTTTCCCCCACTAGAATAAATAGTTGTTAAGAACTCAGAACACATTTCCCCCTTAATCATGACCAGGTTCCAAGACCCTCCCATCAAAACCTTTTGAATCCATAATGAGCATACCATAAAACTAATAGTCTAGGCCTGAATTTTGGGTGCTAGAAATGTGATACTTACTGCATGAAGAGGATAGAAGATCCAAGATAGAGCATGTGACATTTGAAGATTAAGTAAGTTTATAAAATTTAAGATGCTTTCCCATGACATGACACTAGAGGGCAGCATATACAGCCAAACTTCATAATAGAAATTGGCTATTGCATTCTTATCACTTCCAATTATGCTTTTTTATGTTCGTATAGCATCCCTTAATTCTTTTAATCTCATTACATAAATAAAGAGACAAATACATTGAAGTTACACACCACCGTAACAAAAATATCTTGAGAATGAAGAATTTTGTTAATTTTTACCAGGGTAATGCATAAGCAATTAAAATTTTAAAAAATCAAATATTAAAAGTTTTTCAATTAAAAAATGAAGTTCTCTTTCCCTCTTTTGTATACCTCTTTTTAAATTCTTTTTTATTGTATAATGATTTTTATTTTTTTCCATTGTAGCTGGTTTACAGTGTTCTGTCAATTTTCTACTGTACAGCACGGTGACCCAGTTGCACAGACATGTATACATTCTTTTTTCTCATGTATCATGCTCCATCATAAGTAACTTCTTCTGGAATTTATGCTCCTATTTCTAAATAATATGTGCATATGTGTATTTCTTGAGACAGTTATTTGGCTTATTTTTTAAAAATGATTTTTATTTTTTCCATTATAGTTGGTTTACAGTATTCCGTTGATTTTCTTCCATACAGCAAAGTGACCCAGTCACACATACATATATATATTCTTCTTCTTACATTATCCTCCATCAAGTGACTGTAGTTCCCAGTGCTCTACGGCAGGATCTCATTGCTTACCCATTCCAAATGCAATAGTGATATCACTTATATCTGGGATCTAATATACAGCACAAATAAACCTTTCCACAGAAAAGAAACTTATGGACTTGGAGAATGGATTTGTATTTGGTTTATTTTTAATGACTTTCCCTAGACACAACATATTTATGCTCCCCCCATCTATCTAATATAGCCAAATTCAATTACATCAGAAGTCATTATTTACTATATAATTGTTAGAATTTTAAGTTTTCATCTTGGCACTTTTCACCCAGCTTCAACAGTCACCAGTTTTCTCTTGTGTTTGATTATCCCCACATTCCTCCTTTCCACTCTATTTTAAAAAATTTCCAGATGTTGTATCATCTTTTTTTGGGGCTTTACTCTTGGCATGTGGAAGTTCCTGGGCCAGGGATCAAACCCACAGCTGCATCATGTAACACAGCTGGGGCAATGCTGGATCCTTAACCTGCTGTACCACAAGGGGACTTCCTAACATCATATCATCTTATATTTACTTTTTTGATACTTTATTTATTTACCTAGAGCTAATAATTGTTTTTTAGAAATTGCTTACTTTTAGTAATTACTTATCATTTATTTATTTATTTATTTTTTGGTCTTTTTAGGGCCACATATGATGCATATGGAAGTTCCCAACCTAGGGATCGAATCGGAGCTGTAGCTGCCAGCCTACACCACAGCCACAGCAATGCCAGATCTGAGCCATGTCTTTGACCTACACCACAGCTCATAGCAGCACTGGATTCTTAATCCACTGATGGAGCCAGGGATTAAACCCATGTCCTCATGGATACTAGTTGAGTTCATTACTGCGGAACCACAATGGGGACTACAACTCACCATTAATTTTTGAAGTATTCCATCAGATATATCAAATGCCTGTCTGTGCAGGTGGCACTTGGATGTGTATAAAACAAATAGATAAAGTTTAAAATAAAATGTTCGAGATATTAGATAATCCATTGATTTTATTTCTCCTCCAGGGAACATTTGTTCTGCACCCCACTTCTGCTCTAAACTGGACTTGTTTCTTACTAATACTGCTGAATATTCTCATCCTGGAATTTCAGATACCCTGAGGAATTTTTTTTTCTGTTTTATGGTGGATTCCCTATATCCTAAATCTCTCCTATTTCCTAGATCTATTTCCTGCTTTCTTTTCTTTTTTTTTTTTGTCTTTTTGTCTTTTTTTTTTGTTGTTGTTGTAGCTATTTCTTGGGCCGCTCCCGCGGCATATGGAGGTTCCCAGGCTAGGGGTCGAATCGGAGCTGTAGCCACTGGCCTACGCCAGAGCCACAGCAACGCGGGATCCGAGCCGCGTCTGCAACCTACACCACAGCTCACGGCAACGCCGATCGTTAACCCACTGAGCAAGGGCAGGGGACCGAACCCGCAACCTCATGGCTCCTAGTCGGATTCGTTAACCACTGTGCCACGACGGGAACTCCTATTTCCTGCTTTCTTGACTTACTTCCTTGAGTGGCTGCAGCCCCTTCTGTTTCCTAAGAAGACTATAAGGCAAGTTTATCCTCCTACAGAATTTTTTTATTTTTTATTTTTGAAAATTTTGTCTTCCTCAGAATTTTGAAAGATTTGTTCCATTGTGTTCTTGAAGTCTGATGTCATTCTGATTCCTTTTCCTTTGTAAGGGAATTTAGTCACACAGTCTAGTTTAGTTAAGGGGCATTAGATTTCTGATTTTGGTATAGCTTTTTGTCTTTGAAGGAAAAGTAGCATAAATACTAACCAAAGAACACTGGTATCTGGAATTTGGTTCACCTTTACATCAGGTTTTTACCTCTTTGTATCTGATAGTATTGTGCTTCCCATTCCTTTGTAAATAACCAGTTTCCTAAAAATTTATGGTGATGTGGCTTGGTGTGGGTCTTTTTTTTTCCCCCCACTTGGATGGACACTTAGGCCCATGAATGACACTGTCAGTATTTTCTGTCTTGCCTGCATGGTTCTGAGGTTGAGGTTGGAGAGTGAATTGATTGGATCAAATTGCAGTTCCAGTTGTATAGTCATTGATGAGTGTTTTTGAGGCCTTTTTAAGCTTTCACACTGGCTTACTCTTTATCCCCAGGGCTTCACTTTTGCTTTCCTTGGCTCTGTATTAATGTCTTTGAAGCTATTTTGAGGGCTTCTTCAAAAAAGTCTCTTGGTAATGTTGATTTTGAAGAGTTTCTCTGCTGTTGAGGATTTTACTCTCCCAGGTCTTTAGACCAGAGACAATGTAGAGTCGGTAAGGATGGGTTTTAAATACAGTGCATTGCTATTTAATCATTGCTCACATGTCATCTCTGTCAAAATGGTTTGAGTGGCTTGTATGATGTCCACAAGGAGGTGTGACTCTTGATGTCCAACCAGAATTGGTTGGCAATTATCAAATGCCTGTTCTGAGCTTAGAATGGTGAATGCCTTGGCAGATACAGTTGAGAGTTTTGAGATTCAAAACTCTCTGGTGCTGCCCAGTGAGATTCACATGTACTTAATTTAGACCTGAAATGATCTTCTAGATTACACCCTCTTACTTTGGCATAAGGTTGTTTTAAACTCCAAAGGAAGATTTTCTAAATATTCCTTTTCTTGAAGTTCCTGTCATGGCACAGGAGAAATGAATCTGACTAGGAACCATGAGGTTGTGGGTTCGATCCATGGCCTCGTTCACTGGGTTAAAGATCCAGCATTGCTGTGAGCTGTGGTATAGGCCATAGACACGGCTTGGATCTGGTGTTGCTGTGGCTGTGGCGTAGGCTGGGAGCAGTAGCTTCAATTAGACCCCTATCCTGGGAACCTCCATATGCCGCGGTGTGGCCCTAAAAAGAAAAAAAAAAAAAAGATTCCTTTTCTTTTTTTTTTTTTTTTCCATCCTGTAACATACGGAGTTCTGGGGCCAGGGATCAGATCCAAGCCACAGTTGTGACCTATGCTGCAGCTACCAGATCCATAACCTACTATGCTGAGCTGGGGATCAAACCTGCGTCCCAGCACTCCAGAGATGCTGCAGATCCCATTGAGCCACAGTGGGAACTCTAGGATTCCTTTTCTTATTAACTAATGGTACTATGCAATTTTTCATTCTGAGATAGAGCCCCTCAGTAATGTTGAAACCAGCACATCCTTTTCGGTGCATTTGCTAGGGAGCAGATTAATAGAAATACCAGTCTGGTTCATTTTGGCCTTGTTCCAGCTGTGTTGTAGATTAAAACTACTTCAGTATTTCCTTCTTTCTCTCCTTCCTGATTTTGCGTTATTCTGTCTTAATTTCCTTATGTACCTTGGATCAGTGAGTGTACTCGTTTTCTCATAACGTCATTCACCAGTTCTAATCCTCTAACTCTTTTCATGCAAGTGCAAAGATATCTCTGTAGTGCCATTAGTTTTCCTGAGCACTCCTCCAAGTTACCGGGGGAGGATTTATTTTCATGGCTTGGCATCTGAATGGCCTGGACCATAACACCCAACAGCTATCCACTGCTCATCATTAGCCAGAGGGGACCCTACGATGTGGTTGTGGTAGGAAACCTGAGTGAAATGGCTGTTTGGGGTGGTCATCAGTAACAGGCGGCTGGCCTGCAGGGTCTGG
The DNA here is from genome assembly GCF_016906955.1 of Phacochoerus africanus. Classification (NCBI taxonomy): domain Eukaryota; kingdom Metazoa; phylum Chordata; class Mammalia; order Artiodactyla; family Suidae; genus Phacochoerus; species Phacochoerus africanus. The sequence goes on from NC_062546.1 coordinate 117,588,845, forward strand.
CTGGGCAGATGGTGCAGCCCTGGGGCCCCTTCATGCCAGTTCACCTCTCGGCTGCAGAGGATGGAATTGGCTCTGATGTTTCCCTGGGCCAGGATCTCAGCTCTATACTAGCCTTCATTACCTACCAGCAGATGGGAGAGTCAACCCCATAACTTTCCATTTCCCAATCGGGACTTGATTCTGCGAAGATGTTTGGCTCTGTTGGTGCTGTGCAAAGAGTTGCTTTACTGGCGGAGAGGAACCAGCCGACATATGGCACGTGGACGTGCACAGTATGCACACACCCAAGGCTCTTGAGTCTTATCCCTCGCCAGATGTGCATTGAGTGAGGGACTTCTGGCTTTTCACTTGAGAAATTTCCAGTACAAGTCCATGGAAACTTCCCCAGAAGCCTTTTAAAGGCTGGACTGCTTTCTTCCCCCACAGTCACCGGCAGTAGGCACACCCTCCCCTCCTGTGGATGCTGCAGGATCACAGCTATCTCAGGGCTGCTTAGCAACAAAGCAGGTTCCATCAGTTCAGTCTCAGAGTGCAACAATTTTGCAGTGCATACCGTTCTCTGGGTAACATGAGCATCAAGGGAGGGGCAGAGAATTGAAAAGCGTTGGTTTTCTTGGATCAGGGCAAGATAACATTCTAAAAAATTAAATATTCAGAGTCTGTTTCCCTTGAAGGGTAGGGTCACTTAATGCTTCACTGAAGGACCTCTGTTTGAGTCATAAGGTCCCCTCTCAGGTGGAAGTCTCTGCCTCTGTCCCATTGTTTCTAAGCCAACTTTCACATGTTCCCTCGAAGTAAGTAAATAGGGCCTCAGGGTCAGAAGGGAGACCCCCTCCTGAACAAGAGCCACTTCGCACATTTTTATTAGATTAGGTCCCCGCTGCTGGGATTATCTCTGCCCTGGAAGCTGTTTGTGTTGGGCCGCTCTGTTGCATTATTCAGAGGCACCACCTCCCTTCCTATTGTACCTCAGGCTTCTAGTCTTTGGTGAGTTCATAGCTATAACAACAACAAAACAATACAGAAAGGGAGAACATTAGCTATGCCTTTTTTTTTTTTTTCAAACTGATACTTTCAGAGAAGGAATGTGTACAGTTTCCTGTAATGAAGACCTGCACAAACTCTGAGTGAATTTTGAATTCATTTTAGACAGGGAGTAGGGTAATATGCCCTTAGCATCTTGTCAGGGTAGAGATGAGAGTGACCATAGATATTTGACCTTCCCCACAGCTCAGCAACCCCTCCAACAGCATCCTTAAAAGACGTTGCTCCAGTCTGTCCTCAGTCTTGTGGGTGATGGAAGATATCTCTCTTCTTTTTAAAATCAGCTCTTGAAAGGTGACGTTTACGTATAACAAAGGCACATGTTTTAAGTCAGCGGTTGGTGACAGTCAGGATACAGAGCACTAACCCACTTCAGAAAGTTCCCCATGCCCTTGTGTAATTCTTACTCCCCACTCTCTGCTCCCTCCCCATCTGACTTCTATCACCGTGGGTTAGTTTTGCTAGTCAAGAGACTTTGTATAAATTGAATTGTACACCATGGACTCTCTTTTGTCTGGCTTCTGTCTCACAGCATGTATTTGAGGTTCCTCTATTTTCCAGTCGAAAAGAGACTTTGAGTTGTATCCCAGGATGTAGACTTACACGACAGGGAATATGACTCATGCCTCTTCTGCCCACTCAGTGATTATTGAGAGCCTGAACAGTTTTTTTTTTTTCTTCTTCTTTGGCTGCACTGGCGGCATATGGAAATTCCTAGATTAGGGATTGAATCCGTGCTGCCACAGAAACATAGGATTCTTCACCTGCTGCACCACAGTGGGAACTCTGAGAGCCTGGACAGTTTTTCTTTGATGAGAGTGTGGCCTGGGGTGCAGGGGTGACTGACTGTCCAGAGCTGCCCAGGACTCAGTTCCTGGGAAATTGGGTTTTCACTGGTAAAACTGGTAAGTCCTAGGCAAATTGGGATGAATTGATTGTACTAGCCTCTTCTGGTAGATGCTGTAAAGAACAACAGGGCACCAGGAGAGTGAGCTTCTAAATAGTATAGAGGAAGGGTGAGAAAAATGGACATTTTATGTTTCTTCACCTAGAGACTCAGCTGCAAGGGACTCAACTCTGGGAGAATCCTTCTGAAAGCCATCCAACTGGAGGGTTGGCTGGGTTTGGGTCACTTACCCGATTTCACCTGATTTTTTTTTTTTTTTGTCTTTTTAGGGCTGTACCTGCGCCATGTGGAGGTTCCCAGGCTAAGGGTCCAGTTGGAGCTGTAGCTGCCAGCCTGTACCACAGCCACAACCACAGCTATACGAGATCTGCAACCTACACCACAGCTCACGGCAACACCGGATCCTTAACCCAGTGAGCGAGGTCAGGGGATCGAACCCGAAACCTCATGGTTCCTAGTTGGATTCATTTCTGCCGTGCCACGATGGGAACTCCTCAACTAATTTTTTAAAAAATGTTTTTTATCATTTGGCTTCCTGTTTTATTAAGGACATATTATGTTTCATTACCTTTCTACTTTCTGGAATACTGCTTTAAGAGCTCTGATGTTGCCAACATTTTCCACTTAAATGTCATCAAGATTGCAAAGTACACATTGAAAGCACTAAGATGAACAAATTGAAATAATAATTATTGTTATTTCAAGGTGCTTGGTTTGATGCGCTCCAGCTGCATTATTTTGATGTGTTTAATTTAAAAACTCCAACCGCTTTTTTGACTGAATTGCGAGGCATTGCCCTCATGTGGTTTCTCTGAGGATGTCGGCTAATCTCTCATTTATATCTGAAATAATTGATGAGCCATAAGTTTAGCTGAACACATTCACCTGTTGATGTTTGAGGAGGCTGTAATCGGCCAGCTTTCCTTTTGTGATGGATGAAATTCCTGGCAGTTAACTATGCCAAATAATTTTCCATATAAATTCTGAAATATACTCTTAGAAGCATGCAAGATTCCAAGGGCCGTCTTTCCTAAGTAGCACTGGGGGTGATAGGGCCGTTTGGGACTATATCCATGAGCCTTTATGTATTATACAGTTAGTGGGACTTTTTAATGCTTCTCTTCAGAAAAGTGCCTCATTTTTTCCTTTAACTTTTTGATTTTTAAAATCTACACAAGTAAGGCCTGAATATATCACTGAAGCAGGTGAAACAGTAAAGAAATCTTACCAAGCGAAAAGAAAATTTCAATCTTATTTTCCCAATCCCTATCCCTGTCAGATTAGTGGCTGTGCTTTCAGAATTTTTGTGCAATTGAATCAGCCAGTAGCCTTTTTTTTTTTTTTTCCTTAAACTGAATCATACCATAGGTGTATATGGGTTTTTTTCATTTAAACATATTTTTAAATTTTTATTTTATTATTTTTTTTAATCTTTGCTTTTTAGGGCCGCATGTGCAGTATATGGAAGTTCCCAGGCTAGGGGTCAAGTCGGAGCTGCAGCTGCCAGCCTATGCCACAGCCACAGGAACAGCTGGATCTGAGCTGCATCTGAGACCTACGCTCCAGCTCACGGGAACTCCAGGTCCTTAACCCACTGAGCGAAGCCAGGGATTGAACCCGCAACCTCATGATTCCTAGTCGGATTCGTTAACCACTGAGCCACGACAGGAACTCCTAAATATATTTTTAAAGATTTTTTTTCATATTAGACTATGTCAGTTTATTATTTTTAAAGCTATGGTGATTCAGTAGTATGGAACTACCTAAATTTATTTAACCACTTCCCTGTCTATGGTTATTTAGGTTGCTGTTTTTCTGTTAGTTATCATGAATATACTTGTATGTTTTTGTCTGTATGTATTTTTTCTTTTTTCTGCTACACCTTCATAATATGGAAGTTCCTGGGCCAGCTGCTGGCTTGCACCACAGCCATGGCAATGCCATATCTGAGCTGCATCTTTGACCTCTTTGATAGCTTGAGGCAACACTGTGTCCTTGACCCACTGAGCGAGGCCAGGGATCAAACTCATGTCCTCACAGATACTATGTTGGGTTTTTAACCTGCTGAGCCATGACGGGAACTCCTGTCCATATGTAGTCATTTCTCTAGATCATTTGAGAATGAAGTTGCTGTGTCAGTGGATAAATTAAACTAAGTTTTGGTACATACTGCCAAATTAGCCTCAACAAGTCTATACACAATTCCCCTCAAAGTTTGAATTCTTTTAACATGTGAAAAATTTGAAACACAATGAATACGGGTAATTAAATTTTGCAAGCTCAAACAGCAAATTGGGAATTTGCTTTGCTTTTAGTAAAATCTTATTTATTGCTTACTTATACATTTGATTTGTATAAAGCTCAGAAAAAGTTTAAGACACTTGGCTTACAGATTTAACTTGCCCGTTATAATTTCATGGACTTCACATGAGCTCAGGTTTAGGATGAATTTTAATGTTTTCCCATGACTGACTGCTAAGATGCTTCCATAGAATCAACCCTAATGAAAATGTGGTCACATAGAAGAGTCCAGAAATGACCTCTGCCTAAAAGATTTTCCATACCAAAGCTCAGTGAAGAGTCTAGTTCTTTAGCACTTCATTATCCCATTTTTAAATTCCTCTTTTTTTTCTTTTTAGGGCCACACCCCTGGAATATGGAAGCTCCCAGACTAGGGATCGGATCAGGGCTGCAGGTGCCAGCCTACGCCACAGCCATGGCAACACCAGATCTGAGCTACGTCTATGACCTACACTGCAGCTCATGGCAATGCTGGATTCTTAACCCACTGAGCATGGCCGGGGATTGAACCTGCATCCTCATGGATTCTAGTCAGGTTGGTAACCTGCTAAGCCACAACAGAAATTCACCCATTTTTAAAATTCTCAGTAATTCTTTCTCAAATCATTGGCTCTGTCAAAGAAATTTTTTTGCAAAGAATTAAAACAGGATGCCAAAATGTTGCTAAGACTTCATTTTTTTTTAATGAGGTAGTAGTATACACTTACTAGTCTACCATGAAGTATTATTATAAGTAATTAAAATGAAATTGCTGTACTTTTCAGAGCAAACAAGGCAGGAGAAAGGCCCTACAATGATGTAGTGATTTTTTCACCAATTCACTTCATTTCCTCTCCCTAACTTAATATATTCTTTTATGTTTACAGAAACCTGTTGACCTCATTGGGTGGAGATGTAGTCATGAAATCAAACAGCTCATATTGTGAACTGAATTTCTTGTTTACTTGGGATGGGACTGATGTAATTTGCAGATGACCCTTTTATGAAGGGCTTTCAATGCTTTTACTTAATTTTAAGATTTTTTTTTTTTTTTTTAGGATCCCCAGTGGTTCCACATTTGAGTTCTATCCTCTTGACAAATAACTCTTAACACCCAGTTTCTGCTTTTACTTCTTACTCTTTTTCTACTTTTCGTGCCCGAATAAGCTTAGGCCTGACTTTTACAAAATAAAACCACAACATGAACTTATAGTTATTTTCCAAATATCTTTGAGTCCCTGCTCCATTGCAGGCACTGTGTTAGGTTCTGCAGGCAAAGATGAAACAAGATACGGGTCCTCGAAAGTCTCCCTATATGCTGGGGGCTTGTCAGGTGCTCACATAATTAGAGTATGCTCCAGAGTCTTTGACCAGTCCCAAGGAAATATTCCTTTCTTTTTCTTGCCAGGGCTGTTTGCATTTGTGTTATTCTATCCTGAATTTCAGCTAAGGGTTGAATATTTACATTTATAATCCTCAGGTCCCTGGGCTGATCTTGTTCATCTTTGAAGCCTCAGAGTTCCCACCTTGACACTTTCCAAATTGGACAATTCAGTAAAACCTGGCTTTTTAGGGGTGGTTTTGCCTCTCTGAGGTAGTGGTGACATTTCCTGTCTCCACGTATGTTGCTTGCAATAGAGGGACTCAGGACATGGGATGTAGAAATACCCTGATGTGGCTATTTAAAAATCAGACTATAGTTTTTTTTGTTTTTTGTTTTGGTCTTTTTTTTTGCTATTTATTGGGCCGCTTTCATGGCATATGGAGGTTCCCAGGCTAGGGGTCGAATCGGAGCTGTAGCTGCCGGCCTACGCCAGAGCCACAGCAACGCAGGATCCGAGCCGCGTCTGCAACCTACACCACAGCTCATGGCAACGCCGGATCGTTAACCCACTGAGCAAGGGCAGGGACCGAACCCGCAACCTCATGGTTCCTAGTCAGATTCGTTAACCACTGCACCACGACGGGAACTCCAAGACTATAGTTGATTTACAGTTTTGTGTCAGTTTCTGCTGTACAGCATAGTGACCTAGTCATATGTATATGTACATTCTTTATCTCATACTGTCTTCCATCATGTCCAGCCCCAAGAGACTGGACATAGTTCCCTGTGCTATACAGTAGGGTCTCATTGCTTATCCATTCTAAATGTAATAGTTTGCATCTACCAGCCCCAAATGGTGTGGCTTTTCATAACAGGGAGTACGTTCTTCGCGTGCCTTGAGAGATGTCACAAACCCTAATCAGAGTGAGGAAAGTTTGATGTTCAAGTTTGGCAGAACATTCTAGGATTTGCAGAATTGGCCTTGTTAACAAGCCCTGGTGACATCAGCTCCTATCTCTCCAAGGCTTGGGCTGCATCGCAAGCTGTTGTTCCTGCTCTGCTTTCTTCTTGGTCTTTATAACACCCAGTTCTCACTTTTTCTAATTATTACTTTGGAAGAAACTGAATTTCTACTTCTGTTTAGATTTAGAAACTGTCAAGTACTGTAGTTTGCTAGTAAGCTTATTACAGACAGCTGTGGCAGGGAGGTAGCAATTGTCATGGTTTATCTCAAAAACTAAAAGTTGTTTGAGCTTCATGAAACAAATGATTTAATCCAAGGCAGGAAATGAGAACAAATTCAGTGAGGTCACTGTGAGTTTAGCCGCAGCTGAGGTGATTAACAATAGGTGTGATTTATGAACTACTACTGTCTCCCACAGTAGCCATGCTTTGCCCATTGTTTCATAAGCTTTAAGAACATTTGGCCATAGAGATGTTCATTTCCAATAAGTAAAATTTCTCTAATAAAATCTTTTAGCAATAAGAAAGTCTTTATCTCTTTTTACATGAAGTGCCAAAAGTACAGGGAAGAGGATTTGTAATTTGTGATAAAACTTAGAATGGGGTTGAATAAGTTTTACTGAAGACCTTTACCTCCATCCCATCTTTCTTTGTGCTACTTGGTCAGCAGTATTCTGTAGATTTTAATTAGCAGCTCAGAGAAGGAATTTTCAGTACAGTATCCGAATGAGGAATGTGCTTTTGGTTTCAAGTAATTTGATGGTTCCTATCTTAAAGGGAGTTTCATTTTCTGATTTTGTATTTTCTCTTGTGTTTTTTCTGCTTCCACATTCTCACCAGATGGACTCAGATGAAAAGAAAGGTGGTTCTCTGAGGGGAAAATAGAAGCCTGCGATGGTGGTAACAGGGGGTAGAACTGTGAAGAAGGGATAGTATTTTTAGGAAATTCAAGGAGAAAGAGAGCAAGCGAAAACTTGCAATGGAACTTAAAGTTACAATCAGGTGGAAGTCTCAAGCTTTTGAAATGGGCTTCTGTATTAACTGTAGTCAGACAGGAAAACAAATTATTCTAGGTATTAGGGAAACATAACCACCCCTGGACTGAAGAAGCACAGGGGGAGAATCTTTGTCTAGAGTGCAGGATGGCTGGTCTCTGAGGCTGTACCGTTGGAGGTGAGCAGGAGCCAGTGTTTTGTAAAAAAAAATATAGCAAGTTAGATTTTATTTGAGTTACTGTAGAAGAGGAGAGAGACTTCAGTATAGAACTGAGCTCAGCTCCAAGTACAGCAAAGATAACTGGGGACTGATAGCCAGCCAGGCAGTGAGGGGGTCAGTGGAGGGGAAATTACTAAGAGGCTGTTAAGGGCAGGAAGACGCTTTGTAAGCCAGTTTAACAGGATTCTTGCTAAAGGCAGGCCAAGGACTTAGCCATCAATTGAGGAGGGTGAGGAACTCTGACATCAAGGGTTGGGGCGAGGGGTTTCCTCCCTAAACCAACACAACAGGATTCTTGCTGAAACTGGGCTCTGCAGGCCCAGGGAGGCCAGCTGGCCAAGGTTGGCCAAGGTTGAGGCATAGCGAGAAGAGGGCTCAGAGGGAGTCTGATTACACTTTGGTCAGGCAGAGTCTTTGTCAGGACAAGACTTGGACTTGCAGACTGAGGTGTCTGTGTCATGTGTGCAGGGTCCCAACAGTGTGGGATGGAACCAGGGATGGAAGGAATGGGGACCAGGCACCACTGCATTCCAGCTTGGAACTCTGAGAGTTCGAAATTTGAACCTGGCCTTCCAGCTGCAGGTTCCTTTGAGGGGCTCGAAAGGCTGATGCTGAGATGGGTGGGGCAGGGCTTGTCTGGTGGGGACTCTTTCCACAGGAGAGAAACCTTACAGACATCACGCTCAAGGGCTTCAGGAGGCAGATGGACAGTGGGGGCAGAGAGGGCAGGGCCCTCAAGGAGGGGGAGCAGATGGTGTTTCCTCCTGGATGTTCTGAGTGGATGGAGGGGGAGGCTTGAGGATTAGGGGAGGCTGAATCAACAGGTGAGGAGGAAGCCTCTCCCTTCTCCTCTTTCTACCCCATGCCAAGCTCCAAAGAGGACCATGATTTGTGGCATAAAATGACATTAATTTTGAGTAGTTGTTATCCATATTTGGTGTGAATTGCTGTTCTGCACACTAGGAAAATCATGAATGTGTATGTCTATAAAGGTAGAAGGATAAAACATATAACAGCTTGTTAGGTTGATGTATAGCCTTTAAACATTTAGGCATTTGGTAAGCGGGACTCTTGCCTCTAGACCTGCTTTGTTAGGAAGGGACTGCAAAGTTACTGATTGACCCACAGTTCAGGCTTATTAAGGGGCTTGCGAAATTTCCACACCCAGGGGTAGAATGGGTAGATGCCTAGTTGAACATGTATAATTAAGAAAGGGCTACATAACAGAGAATCGATTAAGGGGCAGGTAAAAGGACCATGAAGAGAGATGATGGGAGAAGAGGAAAGAATATGGGTCTGGAAGTTTGGACAAGAGTGACCTGCCAGAGGCCAGTGACCTGTCAGAGTCCCTCTGAATTGGCTAGAGCCAGGCTCTCTGCAGAGGTGCATGTGTGGCATTTTTGGTTAAACCTGAGAACCTTAGGGAGCATAAGTGGCTTTATGGGTTGTATGGATAAGTCAAAAAAATTCACGTGAAATGGCTTTAAAAATAGCTGCGAACTATGCAAATGCTAGATGAGGCATCTCCTTGGCCTAAATTGTTTTTCCTCCAGAGTTTTAGTGTCCTCTATGGGGGTATTTTGTGGGGTTACATTTCATGGGACATACCATTTTATGGTAGAGGTTCATTTTATTTATTTGTTTATTTATTTATTTTTTCTTTTTTAGGGCTGCACCCAAGGCGTATGGAGGTTCCCAGGTTAGGGGTTGAATTGGAGCTGTAGCTGCTGACCTATGGCACAGCCACAGCAACGCAAGGTCCAAGCTACGTCTGCAACCTACACCACAGCTCACCGCAATGCCGGACCCATAACACACTGAGCAAGGCCGGAAATCAAACCTGCGTCCTCATGGATGCTTGTCAGATTCGTTAACCGATGAGCCACAAATGGGAACTCCGGTACAGGTTCATTTTAAAGCAGTGATAAGGGAGTTTCTCTTGTGGCTCAGTGGCAACAAACCCGACTGTTATCCTTGAGGAACTGGGTTCCATCCCTGGCCTCTCTCAGTGGGTTAAGGATCTGGTGTTGCCATGAACTGTGATGTAGTTTGCAGATGTGGCTCAGATTCAGTATTGCTGTGGCTATGGTAAGGCTGGCAGCTGCAGTTCCTATTTGACCCCTAGCCTGGGAACTTCCATATGCTGCAGATGTGGCCCTAAAAAGACAAAAAGTAAATAAATAAATTTAAAAAATAAAATAAAAACAGAGATGACCAGAGTTCCTGTTGTGGCTCAGTGGGTTAAGAGCCCAGTATAGTGTTCTTGAGAATGTAGGTTCAGTCCCTGGCCTCACTTAGTGGCTTAAGGATCTGGCCTTGTGGAAAGCTGCATTGTAGGTCACAGATGTGGTTGAGATCCAATGTTGCTGTGGCTGTGGTGTAGGCTGTCAGCTGCAGCTCCGATTCAACCCCTAGCCCAGGAACTTCCATATGCCAGGTATGGCCCTAAAAAAGAAAATAAAAATAAAAACAGATGACCTTTGGAGGACATGGTGTGGGAACATTTCTTTTTTCAAAATTAAAGCATGTCTCCTCCCAAGTGGACCCGGTTTTAACCCAGGTAACATTTCTGTGGGTGTCTGGGTGTGTGTGTGTGTGTGTGTGTGTGTGTCTTTGTGTGTGTGTGCACATGCACCAAGAGTAAGTTACTCAACCAGAATCAGCATTGTCGCAGGGCCAGTAATTCCTCTGGTCTTTTGCCATTAGCCAGTCTGAAAACTCTGGTCCCTACCAGGGTGTTTTAACTCCATGTATATGACTCAGACTAAACTTTCTTAGTAGAGTGGGGCTAATAAGAGGTGTGGCCTTCTGTTTGCACCAGTTTGTTTGGGAATCATGAGTATATGCACCTGCAGAATAAAGGGAGCACATAATCGTATCACAAAGACTTGTCACTCCTCTGGATGTCTGCCATTTATTATCATTCCTCTGCTTCGGTGCCATTTCGGATTCAGTCCCTACTGTCAGCAATCCGGCACTGCTTGCCAGCATTCATTCTATTCCATTTGTACTCCAAGTTGCAGTTCCCTTTACAATGTACTCTGATGCTTAAGGTGTTTGTCAGCTGTTATTTAAAGGAACGAATGAATTTGTATTCAGTAAACGCAAAATAACCTAGAGAAATGAAAGTTTGAATCTGAAGTTAAGTGTCAGAACCGGTGAAGATGGCTGTATAAAACTACTGAACCAATCACATGCAAGTTAGTCACATTTTTATGGATTTACCATAGTTTAATTAGTTTCCATTTCTTTAAAGACCCCAGTTCTGATTCTTGTTTGAGTGAACATTGCCCTGGAGTCAGAGAGAGCTAAATAACCAAGCTACTTCCTGAGTCATATCCAATACCTTTTAGAAACTGCTCAATATCGCCACTCACATTCTAGGCAGTAAATATCCTCAGCGAAGTATTTTAGGTCTGTTATGCTTCTAATTTCAGAATTCTTGAGTGTTTACCATCTGAAGCTCTAAGTTTAGGGGAGGAGATCACTGGGCAAAATGACATATATTTTTTAATCTTCCTCAGAGACTTTCATTTGAAAGACTGAAGAAAAGCCCTATTTTAATGTGAGAGCACGTGTGCACATGTGCATGCGTGCATATATCTTAGGGAGGTGATTAGAAAATACTTTAATTTAAAAAATTAAAAAAATTTTTTTTGTCTTTTCTATGGCTGCATCTGCAGCATATGGAGGTTCCCAGGCTAGGGATCTCATCGGAGCTGTAGCTAATGGCCTACACCACAGCCACAGCAACACAGGATCCAAGCTGCGTCTGAGACCTACACCACAGCTCACAGCAATGCCAGATCCTTAACCCACTGAGCAAGGCCGGGGATCGAACCCTCAACCTCATGGTTCCTAGTTGGATTTGTTAATCACTGAGCCACGACAGGAACTCCAGGAAATACTTTTAAAAGCAGCAAATGATGTGAAATGTTTCTGGCAAGTTAGGTTCATTCCCCCACTATTGAAGATAGTCCTGCTTCTACAAACTAAACAGAATTCACATGTACGGGAACCTGCTGCTCTCATTTTAAAAAGCTTTTTGTTGTTTTTTAGGGCATGAGTATAAGTGTTTCTTGCTTAGATTCTGCTGGCTATTTTTTTGCTACCACAGATTGCATATTCGAGAGACACTATGCTCTTCTCTCCTTCCCAGCATCCAGGTTCCAATAGCAACTTGGCTGAAGGTATAATGAGCCTGGAAGCCCTTATCTCCTAGTTATAATGAATGAAAAGCTTATAACTGGAACCAGTTTCAAGTCCCATTCCTATTACCAACACACAGACCTAGATGCTGGCCATGAAAAGGTCTAACACAGCCTTTTTTATTCATTTTTATATACACTCTACTGATGTAGAGAAGCAGAGATAGAAGTTGGGTCCTCTCCATTCTCTGACGCACTGGAAGCAGATTTTGTGTCTTTCTCTTTCCCTGCTCTACGTTTTGGATCTTTGCCGTGACAACCACAGGGTGATGCCCCCATGCGCCAGAGAACAGTTAGCAGCAGACAGCCGTGGTGTTTGAGTCACTCACTCAAGGCATCTGTGCCTGGTCCCTTAGTTAATTCTAGACCCACTGGTTTTAAACCATAATCCTTCCAACCTTTAATCTCATATCTTGATCCCTGTCTCTGATTGCTAGGGGTTGGACTCTGGTTCTTCCTCTCCTAGGCAAATGGCCTTGAATCTCTGCTCTACTGTGGGTGGGAAACTTTTTGTTTTAACTCAAGTTTATGGGTTCGGTTCCTGTCACTGGCCACTTGACCAGCCTAGACCCTTTATGAGCAGCAACCATTTCAACGTTATAAATTGTTTTTCTTCTCAGGTTCTCTTTCATGTCCTCATGTTTGTCTGTTAACTGCTGCTGACCATCCAACTTTTTTTGATGCTAAAGGTCCAATACAGCAAATGCCAAGTAAACAAATATATGACCATTTTTTGATGTTAGTCTTTCCTTCCTGACTATTGAGAATAGAAGCCCATTGTCAAGACAGTAATACTTTCTTCACCAGTTTCTCTGTGCTCCATCTATGTCCTCCAGCATAATCTTATTTGGTCTTTAATTGTTTAAAACCTTTCTTGATTAATTGGTTTCTCATTAATATACTATTGGCACCAGAGAGAATGTGTTTATTTGAGAGAGTGTGCACTGGCATTACATAATTAATTTTTATGAATTCTACCAGAGGATATATTTTATTACACTAGAAGAATTTATTTGTTTTTTTTCCCCAGTGGATGCCAGAAGATGGATTTTTTGTGTATGTCATTTTTTTACATTTAGAAAGATCACTGGACCAAAAAATCATCAGTGTCTGGAACACTTTAGAGGTTCTGTGTTATGTGTTATGATATTGTCTTAATTCTTCTTTCTCAGTTATAGAAATAACTTCTTCTTGATTGAGTCTCCACCCACACAGTCAGGAAACAATGGCTTACCACATCCATCATGTCTGTCTCCACGTTATCATGTTTCAAAGGTTTCCCCGATTAATCCAGTGGAAGCTGGAATCACTCATAATTATAATCCTGTTATGCTTTCTTTATTTCTTGATGTGCTTGTTAATTCTTGTCCATCCTGCAGTGGTCTGTAACATAGTGCTATTATCAGTTCTTAAGTCTCTAAAAGCCTCTTGTCTGCCATTTTGACTAAGATTGATTCACTGTACTTTGTCGAAATCGATCATTTTGGATTAAAAAAAAAAACTGTCCTGTATATTTGTTCTGGCTACTTTTTGCATGATTTAACTTTTTCAGTTAATCAGTCTGCCAAGCTGGTTGCTTTTCCCTTTTTGGCTTCCTTTCTCTTGCGCTTTTCTTTTTAAAGAACTGTGTATCTCTTTATTTCTCCCTTCTTCTCCTAGGCAACACCTCTGGGAAGAAAAGCTAATTGCAGTGGAATGAATTCTTTAGGACCAGGCTAGACACTATTCCCTTTTCCTTTTTCATATAATGAAAGAGAGGGTCCCTTTCCTTGGCGAGGCTCTCTCTGAGGAGTTTCTAGGGTGAAAGCTTCGTGATTGACTGCTAGGCATTTTGCAGACACTGTAACATGCTTTTTGTATATAACCTTACACTCCTCTGTGTACTGATATACCACACTCAGGTGGACTCAAACGTCAACACCGGAGTTCTTTTGGACACACTAGCATTGTCTTTTCTTCTCCTAGGTACTGACTTTAACATAGATAGCTTACCTCTACCTCGGAAAGCCCATCACGACTGGGCCCTTTTTCACGAAGAGTCTCCGAAAAACAATTATAAGCTCTTTCACCAGCCAGTCATCACCTTGTTTAACTACACCGCCACCTTCAGCCGCCATTCCCACCTGCCGTTAACTACCCAGTACCTGGAGGGCCCAGAGGTCTTGACGTCACTCCAATACCTGGTCCCCTTGCAGTCCAAAAACAACCTTCGAAAGAGCCTTGCTCCGCTGGTGTATGTACAGTCTGACTGTGACCCACCTTCAGATAGGGACAGCTATGTTCGAGAACTTATGACGTACATCGAGGTTGATTCCTATGGTGAGTGCTTGCGAAACAGAGATCTCCCTCAGCCGCTGAACAGTCCAGCCTCTATGGACGCCGAAGGCTTTTATAGGATCCTTGCCCAGTATAAGTTCATCCTTGCTTTTGAGAATGCGGTTTGCGATGACTACATCACAGAGAAGTTCTGGAGACCTCTGAAGCTGGGGGTCGTCCCTGTGTATTACGGGTCCCCCAGTATCGCAGACTGGCTTCCGAGCAATAGAAGTGCCATTCTGGTATCAGCTTTTTCTCACCCTCGAGAACTGGCAAGTTACATTAGACAGCTGGATCACGATGACCGACTGTATGCAGCCTACCTGGAGTGGAAGCTGAAGGGCGAGATCTCCAACCATCGCCTCCTCACTGCTCTCAGGGAACGGAAGTGGGGGGTGCAGGACATCACGCAGGAAAACTACATCGAGGCCTTCGAGTGCATGGTGTGCACCAAGGTGTGGGATAACATTAGGCTGCAGGAAAAGGTAAGTGCATCTAGCTTTGGCACAGAGGTGCCAGGCTGGCTGTCGTGATGTTCTCTGCCGCTCTGCCTTCTTCTGCTGCAGGGGCTGCGTCACTGCCCCTCATTTCTGTCCTAGAGGCCAGGCTCTGTGGGAAGGGTAAATATTTCATTTCTTTTTTCTTTTTTTCTTTTTATGACCGCACCTGCTTTTCTTTTTTTTTTTTTCCCGCTTTATGGCTGCACCTGCAGCATGTGAAAGTTCCCAGGCTAAGGTTGAATCAGAACTGCAGCTGTCAGCCTACCACAGCCACAGAAACACCTGATCAAGCTGAATCTGTGACCTGCCTCACAGCTTATGGCAACACTGGATCCTTAACCCACTGAGCGAGACCAGGGATTGAACTGGCATCCTTACGGACATTATGTCGGGTCCTTAACTCAATCAACTAAAACAGAAACTCTAAATATTTTGTTTCTATTCTTTGAGGACTGTCATGAAGTTTACTAGCCCTGTCCTTCTTCCCAAAGTCCTTAAATTCTCCTTTATTGTTTCTTCCAGAGGATACTGTACTGCAGGTTCTGGGCAGTGATACAGGAAGCTGTAGGGGAGGGAAGAAGACCAAAAAAACAAAATAAAATAAAATAAAATGAAAGTTCTGAATCTCATCCACATGGTCATTCCTTTAACCTCTCCATCAAGGCTGTGGTTTCTGCCATACCCTTCATGCTCTTGCCCCGCTGTTTGCCATTTTGAAACTTATTTTCATTTCATACACACAATTAACCCTTCTTTATCTCTCTGATTGTTGTTCTTTCTGTGTCTGACATACACACATACTTATTAATATATATATATATTTATTTTTTTTTTGTCTTTTTGCCATTTCTAGGGCCGCTCCCGTGGCATGTGGAGGTTCCCAGGCTAGGGGTCTAATTGGAGCTGTAGCCACCGGCCTACGCCAGAGCCACAGCAACACGGGATCATAGTTGCATCTGCAACCTACACCACAGCTCACGGCAATGCCGGATCCTTAACCCACTGAGCAAGGCCACGGATCAAACCTTCGACCTCATGGTTCCTAGTTGGATTCGTTAACCACTGAGCCACGACGGGAACTCCCATACTTATTAATATAAAGAGGATATTCAAATAATCTGGGGATAATCCTTAAACTACTTATTTTTCTTAAATTATTGTAATTAATGTTCTTAGTAACACCTTCAAATTCTACATGTTCTTAATGTTTACTTTCTTACTTTATTATTTATGACAGGAATGGTTCCACCTTATATATAAATGATTTTATTAAAAGGAATCTTGTTGCAAGAAAAAGATTACTTTCTGCTGTCTTTGAGATTGGTCCTGCTTGGCCATCACTCATCATTTCCTTGACTCCTCTATGCACATTATGTTTTAGCTAAATTCTCTAAAGGCAAACATTTTTGTTAAATATTTAAATGTTTATTTTGGTTATCATATTACTTTCAGGTCAAACATAAACCTAAACAGCGTTTGGAGTTAATGTATTGAACATATACCATATGAGGCTTTCATGTGCTAAATATGTTTATGTTTAGAAAAATTTTAACTAAATTTAAAATATTTGTTTTAATAAATTTAAACCATTTGAAACATTTTCATAATTAAGAGAATTTAAATTATTCTTTTTTTTAATAATAAAGTTTTTCTCATAAAATCTTTTAAGCCTAGTGTCTTGGTTAGCAACAGGAACAGTAAATATTACATCACTCTTCTCAGAGAATGCATGCTGATTTCCAGTGACTTCCTTTATGACCTAATTCGTAGGGCGACCTTACAGCAAAAACCAAAAGACACACACACACGCACACACACACACACCCACCATTGCAAAAAGCATGTGAGAAAGTAGAAGCCACATTAATTCCCTGTGCTATACTCATTTTTTGAAGTGTATAGTTTTATTTTATTTTTTAACTTAAAAGATTTTTTTTTTTGTTATAGTTGATATGCAGTGTTCTTTCAATTTCTGCTGTGTCCATTGTTGATTCTGAAAATGTATCAGAGCAGAAAACAGAACTACTGAGGGGGAAGATTTGCTTGGGCTGCCTTTCACTATCCTTTGCAGGGTTGGAGATTATGTTCACAGAAAAATGAAAGAACCATGCAGATTCTAACTGCTTCTGCATCTCACAGAAGCCCTGTTGGGATGACGACTGGGGACTGGAAAAGAGGATATAGTGACATTGGGAAGTGGCTTTTTAAAAGATATGGGGAATACATACATTCTTGCATTTCCAACAGAAAATGCTCTTTGATTGCTCTATGTCAGAGTGCCTGAAGGAGGTGTAATTGATGTTCTTCTCTTTGGAGTGTCTGAGGAAAAATAGAGTAGACCTTCCTTCAGCCTGCCCTTATTCCTCCTAGAGAGGTGATCACTGGAGGTGTTGGAAGACTTTGCTTGCATTTCAAAGAACGTGGTAAAATTTGCAAATGCTAATGTGCTACGTTTTGAAAAGCAAAACACAGCATACCATGAAAGTAAATTAAAGGGCATTAGGCCAGTTGTTCTCATTTACATTTATTTTACAAGATTTGTTACAGCTTATATATAGGTATGCCTTAAAGTAAGCTTCTCAGGTATGTTTACTTTCTCCCTTTCAGACAAAGAAAAGCTGAAAGAAATAATTTGATCTCCTCCAAACTTTTTTATCTTACAATTGTTTATAGTTTGTGTCATTGTATTTAGATGTAGAAAATATTAGAATATCAAATGCATTTCCCCTTTATTATGCTTCTTCCTCTGATAAACATATACACCTAGTATGTTAGTTAGCTATTGCTGTATAAACAATACTGCCACAAACTTAGTGGCTTAAAACAACATACATTTGTTATTTCAGATATTTGTTGTATCCTCTGTGGGTTAGGATTCTAGTTACGGCTTAACTGGGTTTCCTGGAAGGCTGCAGTAAAGTGTCATTGAGGGAAGGATTCTCATCTGGAGGCTCAGCTTCCAAACTCACATGCCTATTTCAGATTCCGTTTCTTGAGGTTGTAGGACTGAGGGCTTCAGGTTCCTGCTGGCTGGAGGCTGCCCTCAGCTCCTGGAGGCTACCCATGATTCCTTGCCCTGTGCCTTCCCAACAGGGCTGCTTGATTTCTCAGAGCCAGCAAGGTGTGGAGAAAGTCCAAGACCAGTGCTCCTGCCTTATTGATGTAACCACATGTATGTAATCCCCTGCATCCTCTCACCTCTGCCATGTTCTCTTGATTAGAAGCAAGGGACAAATAACACCCACACTTGAGGAGAGGGAATAATACAGTGGTGGGACTACCAGAAGGAGGAGGTCATGGGTCCATCATGAGTCTCAGCATCACACCTAGTGAGCCTGAGTGGGCTTATTCTCAGTGTTGTCTGCTCGATTTATGTAGGGAAAAGCCTTTCAGTATTGAAGAGGCCAACATAGGAGTTAATTGTAGTCAGTTAAAAGGGCATTTATTGATGAATTATCCTGACCTCAGAGAGACAACAGGTAATAACTGGAAATTTAATTTTATAGAATTGCGATTTTTTTAAAAAAAAAATCAGTCTTATTGAAGTATAACTGACTTACAATAAGCTGCATATTTAAAGTGTACAGTTTGATTAGTTGTTACATGTGCATATACCTGTGAAACCATGACTGTAGTCAAGAAGACAAAGATAACTATCTTACCCCAAAAATCACTCATGTCCATTTGTGATTCATTCCATCTCCACCTCTCCCCCTTCTTCAGGCAACCACCTGTCTGCTTTTTGTCATTTTTGACAAAGAAGCCAAGGCAGTTGTCTAGAATTTTATATAAATGGAATCAGATGGTGTATATTCTTTGGTGTTCTGGCTTCTTTCATCCTGAATGATAATCTTGACATTTATCCACAGAGTCACATTTATCAATAATCTGTTTCTCTTTATTGCTGAAGTTTGTATATACCAAAATTTGCTTACCACCTGTTTCCAATTTTCGGCTATTACAAATAAAGCTTCTATGAATATTCACGTACAGGTCTTTGTATAGATGTATGCTTCCATTTCTCTTCCATAAATACCTTGGTGTGGAATGGCTAGGTCATAGGGTAGTGTACATTTAACATTTTGAGAAACTACCAAATTGTTTTCTAGAGTTGGAATGACTCTTCATTCCTGTCAGCATTGCATGAGAGTTCCATTTATTAACAATTGGTGTGGTCAGCCTTCTCATTTTTGCCTTTCTAGTGGGTGTGTAGTGGTATCTTACTGTGGTTTAATTTTCCTTTTCTTAACTAATGATGTTGAATATATATATTTTTTTTGGGGGGGGATTTTTAGGGCTACACCTGAGGCATATGGAAGTTCCCAGGCTGGGGGTCAGATTGGAGCTGGCCTGTGCCACAACCACAGCAATGTGGGAACCATGCTGTGTCTTCAGCCTACATCACAGCTCATGGCAGCGCCAGATCCTTAACCCACTGAGTGAGGCAAGGGATTGAGCCTGCATCCTCATGGATACTAGTTGGATTCATTTCTGCTGCACCACAACGGGACTCCCTTTAGTTTTTTTTAAGTTAAAAAATTAAATTAAAAAATTAAAGTTTTTTACATTTTTTAAATTAAAAAATTTAAAAAGTTTTTATTTTTTTAATTAAAAAATTAAAGTTTTTAATTTTTATGAAGTCTAGCTCATACATTTTTTTCTTTTATAGTTTCTGCTTTTTGTGGCCTATTCAAAGACATCTTTGTCTACCTGGTAAAGTCGCTAAGATTTGCTTCTCTTTTCTTCTAGCAATTTTGTAATTTTAGCTTTTACAGTTAAGACTGTGATGCACTTAGGGTTGGTTTTTGTGATGTGGTATAGTGTAAGAGTGAGTTTTTTATTTGTATATCCAATTATATCAGCCCCATTTGCCAGAAAGATCATTCTTTCTGATTGAATTACCTTGACTTCTCTTTTTTAAAAGTCAATTGGCCATATATGTGTGGGTCATTTTCTGAGCTGATCAGTATGTTTGTATTTGAGTACTGCTACTATATAAGAAGTCTTGAAATGAGGTAGGTTGTACGTGTGTGATATGGGTGCTGAGAAGTGTTCCACAATGACTTCAATGCTCAAATCTCAGGAAAGGAGGCAGGAGTCACAAGGAAGGGGGTGAGATGTGCAGTTGTTTGGAGCCCTCCATGCTGAAACATGAGACAGGTGAGGTTGAGAGGCTCAGGTAGAGCAGAGTGTCCCTCATCTGTGTCCCCTCTCCCCTCGGTCTGGGGACCCACTGTTCAACTTCCTTTGGAAAATACAGCTCTGATTTTGCTGGGGTGGGGAGCATAGGTTTCCTCTTTGTGCAGATTGATTATCTGGAACCTTAATTACCAAATGACCTTCTTACTAAAATGACATGCAACTCTTCTGTTTTTAGTCCCATTTTTATACCCATTTCCTGAGATTCTTTATGCCACCAAATTCTTAATACCTTGGGGATGCTGCATTATAGATTGAGTTGCTTTACTGCCTTCCCACTGCTTTTTAGAACTCAGCTTTCTCAGGTCAACTAAGTCATTTGCCGCCCATTGCTGATCTCTGCAACTTCAAAGTGTTGTTGCTGTTGTTTCCATTTTTTTGTTTGTCCTTGTGAATTTATGCTTTAATAAAAAACTCCTTACTGTCATTTTAGTGGTAGTACTAACTCATCATTGGGAATAATAACCCTAAGTTATCAAATGGACACCTGCCAAAAGAGAAGTAGCTGCTTTACATTCCTTCCTTCCTTCCTTCCGTTCGTTCGTTCGTTCGTTCGTTCCTTCCTTCCTTCCTTTCAGTTATTTTTACTTTTTCCATTATAGTTGATTTACAGTGTTCTGTCAATTTTCTACTGTATAGCAAAGTGACCCTCTCTCTCACATACACACACACACACATATACACATATTCTTTTTCTTACATTATCCTGCAATCATGCTCCATCACAAGTGGCTAGATATAGTTCCCACTGCTATACAGCAGGATCTCATTGCTTATCTGTTCCAAATGGAATAGTTTGCATCTATTAACCTGAAGCTCCCAGTCCATCCTACTCCCTTCTTCTCCCCCTTGGGAACCACAAGTCTGTTCTCCTAGTCCATGAGTATCTTTTCTGTGGAAAAGCTCATTTATGCTGTATATTAGATTCAAGATATAAGTGATATCATGGTATTTGTCTTTCTCTTTCTGACTTCACTTAGTATGCGAGTCTCTAGTTCCATCCATGTTGCTGTAAATGGCATTATTTTGTTCTTTTTATTTATTTTATTTTTAAATTTTTTCTTTTTATTTTTTAAATTGTAATTAATTGTTATTTCCCCAATACATTTTTTTTCTACTGTAGAGCGTGGTGACCCAGTTACACATACATGTATACATTCTTTTTTCTCATATTATCATGCTCCATCATAAGTGACTCAACATAGTTCAATTCCTAGTGCTAAACAGCAGAATCTCATTGCTAATCCATTCCAGAAGCAATAGTTTGCATCTATTAACCCCAAGCTCCCAATCCACCCCACTCCCTCCCCCTCCCCCTTGGCAACTACAAGTCTATTCTCCAAGTTCATGATTTTCTTTTCTGTGGAAAGTTTCATTTGTGCCGTATATTAGATTCCAGATATAAGTGATATCATATGGTATCGTCTTTCTCTTTCTGACTTCCTTCACTCAGTATGAGAGTCTCTAGTTCCATCCATGTTGCTGCAGATGGCATTATTTCATTCTTTTTTATGGCTGAGTAGTATTCCATTGTGTATATATACCACATCTTCCTAATCCATTCACCTGTTGATGGACATTTGGGTTGTTCCCATGTCTTAGCTGTTGTGAATAGTGCTGTAATGAACATGCAGGTGCATGTGTCTTTTTCAAAGAAAGTTTT
Source organism: Phacochoerus africanus (assembly GCF_016906955.1). NCBI lineage: Eukaryota > Metazoa > Chordata > Mammalia > Artiodactyla > Suidae > Phacochoerus > Phacochoerus africanus. The sequence continues at coordinate 117,610,464 of NC_062546.1, forward strand.
GTCTGATATATGCCCAAGAGTGGGATTGCTGGGTCATATGGTAGTTCTGTATGTAGTTTTCTAAGGTACCTCCATACTGTTTTCCATAGTGGTTGTACCAATTTACATTCCTACCAACAGTGAGGGAGGGTTTCCTTTTCTCCACACCCTCTTTAGCATTTGTTATTTGTGGACTTATTAATGATGGCCACTCTGACAGGTGTGAGGTGGTACCTCATAGTAGTTTTGATTTGCATTTCTCTAATAATCAGTGATGTTGAACATTTTTTCATGTGCCTGTTAGATATCTGTATATCTTCTTTGGAGAAATGTCTATTCAGGTCTTTTGCCCATTTTGCAGTTAGGTTGTTGGTTTTTTTTGATGTTGAGTTGTATAAATTGTTTGTATGTTTTAAAGATTAAGCCCTTGTCGGGTGCATTGTTTGAAAGTATTTTCTCCCATTCCGTAGGTTGTCTTTTTTTTTTTTTTATGGTTTCCTAATCAGTTTGATTAGGTCCCATTGGTTTATTTCTACTTTTATTTCTGTTGCCTTGGGAGACTGACCTAAGAAAACCTTTGTAAGGTTGATGTCAGAGAATGTATTGCTTATGTTCTCTTCTAGGAGTTTCATGGTGTCTTATGTATAAGTCTTTAAGCCATTTTGAGTTTATTTTTGTTAATGGTGTGAGGGTGTGTTCCAGTTGATTTACATGTGGCTGTCCAGTTTTCCCAGCACCATTTTATATTCTTGCCTCCTTTGTCAAAGATTAATTGGCCCTAGGTGTCTGGGTTTATTTCTGGGTTCTCTATTCTGTTCCATGGGTCTGTATGTCTGTTTTGGTACCAATAGCACACTAACTTGATTATTGTGGCTTTGTAATATTGCCTGAAGTCTGGGTGAGTTATGCTTTCTGCTTGGTTTTTGTTCCTCTGGATTACTTTGGCAATTCAGGGTTTTTTATGGCTCCATACACATTTTTGGATTGTTTGTTCTAGGTCTGCGAATAATGTCATGGGTAATTTGATAGGGATTGCATTGAATCTGTAGGTTGCTTTGAATAGTATGGCCATTTTTATGGTATTAATTCTTCCAACTCAGGAGCTTTCCATTTCTTTGAATCCTCTTTAATTTCCTTGATTAATGTTTTATAGTTCTCAGCATATTAGTCTCTCACCTCTTTGGTCAGGTTTATTCCTAGGTATTTAATTTTTGGGGGTGTGATTTTAAAAAATATTGAATTTTTGTATTCCTTTTCTAATATTTTATTGTTAGTATACAGAAATGCAACCGGTTTCTGAGTGTTAATCTTGTATCCTGCTACTTTGATGAATTTATTGATTGGTTCAAGTAGTTTTGTGTAGAATCCTTAGGGTTTTCTATGTATAGTAACATGTCATCTGCATACAGTGACGATTTTACCTCTTTTCTTCCAGTTTGGATACCTTTTATTTCTTTTGTTTGTCTGAGTGCTGTGGCTAGGACTTCAATACTGTGTTGAATGAAAGTGGTGAGAGTGGGCATCCTTGTCTTGTTCCATATTTTAGTGGGAAGGCTTTCAGCTTTTATCCATTGAGTATTATATTTGCTATGGGTTTGTCATGAATGACTTTTACTATGTTAAGGTATGTTCCCTCAATACCCACTTTGGTAAGAGTTTTTATCATTAATGGATATTGGACTTTGTCAAATGCATTTTCTGCATCTATTGAGATGTTCATGTGGTTTTTGACTTTTCTTTTGTTAATGTGGTGTATGATGTTGATTGATTTGCATATGTTGAACCATCCTTGTGAACCTGGGATAAATCCCACCTGGTTGTGATGTATGATCCTTTTTATATGTTGTTGAATTTGATTGGCTAAATTTTTTTTTGAGAATTTTTGCGTCTATATTCATCAGAGATATTGGCCTATAGTTTTCTTTTTTTGGTGGTACCTTTGTCTGGTTTTGGTATCAGGGTGATGGTGGATTCATAGAATGTCTTTGGGAGTGTTCCTTCTCCATCTGTCTTTTAGAAAAGTTTAAGAATAATGGGTATAAGTTCCTATGTTTGGTTGAATTCGCCTGTGAAGCCTTCTGGTCCTGGACTTTTATTTGTAGGGAGTGTTTTTATTACATATTTAATTTCATTTCTAGTGATCACCTTTTTCAATTGATCTATTTCTTCTTGATTCACTTTTGGCAGGCTGTAAGTCTCTAGCAAGTTGTCCATTTCTTCTGGGTTGTCACATTTGTTGGTGTATAATTGTTCATAGTTTTCTCTTATGGTTTTTTGTATTTCTGCAGTATCTGTTGAGATTTCTCCTTTTTCATTTCTTATTTTATTTGTTTTTTTCCTCCCCTCTTCTCTGGTTTGTCAATTTCACTTGCTTTTTCAAAGAACCAGCTCTTGGTTTTATTGATTTTTTTGTCTATTGTTTTTTGAATCTCTTTTTTACTGATTTAACTCTCTGATCTTTATGATGTACTTCCTTCTGGTGACTTTAGGTTTTGCTTGTTCTTTTTTTTTTCTAATTCATTTAGGTGGTGGGTTATGTTGTCAACTTGAGCTTTCTCTTCTTTTTTGAGGAAGGCCTGTTATCTCTGTGTATTTCCCTTTAAGCACTGCTTTTGTGGCATCCCATAGATTTTGAGTGGTTGTGTCTTCATTATCATTTGTCTTGAGGTATTTTTTAATTTCTTTTTTGATTTCCTCATTGGCCCATTGGTTTTTTTAGTAGCATGTTGTTTAGTCTTCATGTAGTTAGTTTTTTCTCTTTTCCTGTGGTTGATTTCTAGTTTCATGCCATTGTGGTCAGAGAAGATACTTGAAATAATTTCTATACTCTTAAATTTGTTGAGGTTCGTTTTCTGCCCCGGTATGTGGTCAGTCCTTGAGAATGTTCCATGTGCACTTGAAAAGAATGTATATTCTAATTTTTTTTTTGCATATAATGTCAATTAAGTCTAACTCTTCTTTCTTTCCTTCTTTCTTTCTCTCTCTCTTTCTTTCTCCCTCCTTCTCTTCTTCTTTCTTTCTTTCTTTCTTTCTTTCTTTCCTTCCTTCCTTCCTTTTCCTTCCTTCCTTCCTTCCTTCCTTCCTTCCTTCCTTCCTTCCTTCTTCCTTCCTTCCTTCTTTCCTTCCTTCCTTCCTCCCTCCCTTCCTTCCTTCCTTCCTTCCTCCTTTTTAGGGCTGTACCCATGACATATGGAGATTCCCAGGCTAGGGGTTGAATAGGAGCTACAGCTGCCAGCATACGCCACAGCCACAGCAACAATAGATCCAAACTGCATCTGTGACCTACACAACAGCTCACAGCAATGCCAGATTCTTAACCCACTGAACAAGGCCAGGGATCAAACCCACAACCTCATGGTTCCTAGTTGGATTTGTTTCCACTGCATCTCAATGGGAACTCCAAGTCTAACTTTTCTACTGTGTCATTTAGGATCTCTGTTGCCTTATTGATTTTCTGCCTAGAGGATCTGTCCACTGATGTGAATGGAGTGTTAAAGTCTCCTACTGTCATTGTATTCCCATCAGTTTCTCCTTTTATGTCTGTTTGCATTTGTTGTATATATCTGGGTGCTTCTATCTTAGGGGCATATGTATTGACAATTGTAACATCCTCTTCTTGAATGGATCATTTTATCATTAAATAGTGTCCTTCTTTGTCTTTCTTTATGGCCTTCATTTTAAGATCTATTTTGTCTGATATGAGTATTGCAACTCCTGCTTTCCTATCTTGTTAATTGGCATGAAATATCTTTTCCCATCCTTTCACTTTGTCTATATGTGTCCTTTGCCCTAAGGTGAGTCTCTTGTAGACAGCAGATTGTAGGCTCTTGCTTTTTTATCCATTCTGCTACTCTGTGTCTTTTGATTGGAGCATTCAGTCCATTGACATTTAAGGTAGTTTATTGATAAATATGTATTTATTGCCATTTTAGACCTTGTTTTCCAGTTGATTCTATGTTTCTCCTTTGTTCCTTTCTTTTTTTGGTTGGATGATTTCCATTTATTTTACGCTTGTGTACTTTTCTTTTTAGTTTTTTTAAATATAATGTTTGGTTTTGATTTCTGGTTGCCCTGTTTTTTAAGTATGTTATATATTTTTTCTTTGAACACACTTTCATCTAATATGTACTAAACACAAAACTTATTCTTCCTGTATCATAAATGTCACCCGTTAAAAGTTATCCAATAGACATATCTTAAGTCAAAATTTTTCTTCTTAAAGATTAAGCATAATGTAAGTAGTTTGGATAATCTTTTGAAGTTAGAATTATAAATAAGTTATGAAAATGGAGAGGATTTCTAAGAAAAAGGAAAGATTCAGTCTGCCATGCTTCTAAAAAGCAAGGCAATTTAGATATTTCCTATTTTATTTGAAATAAACAAAGCAGGAGTTTCCTTGTGGTTCAGTGGGTTAGAGATCGGGCATTGTCATTGCATCATCTGGGTTGCTGCTATAGCTCAGGTTCGATCCCTGGACTGGGAACTCCCACATTTTGGGTATGGCCAAAATGAAAAAAAAAAAGCAGACAGTCTTGGGTTAATAGAATTTACTTTCAAACAAATGTATGTATAGTAATCTCATTTTTAAAATATTTTATTTATTTGTTTATTTATTTATTTGTTTATTTATTTGTTTTTCTTTTTAGAGTTGCATCTGCAGCATTTGGAAATTCCTAGGCTAGAGGTTGAATCGGAGCTGCAGCTGCCAGCCTACTCCACAGCCACAGCAATCTGGGATCTGAGCCACATCTTTGGCCTGTGCAGCTTACAGTAATGCTGGATCCTTTACCCACTGAGCGAGGCCAGGAATCAAACCTGCATCCTCATGGATATTAGTTGGTTCTTAACTTGCTGAGGCACAGTGGGGACTCCCTCATTATTTTAATATTTTAAATTGAAAATGTGAGGGAAAAATTCCAAGTGGGCAGTTACAGTTGCCTCATGCTTTCTCCATATAAACCATGTATTTTCCTATTTTGATTTTTCTTTTCCTACCTTATTGAAGTGGTGGTCTTAGAATCATAGAATGTCAGGGTTAAAAGTAGCTCAGAGATCTTATAATTCAGTATCCCTTCAGCTGCTGAATCCTGCCATTTCCATTTGACTCCTGTTTTTTATTACATCTTTCTGCTGAAATTCCCCTTATATTCATACATGTTATCTATCTTTTCCACTGTATGCTTTGACATATTAATGGCAGTTGCTTTACTTTATTATTTATAAAATATTTTTATTGGGATATAGTTAACTTATAATGTTGTTTTAGTCTCAGGTGTACAGCATAGTGAATCCATTATACATATACATACATCTGTTCTTTTTAAGAGTCTTTTCCCATATAGGTCATTAGAGAATATTGAATAGATATCCCTGTGCTTTACAGCAGGTCTTTGTTAGTTAACTTTTTTTTTTTTTTTTGGCCATGCCCGTGGTATGTGGAAGTTTCCTGGTCTGGGATTAAACCTGTGCCACAGCAGTGACAACCTTGAATCCTTAATCTGCTGTGCCATTAGGGACCTCTTTTTTTAAAATCTATTTACTAGATAGTAATGTATAATGTTAGTCCTAACTTCCTAATTTAGCCCTCCCTTCCTAATGGTAGTTATTTTAAAGTTCCTATCTGACAGTTCCAACATCTCAGTCATCTTTGAGTCTTGTTCTGTTGATTCCTTTCTCTCTTGACTTTTTTTTTTTAAATATGTCTCATGATTTTTGATTGATTGCTGGACATCATGTACAGCAGTATAGAGACTGAGGTAAATAACATTTATGCTCAGAAATAGGCACACCTCTTTTTTCTATCAGGTTGTAAGTGTGTGTCGGGGGTCGAGTTGGTCTAGTCAGGAGGTGAGTTAAATTTGGGTTTGTGTTGCCACTGTTACCTTTAGTACTCCACAGCTTCAAATTATTCCAGTGTTAATAATTATGATAATTAATAGTTAGGTATTATTATAATTAATTGTAAGAATTACCTGTGCTTACAGTGGGTCCTGGAACTAAATAGTTTTTCTCAGCACTTCTCCTTCACCCTCAGCTATGGGCAGTTCCAGCATTGCTGTGTCACAGAGATGGTCTCCATGCTCTTGCTCCTCTATCAGCAGTAAACTCTTGTTGCTTGTTACTTAGTGGTGGGATCGAATTGTGGGCAGTGTGGGTTCTTTGTTGTCTTGGCTGCCTCAGGCTTGGACAGGCTTTGCATTTCTGCATCTCAGGAGTGAAACTTTCTCAGTGTTCCTGCCCCTCCTTCATATGGCCGTCAATGTCTGCCTGATACCTGTGGTTGGTTTGGATAGGAAAGCATTTTGTGTCCTTCCCAGGGGTAGGTGGCCTGTAGGATCCTAGGTTCAAAAGAGTGTTCAGCCTCCCCAGAACCACAAGAGAGATGAATTTTGCCTGGGGAAGGGAGAGATTTTCCTCTTGGATCTGGGGACAGAAGGTTTTCCTCTGCTTCTTCATTGGCTTGAGGCTTTTTCTCTTGATAAGGGAAGGATCTGGGGAGATGGAAGGGGCTTCCTGAATGTCCCCCTGCAACAATTGATCACCCTTAATTGCTTTTTCCAGTCTCCTGCTCTGGCCTCAATCTTCCTCCTGGGCATCTGATGAAAGTCTATAGAAAAGAGCTTTTGAGTGAGTTCGAACTCTTTTTTTGTTGTTATTGTTGTCGTTCAGATTCCAGCTATTCCAAACTGACATGGTAACTATATTTTACCTTTAAGGATGTGTTAAAATTGTAGTTGATTTCTTTTTATCTACTAGGGTGGTAGCCACCTCATTTGCCAAAGGTGAAATCGATCCTGTATCCTTCCTCCCTTGGAGGGGCTTGTCACTCTATGGGATTCAGTTTACTTGGTTGCTGTGTGATCTAATTTTCCTGACAAATTCAAGAAAAGATACAAATTTGTGGATGATCTGACTTTTTCCTTATTGTTAAAATAAGAGCCATGTTCTCCTTGGAAGCAAAATATTTATTAATATATTTAGGAACAGCATGTTTTCCTTCCCAGACCTCAGCTGGAAAGGCAATTTGGGATGCCAAAAGTTCATTACTTCTAAATATGTCATAGTTCTTTCATCAGATGCACTTCCGTCAGGCCATACTGTGAAATATTTCTGGAGGAACACTAGAGTTAAAAGAGTCCATTTCACAAGATTCTTTTCTCTGTGATGTCACCTCCGATGGAACTTTATCCTACACTGTTGAAAGAATTTTGAGTGGGCAGGCAAGGAAAGAGAGTGTTACTACTGACTTTCTCATGTAGACACTTATGCAAGGTCAGGATTGGGAAGGCCATCAAAGGTTGTGTGGTCAGTTCCACTTCTAACTGACTGGTGATTCAAGTATCATGAACAAGTCATCCACTAATTTGTGCTGGAACATTTCCAATGCAGGCAATTTCATTATTTTTTAGGGTAGGAAATTTTATCTATTGTTAGTTTCAACAGTTATATTGGTCTTTATATTGAACCCAGACTTACCCCTCTATAGCTCACTCTTAGTCACCTGCTTCTAACTCTGGTTCAGCCTTGCAGTTGTATCTGTCAGTCAGTAAAGGAAATGGCCTTTCCAAAGTTGTTTTGTGGTCATCGCTTTGGGTCTTCCTTATTTGAGTCTGGTCGTCCCCAAATACAGTCTCCAGCCCACCGTGAACTTCGTTTATAGTAACCCTAATATTCTTTTTTGTCTTTTTTTGTCTTTTTAGGGCCGCCCCCATGGCATATGGAGGTTCCCAGGCTAGGGGTTGAATTGGAGCTATAGCCTCCGGCCTATACCACAGCCACAGCAATGCTGGATCCAAGCCGTGTCTGCGAACTACACCGCAGCTCATGGCAATCCTGGATCCTTAACCCACTGAGTGAGGCCAGTGATCGAACCCACAACCTTTTGGTTCCTAGTCGGATTCATTTCCGTTGCGCCATTTTGGGCGTACTGTTGGTCCTTTGAACTTTGGGTTGGTATTTATACTTCCCAGATTGTAAGTATTAGCATTTCCTAATGGTTTGTTATTTGGATTTGTGTTCTGGTTTTCTGTGCTCATTTATGTTTTGGTAAAGAATCCTAGCTCTACTTCTAGGGTCTTAGAAGTCAAACACATGATCATTTGTAAGTAGTTCTCAAGAGGAGGGAAGATTTAGGCAACTCCATGCTTTATGCTCTACCAAACAAGTTAGTTCACTCTTCTAATTGTACTCCCTTTAGATGCTTCAAAACAAGCTTTAAGTTCATTCTAATCTCTTTTTCAGACTAAACACCCCTAATATCTTCTCATATGTTTCCTACGGGAATTTCAAATAAAAGAGAATGTGTTTATCCAACCATAGGTAGGTACCCACATTGTTATATTTCAGATTGGTTTTTCTGCTCTGCTTTATAAATCTGGTATGGATGAAACCCTATAAATCCTACTATTTTCACATTAAAAAATCTTTTTAGAAAAAGGTAAACATGCACGTGGGCTTTTTAAAACATCAAATAATTTTGTGAAGTTAGTTAAAAAAAAAAACACAAATCTTCTACTTTTTTCCCCTTTTCTCCTTCCCCCAAAGCAACAACTTACCACCATACGTACTAATTATTTTGGTAATTACTCAATGTTTCTAAATAACATGCTTTTTAAAAAATTTAATGATTTTTATTTTTTCCATTATAGCTGGTTTATAGTGTTCTGTCAATTTTCTAGAGTACAGCAAGGTGGTCCAGTCGCACATACAGATATACATTCCTTTTTCTCACATTATCATGCTCCATCATAAGTGATGTAGATATAATTCCCAGTGCTGTACAGCAGGATCTCATTGCTTATCTATTCCAAAGGCAATAGTTTGCATCTATTAACCCCAAATTCCCAGCCTATCCTACTCCCTCCCTCTCCCTCTTCCCCTTGGGAACCACAGATCTAGTCTCCATGTCCATGAGTTTCTCTTCTGTGGAAAGGTTCATTTGTGCCATGTATTAGATTCCAGATATAAGTGATATTATATGGTATTTGTCTTTCTCTTTCTGACTTACCTCACTTAATTGCGAGTCTCTAGTTCCATTCATGTTACTGCAAATGGCATTGCTTTGTTCTTTTTTATGGCTGAGTAGTATTCCATTGTGTATATATGCCACATCTTCTTAATCCAATCATCTCTCAATGGACGTTTAGGTTGTTTTCATGTCTTGGCTATTGTGAATAGTGCTGCTGTGAACATATGGGTACATGTGTCTTTTTCAAGGAAAGTTTTGTCTGGATATATGCCTAAGAGTAGGATTGCTGGGTCATATGGTAGTTATGTGTATAGTTTTCTGAGGCTAAATAACATGCTTATACTCTAATTTTTGATATTGCCTGTATATATGATTATGTAACTCATTCAGAGATGAGCCATGTAGTATACTAGTTTGTTTCCTTTTGCCTGTACAGCTTTTGTTTTCCACCCAGTTAATAATTATCTTGCTTCTTATTTGACATATATATAGTTTCGGTTGTTTTTTTTTTTTTTTGGCCATGACTATGGCATGTGGAAGTTACTGGGGCCAGGGATCAAACCTAGGCTGCAGTAGTGACAATGCCAAATTTTTAACGCTAGGCCACCAGGGAACTCTTGATTATTTTTATATTTTTAAATCACTAATTCAGTCCTTGTTGATGGCTTGAATCTCCTCCAAAGACGTTCAGCTATCCTAGGCATCTAACTCGTTGCATCTTGTTGACTAGATCTCTTCCGAAGCCTCCTGGCACACCCCAGTACATCTGGCTGTCCTCCACATTGTATAGAGAGGGTCAGCCTGACACCTCCCTTACCCAGCATTTTGGGAATTTCCTTTCTTGTCTTTTTCTCTCGTATTGGCACCTCTGTTTCTCGTATGTTTTTCTCCCTTCTTCTTAGTTTGCCCTCTTGTTTTGGTTGATTATACCCTCTGATAATTTCCTAAGAAGGCATGTATATGTCTTCATTTTTACTCTAACATTTAAGCTACTGTTTAGCTAACGTAAGCTACTACAGTGGACATCAGGTTTTCTTAGAATTCAGAAGGCATTTTGTTATTGTCTTTAAAGAAAACTTTTAATTTTGAAATGACTTTAGACTGATGAAAGAGTAACAAAGATCATACAGAGCTGCTGAGTAGTCTTCACCTGGCTTCTCCTAAGAGTTAATGTTTTACATAACTATGGCACCATGGTCAACACTGAGAAACTAATTATCTGACTTTTGCCTTATTGTCTGTCTATCTTTCTCCCCACCCCACCCACTTCCTTTCTCTCTCCTTTAGAAAATTACGTAGAAATTTATTGGAAGAAATATTTAGAAAATTATTGGATGGCCAAATCCTGAACGGAGTCTTCCAGGCAGCGTGAATAGCTGCTGTGTTTAGCCTGATATGGACCAAGGGTGGAATCAGGGCGACTAGTTAGGAGACCATGGAAATAACCCAGACAGAGTTTGGACAAGCACGTAGCAGTATAGGTCCATGTGAACCGCTGTGAAAGTTTGGAGGTCCTCTGCAAATGTTAGATATTTTTAACGTCTAGAAGACAGAGTGTAGTGGAAATACCTGACAAGTAAGGGTTAGATGTACATGTGACAACATGCACCCATGTAAAAACAATTCTTGGTGAAGAAGTAACAGAATGAAATATATAATACAGTAACATACAAGTTAATTAAAAATAAATGCCCAGAAAATGAGAACATATTTTTTTCAAAAGGACATTTCAATGCCAAGAACTATATTAAACACATTGAAATTTTTGCTTTTGGGGAGGATGATTACCAGTGGTATGTAGGGGAGAATATAATGAATAAATAAACGAATCCAAAACAATAACCAGAGGGAGGGGATAGCTTTAGAGAACTAGGGTCAATCTTAAGTGGACTGTATGGGACAATTTACATAACTTTTTGGAGCGTTAGTTTCCACCTCACCTTTTTATTTATTTTTATTGTATTGTATTGTAATTTCTTCATCTTTTTAGGGCCACACCCATGGCATATGGAAGTTCCCAGGCTAGGGGCCGAATCAGAGCTACACCACAGCTCACTGCAATGCTGGATCCTTTACCCACTGAGCAAGGCCAGGGATCGAACCTGCATCCTCATGGATACTAGTCTGATTCGTTGCCACCTCTTTAAAATGGGGCAGTTGTATGTATTTAGTATGTTTACTACCGTAAGGATTAAATGAGACAAGCTATGTAACACACCTGGTAAAGTTTCTAGTGCTCAGAATATTCTAAATAAATGTTACTTTCTCCTTCAACTGTTCAGCATAGGAACTCTATGAGGTGAAGGGACTTGTTTTAGGAAGCATAGGATGTGCTAACTTATGTTTTTAATTCCTCCCCCCACCTTAGGGCTTACCACCGAAAACGTGGAAGGCAGATGTTTCCCACTTGAGCTGTCCAGAGCCAACAGCGTTTGCTTTCTCGCCTCTGACCCGACCTAGAAGCTCTTTGCGAGAGATGTGGATCCCAAGCTTCCAGCAGTCCAAGAAAGAAGCCCGGGCGCTAAGGTGGCTGGTTGATAGGAATCAAAACTTTTCAACTCAAGAGTTTTGGGCCCTAGTATTCAAGGACTAATATCAGAAAGTATCAGAGTTTTCTTTTCTGGGTTGCCTTAATATTTGAATATAATATAATAGCTACTTGGTTGACCATCCATTAGGATAAGAATGAATAGCTATGGTAGGCATAATGAGCTCGATTGAATAATAGATAGGAATTATCCTGAGGGGTCACTTCTCTTTTTTTTATACTAAAAAAGTACATTCGTATTTTTTCTTTCCTTTTTTTTTTTCTTTTGGTGTTTAGGGCCACGCTTAATGCAGCATATGAAAGGTCCCAGGCTAGGGGTCCAATAGAAGCTGCAGCTGCAGGACTGTGCCACAGCTACAGTAACTCAGGATCTAAGCTGCGTCTGCAACCTACACCGAAGCCCATGGCAACGCCAGATCCTTAACCCACTGAGCAAGGCCAAGGATTGAACCCGCATCCTCATGGATACTTGTCAGGTTTATTACTGCTGAGCCACAACAGGAACTCCAAAGAGTACATATTTCTTATGGACGCTGATTACCTTCAGTATGCGTGTCTGGACCCACGCACCTGTCACCTTTAATGGAAATGTACCCATTATGGAGTGAGTGCCTTCTTTGCTGCAAGGAAAGAGGCCCCACAGAGAAGGCAGAGGGCATAGCTGTGAATTCCTGTCCTCACCTTGCTGTCTGTGATTGTTGGTATTTGGCAAGCCAAGTGCCCTGATGCTGAGCTTGAATCTGAAATGCGTTAAAACTTGGCAATGAGAGAGCCCATCTGTTGGTTTCCAGGGATGTGAGTGAGTAATGAAGGTTGTGAGGTCGATCCGCTGTGTACTCCGGTCTAAAGAACATAGCACATCCCTGCCTTCCCAGTGCCCTCAGCCACCTACCCTACCTTTCGTATTATCACCTTGCCCTGCATCCTCCCGTGTTCTTCCGAGAGTGGAAAATCTTATGAAGACGTGTGTCCTCCATATGTGTTTTGATTGGCGGGTTGTCCCCAGTGGTCCCTTACTCCACTGAGCAGAATAGTAATAAGAATCCTACAGTTCAGGCTGGACAGCTTGTGTGTTTTGATTGCCATGGGCTTGCAAGTGAGTACCCACAGGACCTCCCATGGTGTTGAAGCCTGTCTTTTTTTAGGATGATGCATAAGCCTGCAGTGGTGGGCAGCCCCACTGGCTTGAGAGTGTTCCCAGTTAGGTCTGATGCTGGCACAAAGGAGTTTCAGCTGTCTCATCTGGAGTCTCTACTTGAGCTCCACAAAAGACAGAGAAAACACTGGCTCTCACTCTCATTCCTTGTGAGCCTGGGGAGGCTTCTAGATCACGCTGGAGCGTAGAGAGGCTTCTGGATGTTGCCGTGCAATGTGTGGCGGCCTTTGTATTCTTTATTGTGGAAAGACGTAAGCTCCAGAGGACAGGAGGGGTCCCAGTACTCATGTCCCTGATGGGAGAAACTGAGGAAAGCGCCCTCAGCTACGCTTGCCCTTTCATCTCTGGTCAGTGCCCTCCAGTGCCTGCCAAGGCCAGTTCCTTCTTTGCGTAGCTCTCTCTCCGGCTGTGCCAGAAAAAGAAGGACCGAAGCCAGTATGTTCTTTTGGAAGCAAGAGGGTCACACTGCTTCTCACCTATGACTGGGTTCTTCTCAATACCAGCTCTGCTATCAGTTGGGTGTGATTTTGAACAAATCTCTTAGCCTCTTTGGGCCTTAGCTGTCATACCTAAAAAAAGTGATTGGACTAGTCTTTGAAGTTCTTTTCTGTGTAGCATTCTTTAACTTTTTATCAAAATTTATGAACCTTAATTTTGTAGGTGTTTTTATGAAGACATTAACACACTAGATTAGAGCCTCTGTGTTTTTCAAGGGAAGCACACTCTTCTTTAGAGGAAGAAACGTTCTTATTGGGTAGTGTGGGGATAGAAAGTAATTTAATTATCTCTCTGCTATTTTATCTGATAATATCAAAAGGGAAAGGGTTGGAAGTTCCCTTGTGGCACAGCAGGTTAAAGATCAGGTGTTGTCACTGCAGTGGCTCAGGGTTTAATCCCTGGCCTGCAAACTTCCACATACCTCAGGCATGGCCAAGAAAACAAAACAAAACAAAACAAAAATTTAAAAGGGAAAGGATTGGAAAGGGGGATTGTTTGTTAAAGACCAGATTTTAAACTGTGTATTAAATGAGGGTTTTGTTTTTTGTTTGCTTATTTCTTTTATTTTTTTCCCCCACTCTTAAAAGAAAGCTCAAGATATGATTTGTGCCTCTGGTGAGATATTATCGGGGAGCTTCAGTTCATAAATGCCTTAAACAAACACCCAGTGTTTATATGCTGCATGTAAGTTTTAAACCCCAGTATTTCAGGTCGTTTTGTTCTATCCTGATTTTTCAAGAGTCCATCCATCAGATACTCCCTAAACTTGTATGAAGCATGTAGACCTGAGCAAATTTGGTGAAATAAACTCATTGAACAATTAATGTGGAATAAAAATTTTGTGGAAGAAGAGGATGGAGGAGAGGGAATTTTATGGGACTGAAAATGAAGTATACTTCAAAGACAATAAATTAAGGATTCTTTAGGACTCTTTTGAGTATCCATAGATTTGAGACTTTATTGTTATTGTTATTATTTTGCTTAGCATATGCGTCTTTTGCAATAGAATTTTCATTAATAAGATGATGCCCTTTGTCTGTGATCATTGCTGTCACGGAGTGACAGGCATGTTCTCATTGTGGCAGGATTTTTATCTGCAAGATGGGAGCTCTGCATTTTGAGTTTCGTGTAAGGCCCTCTGTGTATTTTATCTGTGTTGATGCTAGAGTACCACATCTTTCTCTTCACGTGAGTGACTCCAGTTTTTAAATATGATTAAGCAAGTGTCCCTCCTCATAGGGCTGTTGTGAGGAATGGCTCATGGCTGTGATGGAGCAATGGAACTTTCTGTTTAGTGCTTCAATACATTTTACTTGGATTATGCTCCAAGACTGATTTTTTTTTTTTTTTTTTGGCTTTCTAGGGCCATACCTGTAGCATATGGAAGTTCCCAGGCTAGGGAAAGAATTGGAGCTACAGCTGCCTGCCTACGCCACAGCAATGTGGGATCCGAGCCATATCTGTGACCTACACCACAACTCACAGCAATGCCAGATCCTTAACCCACTGAGCAAGCCCAAGGATTGAATTCTCGTCCTCATGGATACTAGTTGGGTTTGTTACCAGTGAGCCATGATGGGAACTCCAAACCTAATTTTTAAAGCAGTGTGACAGGTGGGCAGAAATCTTTTCAGTCATGTTGAAGAAAATGATTACTAATACTAGTTAATAGTCTTCGCTTCTTCACCTGGAAAATGGAGGCAACTTTGACCTTTGATCACGTAGCAAATATAACATTTCAGAACCTGAATGCTGACTGGCTTATTTGTTGCTCTAAAGGCCTGGATTCCAGTAACTTAGTATCAGTTGAGGTCATTATCATTATTCGCAACGACTAAATGCACACAGTGTTCTAGGCCCTACTTGGAAATAATAGATGTGGGCAAAAATGAACATGGTTCTTTCAGAGTCAAACATTGTGTATTGTACCTAGGAGAATGGGCTCGGTATCTGTGGAACACTGTAAGGATTTAAGCACAGCACAGACCTGAACTTGGAATGCCCACTGTAATATTATGCATTTAAAAAATCATTGGTAGCACATAACCCGTGCTAGAGCTGACAGTTTATTAGGGGAATCCAGTGTGGAGTTAATTTTCAATGAAAAATGTTGATTGTCCAAAGCCAGGAGGGTACAGCTCTGCATAAGTGAAATATATCTTAGAATCTTCAAAGTATACAATATAGAAGTTCACAGGCCACAAATAAAGGTAGTCAATTTATGTTTCAATACCTTTGCAATCCTGAATATTTTACAGAGAATTTCTTCACCCTTCTTTAGGAAATTCCTTTCCTTTGTTTCCATTTTTGTTGTTGTCATTAAGGATAATATCTTTACTGCATAATTCTAATGTCACCATATATCTTTGTTTTCTTCTGATTATAGAAATAAAAATGCTTGACAAGCTTAGAGGGAGTATAGAATTATTAGCTATGACTCTGGAGTAAGAAAGACCTCATTTTAGTTCCCTCTCTTCAGTGTACCATCTTGGTTGGTATTAATTATTCGGCCTTTCTAGGCTTTAGTTTGCTCATGTGTCAAATGGGTTGTAATGATGATTAAATAAGCTTATGTTCATACTTCACTCAATAAATATGAGCTGAGGTTATTATAGTTGATGGTGGCCATCATCCTTTTGTTTGTGAAGACCTGGATTGAGTTTTGCCTGGAAAAAGGGAATGACTAATGACTGGACCATTTTGTTCTTCATTTAATTATTGCAACACATATATTTTTATGAGATGGGCATTGTGTTAGGCCTTGTAGCAGGTATGATGAAGGTGTGAAGGATTCTGAGTAGGGAGTTGTGATATGATGATGGGATTAAGACCAGGGACTGAGGAATACTTGACTTGTGCTATAACCGCCTCTCCCTCCTCCCTCCATGGGATTTCTGATGGAGTTTTACACAGAGTTTTACTGCCACCATAATGAAACTCAGCAACCTCTTGATGGTAGCTGTGCAAACCCCAATAAATCCAGTGCAGTGATCTCTGGTAAAAGCTAGATTTGAACATTTGATTTAGACTTGAAGCCTAAAGGGGGTCAATTTTCCTGCCTTTCTGATCCTCATTTCTCAGCATTAGGACCAGCCTATTCAATGTACCAAGAGAAAGGAGAGAAAGTCTCTAGGTCCTGGCCTTGCTTACTCATTAATTGAGGATTAAAAAGGAAGAAAAGAGGGGGAAACTCTAGGAGACAAGCCCTATTTGCTCTCTACTTGCTAGGGAGGCAAGCAATGCACAGATGCTCCCTTTTAAGTCATAGTAACATCTTTGATTAATAAATGTGACCTCATCAATATCCTGGGCCCAACCCATTAAGTTAGTGACCCTGTGGTGCTGGTGGTAGGGACTGTTAAGGAGTTGGTCACACTCTGCAGGTGTGAGAAAGTCAGGAGTGGCCCTTTGTGATTTTGTCCTCTCAACTCATTGGGCTTAGCAGCCAAGCCTGGGGTCAGTCCGAGGTGGACTGTATACCCAGGAGGGTATGACCAGTCATGGTCAACAGAGACTTCCTTTCACCTCACTGGGGATTCTTCCCAGCTCCTTAGTCTCCTCCTGGAACCAGTGACATGAATGGTTCCAGGCTCTTTGTCTCTGAAGCTTCTGTGGTTAATGCTTCCAAGGGAATTTTGAGCATTAGGTCAAAAATTTATTCCCTATCTTATTTCCACAAACCATGACCTCATCCTGCAACCTCACTCATCAGAGGAGGTTATACAACCAGGCCAGCTAGGCTATTAGGAATACTTGGAATTTTACTATCACAGACTCCTTAATTAAAAAAAAATGAGTAGGTAATTAAAGATTTCAGAGATCATAAGTGTAGGTAGGGGTAACATTAATGATTTTAGGGCAAGCGTTTATCCCAGGAGCCTTTGGAATGAGTGTCACGTAAACTGCTCCTTATATATACAGGGTAGATGTGGCTATGGAGACTCATCTGATGAGTCAGGCTCACAAAAAAATGAAGCCAGTTTGCTTAACAATGCTCTTGATGAATCAGTAAAAATGTCTCATTTGATTAAACCTTGACCTTTGAGTACACTGTTTAATATTCTCTGTGGCAAAATGGAGGTGTTTACATAAAGCATTTCTGCTGCACATCATAGCCCAACAGGAATCTCAAGGAAAAGCATTTGTGTGATTGTTTGACTTGTGAGGTGAACTCAAAAACCATTTTTGCTCAAAAGCATGTCTGGCAAACTCTGGTTGTTCACTGTTGGGTTTCTGTCAGTCATCCTCATGGAAATGTAGTAAGCCTGTCACTTTAAGAGAACAGCTAGACTTTGTGGCCAATGATAAAATTTCAACTTACAAGTGAAAATTAAGATTGTGGAAAGCTAGTTTTCTCCACTTTGAGCTTGACAACTTCCTGATACTTGAGACTTTCCTGATGAACTAACAAATGTTATTTTTGGTGTTGAATGGAATCAGAGATGATATTTAAAGGTGTTTATTAGTTTGTTTTTATAATTCAAAGGCAGGATGAGGTAGTGTTATATACTGGAGAGAGAGAGAGAGTAATTTTTATTTTTTAATTAATTAATTTTTTTTTTTTAGGGCCGCACCTGTGGCATATGGAATTTCCTAGGCTAGGTGCCGAATTGGAACTACAGCTGCGGGCCTACTCCACAGCCACTGCAGTGCCAGATCCAAGCTGTGTCTGTGACCTACACCATGGCTCACAGCAATGCCGGATCCTTAACCCACTGAGCAAGGGCAAGGATTGAACCCATGTCCTCATGGATACCAGTTGGGTTCATTACCACTGAGCCATAACAGGAACTTCTTTAAAAAAAATTAAATAAATTTTTTTAGTTGGTGAATTCCATAAGTGAAAATGGAATTTCCAATAGGATATTTTAAAAATTATTGGTCCCTTGGAGTTCCCGTCGTGGCGCAGTGGTTAACGAATCCGACTAGGAACCATGAGGTTGCGGGTTCGGTCCCTGCCCTTGCTCAGTGGGTTAACGATCTGGCATTGCCGTGAGCTGTGGTGTAGGCTGCAGACGCGGCTCGGATCCCGCGTTGCTGTGGCTCTGGCGTAGGCCAGTGGCTACAGCTTCGATTCGACCCCTAGCCTGGGAACCTCCATATGCCGCGGGAGCGGCCCAAGAAATAGCAACAACAACAATAACAACAACAAAAGACAAAAAAAAAATTATTGGTCCCTTGAAAACTGAGGTTTCAAGGTAATCAGAGCTTTCAGTGAGGGAAAAGTCTTTGGTTTTTTCCATTGGGGAAATAAATTTAAAAAATGTACTAAAGAACAAGAAAGGTGTTTGAAAAATACATTGAGAAAATCACCATTTTGAGTCACTCAGAATGTCAGGCTGCCTGGAATTTGTTAATTTACTCAGTAATTTTTTTTTATTGAGCAGCTAGTATGTGCCAGGAATTATTCACATGGCAGTGAATGGAACTTACAAAATCCCTGTAACCATGGAGCTTACATTCTAATTCTAGTTGGGAGATGAAAATGGAAATGCTTTAGCAAAATATAAGCTGCTTCCAGGGGTCTTTTCTTTCTTTATTTTGTAAGAGCCCCATGAGATGGAATTTACTTCCTGAATTTCTGCTGCTCAATTTGAAACCTGAGCTGTGATATACATGGGTTGTACTGATGGAGTGTATTAAATGGGTTATATTGACAAGATATGTTCCAAGGACTGAGAGTTCAGATTTGAAGTGAGTTGGCAATCTTGAAGCAAATTCTTCCCCTATTCTTTTCATTTTTTACTCCATTGTTTTATTCCTATTCCCAAAAGAGGGGACGTTGCTCCTGTCAATGTGGTGTGATTTCTGGCAAGAATAAGAACTGACTTGGGAATGGCAAGGCAGTGACGAGCTCACTGGGCAAGCAGTTCTGCTCTGTGGCTAAAACATCTGTTCACCTTTCATACAGGGGCTGGGCTGGGTCATTGTTTACTTAGTTGTAGTACCAGAAAAAGTTAACTTACAAGCTGCATACAGTCATTATGTATATAGCTCACACACCATTAATAAGACTCATTTCACCATTGAAATAATATTATCTGCTAGTCTTGGAGAGTGCAGGCCACTTAGATGAACGTCTTTTGGTAGTGATGTGTAATCACAGCTGTCCTCTACTTCCTGTTCTCATGGTCTAAAATCCCAACTTCATTGTGCCTTTAGCCTGGAGGTGATAGAGCAGAAATAAGAAAAGGAGGCATGGCTGCTATGACACTCCTCTCCCTAATTTGTTTATTTTTTTATTTTTGCAATAACTCTAGTGCAGTGATGCCATTGAAAACACATTTTGATCATCTTTATTCAGAAAGACAGTGCAGCTCTTTGCGCCTTTAGCAAGATATGTTTTCTGGAAAGACTGCGACAGTAGGTAGGATGGCTTTATAATTTGTTGTCCAAACTGGGATACTCATGAGCGTGAAAGCGGGGGTGCTGTGAAACCAGGACAGTAAGTGTAGACAG
This sequence comes from Phacochoerus africanus, assembly GCF_016906955.1. Classification (NCBI taxonomy): domain Eukaryota; kingdom Metazoa; phylum Chordata; class Mammalia; order Artiodactyla; family Suidae; genus Phacochoerus; species Phacochoerus africanus. Next base: position 117,630,072 of record NC_062546.1, read on the forward strand.
GGATGTGTGGTCACCTTAACGCTGGGAGATATAGAGGAAGACAGGGTGTTTCAGCACCAGTGTGTTCTGGAACAATCTCTGAGCATGTGGCACTCAGATAGAGAAAAGGTTATTAATATTTACTAAGGGTGAACACTGTTGTTAGATACTGTGGTGTATAATGAGTTAGTTGCCACAATAACAACTTGAGGTAGATAGTCCTCACCCCTCTTTATAATATAAAACAAAAATTCCATTTAACAATGGGGGTTGACATTTTAAACTTCAAAAAAATTATTATTTTTTTCTTTTCCATTATGGCTTATTACAGGATATCGATTATAGTTCCCTGTGCTCTACAGTAGGATCTAGTTGTTTATATTCTATGTATGATAGTTTGCATCTGCTAATCCTAAACTCCCAATCCATTCCTTCCCCCACTCCCCTCCCATGGCAATCAAAAGTCTGTTCTCTATGTCTGTGAATCTGTCCTGTAATAAATTCATTTGTGTTGTATTTTTGATTCCACATACAAATGCTATCATATGGTATTTGTCATTCTCTTTCTGACTTCACTTAGTATGATAGACTCTAGGTCCATCCATGTTGCTGAAAATGGCATTATTTCTTTTTTTTTCACGGCTGAGTGATAGTCTATTGTATTATGTACCACATATTCTTTATTAATTCCTGTTAATGGACATTTAGGTTGTTTCCATGTCTTAACTATTGTAATAGTGCTTCTGTGAACATAGGGGTGCGTGTAACTTTTCAAATTAGAGTTTTCTCCTGATATATGCCCAGGAGTGGGGTTGTAGAATCATATGGCAACTCTATATTTAGTTTTCTGAGGAACCTCCATATTGTTCTCCACAGTGGCTGCAGCAATTTACGTTTCATCAGTAGTGCAGGAGGCTTTTCTTTTCTCCATATGCTCCCCAACATTTGTTATTTGTAGCTTTTTTTTTTGTCTTTTTGTCCTTCTCCGGCTGCATCCGCAGCATATGGTGGTTCCCAGGCTAGGGGTCTAATCAGAGCTGTAGCCACCGGCCTACTCCAGGGCCACAGCAATTCGAGATCCTAGCTGCGTCTGCGACCTACACCACTGCTCATGGCAACACCGGATCCTTAACCCACTGAGCGAGGTCAGGGATTGAACCCGAAACCTCATGGTTCCTAGTCGGATTTGTTAACCACTGAGCCATGATGCAAACTCCCAAGCTTTTTTTTTTTAATTGAGAAAAGGCATTATTTAAGATGTGCCAATAGCTTTTTTCTAGTGGCAGAAATGTCCATGTTTTTAGGGTGGGTATGATCTGTGCTTCAGCAAGAACCTCATGATTAATCCTCTATATATGGTGATGTAATCAAGTTCCTTTTGTTCTGGAAGAAGGGAGGAATATTTTTGTGCTTGGAAGGGACAGCGCCATCAAACACTCTATTTTATTTTCATTTTTTAAAGTTTTATTGAAGTATAGTTGGTTTACAATGTTGTGATAATTTCTGCTATACAATAAAGTGACTCAATTGTACATGCACACACATCCTTTCTCTTTCAGATTCTTTTCCCACATACATCATCACAGAACACTGGGTAGAGTTTCCTGTGCTATATGTATAGCAGGTCCCCACTGGCCAATCAATCCATATACTTTAGTCAAACACCTTAGTTATGGAAAAGTCAAAAACCGAATATAGGAAGAAGTGGAAATCTGCGTAGAATAGATGTCTTGGACTTTCTTGAAAATCCTAGAGACTCTTCCTCCTTACCTTACAGAAACTGGATTTCTGCACACATCTTATTTTGAAAAAGTTAGAATTGCAAAAAAATTGTAAGACTAATATAATCAACTGTTCTTTGATTTGATTCACCAATTTATAATTTTTTGCTGTACTTTTTAAAAAATTTTTTTAAAAAAGAACGGCTTTATTGAAATATAATTCACATACCAATTCACCCTTTTAAAGTGTACAATTTGATGTATTAATATATTCTGGGGGTTGTGAAAGCGTTGTTATACTTTTTTGTTGTTATTTTTGAAGTTCCCGGGCTAGGGATTGAACCCATGATGCAGTTGCTGCCTGCACCACAGCTGCAGCAACACTGGATCCTCAAGCCACTGCGCCACAAGGGAATGTCCATCATCTAATTTTAGAACATGATTGTCCCTTCTAAAAGAAATCTCACATGACTTAGCTGCTGTCAATCCCCATTCCCTGCTCTCCAAACTCACTCTATACATTTGCCTATTCTGGATATTTCATATAAATGAAATTACATAATAGGTTGCCCTCTGTGTCTAGATTATTCCACCTAGCGTAATTTTTTTATTACTCAAATAAATTTATCACATCTGTAGTTGTATAATGATCATAACAATCCAATTTCACAGGATTTCCATCCCATAATCCAAGCACATCCCCCCACCCCCCAAACTGTCTCTTCCAGAGACCATAAGTTTTTCAATGTCTGAGTCAGCATCTGTTCTGCGAAGAAGGTCAGTCTGTCCTTTTTTCAGATTCCACATGTCAGTGACAGCATTGGATGCTGGTGTCTCATTGTATGGCTGACCTCACTTAGCATGATAATTTCTAGTCCATCCATGTTGCTAAAAATGCCAGTATTTCATTCCTTTTAATGGCTGAGTAATATTCCATTGTGTATATGTATCACATCTTGATCCACTCCTCTGTCGATGGACATTTAGATTGTTTCCATGTCTTGGCTATTGCAAATAGTGCTGCAATGAACATTGGAGTACACGTGTCTTTGCGAGTCGTGGTTGTCTCTGGATAGATGCCCTGGAGTGGGATTGCTGGATCAAATGGTAGTTCTATTTTTAGTTTTCTGAGGAATATCCATACAGTTTTCCACAGTGGTTGCACCAATTTACAATCCCACCAACAGTGTCATAGGGTTCCTTTATCTCCACACCCTCTCCAGCACTTACATCCAAAAGAATAAAATACCTAGGAGTAAATCTACCTAAAGAGAAAAAGACCTGTACTCTGAAAACTATAAGACACTGATGAAAGAAATCAAAGATGACACAAGTAGATGGAAAGATATACCATGCTCGTGGATTGGAAGAGTTAATATTATTAAAATGACTATACTACCTAAGGCAATATGCAGATTCACTGCAATCCCTATCAAATTACCAAGGACATTTTTCACAGATTTTGAACAAAATATTTTAAAGTTTGCTTGGAAGTACAAAAGACCCAGAATAGCCAAAGACATCCTGAAAAAGAAAAATGGAGCTGGAGGAATCAGACTCCCGGACTTCAGACTATACTGCTGTACTTCTTTTTGTTTCTTTTTCTTTAAATTTTTTTTTGCCACTTATAAAGAAATTGCAGGAGTTCTTTGTGGCTCAGTGAAAACGAATCCAACTAGGAACCATAAGGCTGTGGGTTTGATCCCTGGCCTCACTCAGTGGGTTAAGGATCTGGCGTTGCCGTGAGCTGTGGTGTAGGTCGCAGACGTGGCTCGGATCCTGCGTTGCTGTGGCTGTGGTGTAGGCCGATGGCTATAGCTCCGATTCGACCCCTAGCCTGGGAACCTCCATAGGCCATGGATATGGCCCTAAAAAAAAAAAGGCGAAAAAATGAAAAATAAATAAAAAGAATTGCAGACATCGTGGTGCTTCACCCCTCTGTCTTCTATGGAGGACGTTCTTCTAAATAACGATGACATGATAACCGTGATCACAACCAAGAAATCAAACATTGATGTAATAATACTATTTAATGTACAGGCCCTATTCACATTTTCCCAGTTGCACCATCCATGAGTTATTATAGTTGTTTCTTTTTTCTTTCCAATCCAAGATCCAATTGAGGACCACTGTATTTATTTCTTATGTTATCTTTTTTTCCTTTTTTAAAGTTGTAGTTGGTTTTCAGTGTTCTGTCATCACCTTTTCCTGTACAGCAAAGTGACCCAGTCATACCTATATGCATTTTTTCCCTCATGTTATCTTCCATTATGTTCTATTACAAGTGGTTGGATATAGATCCCTGTGCTGTATAGCAAGACCTCATTGCTTATCCATTCTAAATGTAATAGTTTGCCTCTACTAACCCCAAACTCCCAGTCCATCTCACTTTCTCCCTCACCCCCCTTGGCAACCGCAAGTTCATATATTTTTAATCTCTTTTATTTATTTTAATTTTTTAAAACTTTATTTATTTATTTATTTTGCTTTTTTAGGGCTGCACCCGTGGCCTATGGAGTTTCCCAGGCTAGGGGTCCAATTGGAGCTACAGCTGCCGGCCTGTGCCACAGCCACAGCAACACCAACACCAGATGCAAGCCGTGTCTGTGACCTATACCACAGCTCGCGGCAACGCTGGATCTTTAACCCACTGAACAAGGCCAGGGATTGAACCCACAATCTCGGTTCTTAGATTCATTTCTGCTGCACCACAGCAGGAATTCCTAAAACTTTATTTATTTTTTTTATTTATTTTTTTTCCTTTTTGTCTATGGTGGCAATGCCAGATTCATAACTCACTGTGACGGGCCAGGGATCGAACTGTCAACGCCACAGAGACCAGCCAGATCATTAATCCACTGGACCAGAGTGGGAACTCTGTCTTCAATCTCTTAATTTGCAAGCATTCTCTTGCTTTACCTTGTTTTGTTTTGCTTTGTGTTTGGTCTTTTTGTGATACTGATGTATTTGAGGAGTTAAGACCATTTGCCTTGTAGAGTATTTCATAATCCAGATTTATCTGATTGTTTCTCATATTAGATTCATGGGCCCTTCTCTTTTGAGGCTTTATATCATTAGAACCTCACTGTGGACCACAGAGGCCCCTAACTGGGGCACTTGTCAGAGAAGATGCCAGCGGCCTTGAGTAGAGACTCACTTTTTGAGAAAAGGATGTCCCAGCTTGACAGCAGATATAGAGGATGGTTAGTTTTATGAAGTGAGGGGTGTGTGTGTGTGTGTGTGTGTGTGTGTGTGTGTGTGAAGGGAGTGTGTGTGATAAGTGTCTGAGAATGAGGAGGAGGTGGAGGCAGAGGAAGGGGGAGAAAAACTAAGGAGGTTTATGAAGACAAATAAATAAGATGCAAGAGCGGTAATGGTGGGAGATAATGGGACCTTCTGAAGCATTAATTAATTTTTCCAGGTTTCTCTCTGTAAGGAAATTATGACCAAGCAAAGTTCCTTGTACTAATAAGTCCTTGAAGTTCTTAGATTTTTACCAGAATAATGAGAAAAATCGAAAGGACTTCTTTGAGATAAGAAAGCTTAAATTAAAAAGAAATGTGGTCTTACCCTACCTAAGATGGTGAAACAAGACATAGATAGCAATTATATACACAGCTTATCCAATTCTGTATCACTTATAAATGACAGATCCAAAGTTCAAACTCAAGATTGTTTTCTTTGTTCATGATCTTTCCACCATAGAATGTTTTTTCCCCATAGGGAGAGAGAGAGATTGCTGCAATTCTTTGCAGTATCTCTGAAAAAATAAAATATCCCTTTCCCGAACTGATACGGAAAAATCTAGCTCTACTCTGATAGCCTTTAAAATAGATAGGAAATTCTAGCGGAGGGTAGCTTGCTTATAAGTCAGAATATTCTTCAGAAACTTCCTTGTGATACTGGAATCATAAGGAATTTGGTTTGTATGTATTGGGAAGTGAAACATGGGAAAGCCCATACGTTGGCCATAACAGATACTCCCATCTTTGGAATGGCCTCGGTTTGGTAGTATCACCCGGATTTGTCTGCAGAGGCTCCTGCACTTCTGTGTACACACGTGCTTCCTCTTCTCCTTTTTTTTTTTTTTTTTTGTGTGTGTGTGTGTGTGTGTATCTTTTTTAGGGCCGCATCCATGGCATATGTAGGTTCCTAGGCTAGGGGTTGAATCGGAGCTTTAACTGCCGGCCTACACCACAGCTCATGGAAATGCTCAATCTTTAACCCACTGAGCAATGCCAGGGATTGAACCCGTGTCCTCATGGATACTAGTCAGGTTCTGTAACTGCTGAGCCATGATGGGAACTCCTCTCTTCTCTGTTTTGAGACCTGGCAGAGCAAAGCTCACAAAGGACTGTGATGGTGATATATTTGAGTTAACAACAAAAACTCAGGAAAAAATAATGTTTGGATCTTGGAAGTGACCCTATGGTAAACCATGGTCATGGTTATGGAAAACCAGCTTTAAGGGTCAAAGAAAATAGCGGATGCTGGTATTTCCTGTGCTCTGCTTATTATGTAACCACCCTCCCTGTACAAGTCCCAGATCTACATTCATCAAGGCTGTGATTTTTAAAAAATTGATGCTTATCCAAAATTTCCTTTAGTTTTACAATGATAGGGGATAATATGGCTCCCCAGAATTCATAGTCTGCACCTGTCTTTTGGAAAAGCAACACCTCCAAATAAACTTTATAATAAGAGGCTTTCATATTTTCAGAAAGTAGGGGGGAATGTTGACCAGGAACAGAGGGTATGGGCAATGAAGAAGAGGCCATACATACACTTTCAGAGGAGGTGTGGAAAGAGCATCCAGTTGGCGAGGCCAAGTGTGCACTAAAGCTGACTCACACAGTCATAGTTCCAGAGGAAAAGCCTTTCTACAGGTTTCTTTACAGAGGCCAACATCTCAGTTTCGATTTCAGGAAATCCCCAAACAGGAAATGAGATGTTGCAGGCTACGGGCCTTAGGGCCAGACTCACCAGAGAGATAAATTGCAACAACCTAAAAATTGCTCTTTTTGGCTTCTGAAGACATGTAACTGAGCCAAGGCAAACCTCCCTCCCTCCCTCTGTCTGCAGCTAGCTTGAGTGCCCACAGTCTCACCACTATCACCCCAGAATCAGTGTCTCCTAGACACAGCCACATTCCTCACCTCTACACAAGACCCTGCTCAAGTTGTCCAAGCCTTTGGAGGTCTGGAAGGTCATTCACGAAGGTCATGGAAAACAAGGAGAAAACAACCCCTAGTCTTGTGTGGACTAGAAAGAATCTATTTTGGCAGGCGTGGGAGGGGGGCTGCTGTAGAACTCCGGGTTTGAACAACCTGACCTCAGCGCCAGCAGCCTTCTGCGATGACCTTGGAAAAGACCTCGTGTCAACCAGATCAGAACCTCCAGACAAAACATGTGAGTTCAGCCAAACTTTTGAATGTTTCCGACGTTTGCCTGTTTGCCATATATAGATACAAGCTTCATTGTGCAGGACTTGAATTTGACCCTCAAAAAAGTTGTTTGGAAGGGGTCCCTCTCTATCTCCATTCTTTCCTTTTCCGACACTCCCATAAACAAGGTATGGGGCCATAACTGGGCAATGCAGGAATATCAAGCTATCCACGATTCACAGTTACCTGAAATACAGTTGAGGTGCGTTTAAGTTAATTTGGAGATAACTGAAGAGTGAACCTAAGCCCGGGACCTTGATGTGTCAGCAGAATGTACAAATCTTTCAAGGTGTTGTTCATACGTGCTTGCTGCTTCCCAGTTAAACAGAGAACTGGGTGTCATGCCATACCAGCTTCCCTCATGATTACATGTGGCACAGGTTTCTGCAGGACACTGCCGACTGGGCTAACTGATTAATCTGAGGTAGTCATTAATCGTGGCTGTCTTATATAGGAGGGTAGGGTGGGTCCAGGGTAAATATGATTTGAGGATAGCCAGGGTGAGTGACAGCATTGCTGTTTTCTCATCCCTCATGGACTCCAGACCTTCCAAGCGAGCTTGGCAATTACCTAAGAAAGAAACAAGCGACATGTGGGTTTTTTTCCCCAGGGGGGCTTTAATTGTCCATTTGGGTCCCTTTGTTTACTGCATCTCAGTGAAACCATGACAACCATATTTGTCTCTCACTCCTCTCTCCTCCATGCTTATGGTTCCATCTGTTCAGTATTCACCAACAAAGTCAACATTTTGTCTCTTTTCTCATTAAAAATAAAAGTATACTTGTGTGAGTCCTGTTTTTTTTTTTTTTAAGAAAAAATAAAAATTGAAAAGTGTTTGCTTGATAAGTTGTGCAATACTGTCTTCTTTTTTGAGGCTCTCTGGCCTGTGACAATTTCATTTATTTGACTTGTCAGAAAGTGTGCAGTGTGTAGAGATGTATCATCCTAGGAAAGCAAAACAAAACCCCAACCCCTTGCTTTGTAGGTATATCTATACATCTGTGTGATGAAAAAAATGCCTCCTCTGTTTTCAGTCGTGGTGACCTAGATCTAATCATATTCCTTTTTCTTCCAAAATCTCAGATAGTAGCAGGTGGTTTTGTCTTCTAAAGCCTTTTATGAGCTCTTAGGGTCTCGTGGCTCTTTGATGAGCACTGAGAAAGAGTATGGTAGCTCAGAGAAGAAAATGTATGGGCCAACTCCAGAGGGACACTAGTGGGACCTCTTTCTGTGGTGTAGGGTGTCCTTTGACATTTGAGTCCCAGTGATGGGAGTAGTCCCGGACAGAGCCATCCCAGGCTCAGGAGTCCTGGCTGGCATCTGGCGTTGCCTTTGCCATTAACTACCTTTGTGAGGAAAAGCATTTTACTTCAATATGGCCATCCTTGCCCCCAATTCCTTCCTGTGTAAAATGAAGTTGAACTAGATGACCTGTAAGCCTCCAAAGAGCTTTAAAATGATTCTCTTTTGGAGTTTCCATTGTGTCTCAACTAAGAACTCGACATAGTATCCAAGAGGATGTGGGTTCCATCCCTGGCCTTCTTCAGTGGGTTAAGGATCTGGCATTTCCATAAACTGTGGCCATAGGTTGCAGATGCATCTTGGATCTGGTATAGCTGTGGCTATGGTGTAGGCCACCAGCTACAGCTCTGATTCGATCCCTCCCTGGCCTAGAACTTCCATATGCTGCAGGTGCAGCCATAAAAAATTAAAGAAAAAAAAAGTAAAAATTCATGTAAAAGAGCAAAGGGCCTAAACTAGCCAAAACAATTTTGAAAAAAAAAAAAAAGATATGCTTCCGTGCCATGCCTAAACACTAAACACTGGCTGATGATTTTGCGAGTTTTCCTCTCCTACTCATTATACTGCTCTAGCCTCCATCCTCTTTTCCCACTCTATAACCTTGCTCATCTATTTTGTCCATTTCACATTTTCAGCTATCATCAATATACTTATGACAATGCATCTTAAAAAATGAACTCTACTGCATTATAATTACATAACTACAGGGTGTCCATTTCAGGTTCAGTGGCTCCTTTCATATATATGCAAATGGGCATCCACCTCCACAATTGAGATGTAGAACATGTGTATCACCCTAGTATATTCCCTTTTTTCCCTTTGTAGTCAGTACTCCCTCATTCCAGGCCCTAGATAATTACTGATCTGTCTTTGACGCCAGACATTTTTTTTTCCCTCTCAAAGCCATGCTTCTATTCATGATCAGTTATATATGTTCAACTACCTACTGGGAAACTTTACTTAGATGCAACCCAGGCCCCTTGACCTTAATGAAATGGAAATCAAGATCTTTCCCCATAAATCTGTCTAATCACCAAAACTGCACGTCTGTGCATCTCTATTCCTTCCTTGCCTTTTCTCTCCAGGTTAACCCATCCCACTTAGCAATCTACTCCCGTAACGTGTTTGCATTAGCCACTTCCTTCCGCCACTGTTTTAGTGTAGGTCCTCACCAACCAGAATTAGTCCCACCAAGTTCAAGAGCTCCATGCATCCCTTCTAAGGTCATGCTTGACCTTGCAGCTCAGATGACCTTCACATAGCCTTTTCCCAGTAGGTTTACAAGGTATTGGCTTTGTAGTCTCTCATTTGGGGGCTTTACTGCCGATAAAACTTTATCTTGTAAATCAAACATTCGCTAGCTTAATATGCTTTAGTAGCCACTCCTTCCCTTTGGGATAAAGACTCTTCTGATACAGCCCTTATCTGGCTTTCCAAGCTCACCTCTTACACCCCCCCTCCCATTAATGTGCCTCTGTGCTCTGCTGTACCAGACCCCTGTGTGGCCTAAATACTCCATGCTTTCTTCATTCTCTGCATCTTGTATATACTTTTATTTATCCTCTGCTTGGAATATTAGTTTGATGAATCCCTCTTTATACTTCATGACTTTTAGCTCAAATTAGTTCCTCAGTGAAGCCTTCCCTAATATCCTCAAAGACTATTCTTCTCCTCCTCTTTCATTGCACATTGTATATTTCTCCTTTGTAGCCACCAAGATTACACTCCAGTGTAGAGAAGGAGGGAATGGTACAATCCCTTCCCCAAATTGGTCTTAACAGTCGACAGGTTAAGTTCAGATGTACATATTTAGACGTGTGCACATCCACACACTTACAGGGAACAAGGAGGAACACACTGAAGACTCTTGGACTTTTGGTTCTGCCCTTTAGCTCACGTAAGAGTTTCATCAAGACAGTGGGCTTTGGCAGTCTCTCCTGCCACATTTCATTAGCATCTCTTTTGGTTTCTTTCAACTGATCTGAGACTTCGTATGTTCATTTTCTGTTCCCCACTCAGGGTCATGCTTCTTAAATCAGGTGAGTGTCTTTGCACTGCCAAGCCCTCTGCTGGATGTCCCCCCAGGTGGAGGGAAAGAGGCTTTCCCAAAGTTCTGGCCTGTGTAACTTCTGCAATCCCATAAGCACGTTCTGTAGATTATCCTGCTAAAATACCACCTATCTCCTGTTCCCTTCTCTTATGCTAGTCTGATATGTCCTGCCATCAGGAAGGAAAAAGTGAGATGGGGAAAGCCTCCCTGCAATGTCTGTAAAAGGAATTACTATATAGTCATTTTAATGCTCAGTTTACAGATTTGTCTCCTGCAGATTAAGTACCTTGAAGGTCAGATGGTGTTTTTTGTTTCTGTTTTTGTGTATATCCCTAGTGCCCAGCACAGTGCCCAGCAAAATCCATGAATGAAGGAATGAATCTCATTTTTGGTTTTGGATCCTACCTGTACACACTTGTATGATCACAGTTAGTGATTTATAAGTAGCATGTCCTGCCTAATTAAAAAACCTATTCATGAGTAAATTAAAATGTTTGAATATCTACAAATATGTTTGAATTTAAAATATTTTTCCTTTAAAATTTGCAGCAGACATAGTCAGTATTTTCATGTGCTGATCCTTTTAATTCAAGGCATCATCCTTTAAAACAGAAATTAAGGCCAAGACAGATAATTAATCTGGATAATTAATTTGCCAGGTCTTATTGGTCGTGGTAGTAGACATGTAGATATAATATATAGAAATAAGCAATATTTGGAGAATCAAGGGTGCTTTAAAAGAGAAGATAATAACCAGTCAGAGAAAATGCAACCAAATAGCATATTTTTTTTTCTCTAAAAGAGGAAGCTAAGTGTCAGTTTACAGGGCTGATCACAGAGGTCAAGGTAAGGCTCTTTGTTTTCTTCAGAGTCTGGAAGAGCCTGGATGGGTTCTCTTGTTTCTGTACAGATGATGACAGGTGCAGGAGAAGGAACACCTGGAAATCAGCTGGCTTTTGATAAATGTTTGTTGAAGAGTAGGTTGTATTGCTCAGTGTCAGAAGGTTGGGTAAAGCATTCAAAAAATCTTTAGAGATATATGTGCCTTTGAAATGCCTACAATGTACTATAATTTCAGATTTAATGGAGACGTCATAATCTGTTGTACCAGGGACTAAAGTCTCTTGGAAGTTTTCTCTGACTAACCACCCTCATGATGACCTTTGCTTGCTTCAAGTAACTGTGACATGCATGTGGGCTGTCTTTATTCTCCACGTCTATTTAATGCATGTCTGTACATTGCCTCAGGATAGTCTCAGGTTGTAGCTTGTCTACTAGATTATCTTGTCCTAGAGGGTCATGTTTTTGCATTTTCTGTAGCTCAATATAAATCTACTGGGATCCAAACATTTTTAACTATGGCTGTTATGTGATTTGAGCCTCAAAACAACTTTGCAAAGTGAATATAGTATTTCCCTGATTTTGCAGATGGGAAAAGAGATGCAGTGTGTCAAGTAGGTTATCCACATTTACACAGCAAGTAAGTAGCTGAGTCCAGATATAGATCAAAGTTCATGATCATTCTGCAATATACTTTTAAAGAAACAGAATTACTGCAAAGAATATACTTAGAGATCCCTTAGCTGACCAAATAAAATGGACAGACAGCATTTTTGGGGTTGTGGAATTGGCAGATTTAATGGAGACAGCATCTGAATATTACGTCTGTCTCATGGTAGTCATTCATGGAATGTATAACCCAAGACTGCTTTTAACTGGTGCTTCAGAGAGATGGGTTTGTTGACTGACACTGTGAAGCAAATCCTCAGATGGCAGAAGATGGTGGGCATCTGTTGATCAAGAATTTTATCCCCAACAATGAGGTAAGTGCTCCTGAGAGGAAATTTTGCTCACAATTAGGCATTTTGAGTGCCTTTCGCATTTTTTTCTTGTTCTTTCCACTGCCCTGAGTGGTGGACTATTATTTAATAATGTATTGAACAGCAGGTTCTGTAATTGCTTGATTACTATCATCTTTCCTCTTTTCCTCCCCACTGTCCCCCCCCTCCCATTGGAATGACACGTCCTCTAGACACTCACAAATTTCATCCTTTGAAGATGGAGTATGAAAGCATTTTAAAATCCACCACAGGTGTCAGAAGAAAACCACCCAGAACTTTGATCTCAGGCTTATCTTTCAAATAATATAAATTTAATTTGTCTCAAGCTTCTTAGAATTTCAGTGTCTCAATCACCCTGTGGTAACATTGCTTTCTACTTCAGGGTAATTTAATAAAAAGGTGAAATTACTCCTATATTTTTAATTACACTTCTTTTGAGAAAATAGGTTGATGTCAAAAGAGTCTTCTTTCCTGAATCAACTGCAGATATGTTTTTAAATACAAACCATATTAGTCCATAAGAAACCTATTGGTGCAACAGAGTATTCATGAAAAAGATACTCTTTTGGCTAAAATATGAGTCCCAATTGCATTAGACAATTTCACATTAAATCTTCATTTTGATGCCTCTTATATTTCAGCTCTGTTTATTCCTGTTACCCATATAGGGTGTCAAAGATAAGAGAATATAATAAACCAGGCCATAAATGAAACTATCTTAGGTACGGAGTAGCTTATCTATGTATGAAAGTAAATTGTCCTGATCATTTTTACTGAGCAAGGGAATTGCAGATTGTCTCCAGGATAATTTGGTAATCACTATCTTGGGTTATTTTCTGTCCTTTTGATGTGTGTCTGTAGTCTCTAAAACATCTTAGATTTTCACTGGAACGCCACTCTTGTGACTGTGAAGCAGAGTTAATTTGCTTTTCTGCATCATAACCTTCATCTGTGTTTTTGTTTTGCCTCGGTAAGTGAAGGAAAAAGATCAGGGCATTAATCTCTCCTTCCATTAGAAGGATGCATTTCCGCTTTCATCCAATTAGCTGCTGTAATTTGAAGCTTTTGGTGCCTGCCGATAAGGTGGGAGGCTGGCAGCAGCAAGGGCCATGGGAAGCTTTCAGAAGGCACAGGCGAGCTGTTATCACAAGTTTCACTCAAAAGATCAAGTGTCGGGCTAGCTCACCCAAGCCTGATCCTCAAATCCTTACATATTCATTAACTATCAATATGTGGTTACTCAGGAAGGTTACACCAAGGCTTCAGACAGAGTTTCTGTGAGTCTCAAGGTACAGGAAACCAAAGCAGCCAGTCATGAATGAGTTCAGGTCTCTTAGCACAGCTTGTTCTCAGGGGCAAAGGTTTTAAGCAGCTGTCTTCTTTCCTTCTTTTAAAACCTAGGAGTGTTGAAACCTGAACACTTTAATTTGACTCCACTTACTCATTTTTAGTGATCTCTTTGTTATTAGGAAGGCAAAGGAACTAATAGAGAAGATAGAACCTGGTATTTCTGGAAGCCTAGAAAGACTCCTGAAAATTCCCAGCACACTAAGGTGATGATTTGCATAGGGCTTGGAGGCCCCAGCACAGCACACGTTTTTACATCTCTCTACTCTACCATTTCCCATAATATGAGTGAAGGACACTTGTACTTCTTAAAATAAGGCCAGATGGTCTCTGAAAACTTTAGCCTATCCAGATGATGAATATGAAAGAGATTCCTTTCCAAAGTTTGGGAGTTGAGTATTTCCTTTTCTAGAATGCTCCCCCTTTCTTCCTAAGACAGTTCCAGCATCAAGAAGCTGTTCGTGAGAAATAACTGCACACGTAAAATCCCTTCCACACAAAGAGAAAACTCATAGACTTGAATTATTAGTCATTTACTACTGAGCAAAGCTGGACTTGGTACAATGCAGAGGTCAGATAATAAACTTGGGGTTTAGTTCTCTCTGATCTTACTGTTTTAGTTTCTCCATCAATAAAATACAAGGGTTATGTACTTAGTCATTGCTAATACCTCTATGATTGGCAGGGCAGCATGTTTCAATTTAGAACTGGCAAGTATTAAGCTTGTATATTGCCATTCTTACTGGTTTTATTCATGGCAGACACCACTAATTCATTGTGAAAACTTTTCTTGCCAACCTTGAAATTCCAAGTCCTTAGAATCCTTTTCATCACAGAATTTCAGGTATCCACTATCCATCAGATGAAGACAAAACTTACCTGCCATTCCAGATACAGTGAACCAAGATGTAGTGACAAGGCAGAGGGCTAGACAGAGATCTGGTCCTATGTCTGCTTTTACACTTCTGTATAACTCTTGAAAAGGCAATTACGTATTTTAAAATTAAATTTGATATAGGTTTCTGTGTGAAATTAACTTTTCATTTCTCTGGGAAAAATGCCCAGAAGTGCAATTGCTGAGTCATACGGTAGTCACAGTTTTTAAAGAAATTGGCAAAACTGATTTAAATTTTTTCATCTTTTTTTTTTTTTTAAGGGCTGCACCCATGGCATATGGAGGTTCCCAGGCTAGGGGTCCAATTGGAGCTGTGGGATCTGAGCTGCATCTACAACCTACACCACAGCTCACGGCAATGCTGGATCCATAACCCACTAAGGCCAGGGATCGAACCCAAATCCTCATGGAAGCTAGTTGGGTTTATTGACTGCTGAGCCACAGCGAGAACTCTGGCAACTTGGTTTCTGGAGTGGCTACAATGTTCCCACCAAATATGTACGAGTGATACAGTTTTTCTGCATTTTAACCACTATTCTCACTACTTTTAATTTTCACCATCCTGATAGATGCATAGTGATATCTCATGGTGATCTTTATTTGCATTTTTCTTTTTTTTTTTTTGTTTTTTTTGCCATTTCTTGGGCCGCTCCTGCGGCATATGGAGGTTCCCAGGCTAGGGGTCGAATCGGAGCTGTAGCCGCCAGCCTATGCCAGAGCCACAGCAACGCAGGATCCGAGCCGTGTCTGCAACCTACACCACAGCTCATGGCAACGCTGGATCGTTAACCCACTGAGCAAGGGCAGGGATCGAACCCGCAACCTCATGGTTCCTAGTCGGATTCGTTAACCACTGCGCCATGACAGGAACTCCCTATTTGCATTTTTCTAATGGCTAGTAATGTTTAACATCTTTTCATGGTTTTTTTTTTTTTTTTGCTATCTCTATATCTTTTTCTATGAAATGTCTCTTCATAGCTTTAGCCCATATTCTAATTGCATTGCTTCCTTTTCTATTGTTGAGTTTTGAGAGTTTTCAATTATATTCTAGGCACTAATCCTTTATTGGATAAGTAGTTTGCAAACATTTTCTCCATCTCTGTAGCTTGTTTTTTTCATTCTTTTAACAGAGTCTTTTGCAAAACAAAAGCTTTTGATTTTGAATTTATTTTATTTTTCATTGTATATTATTTTTCCCTTTAGGAACTATGTTTTGATATTAACTCTGAGAACTCTTTGCTTAGCCCTAGATCTCAAATATTTTTCCCTTAGTTTTTTCTAAACATTTTATAGTTTTACATTTGATATTTAAGTTTGTGATTTTTTTTTTCTTTTTAGGGGTGTGCCTGTGGCATATGGAAGTTCCCAGCCTAGGGGTTGAATTGGAGCTGCAGCTGCCAGCTTATGCCACAGCCACAGCAACACCAGATGTGAATCACATTTGCGACTTACACTGCAGCTTAGGACAGCACTGGATCCTTAACCCACTGAGCAAGGCCAGGGATTGAACCCACATCCTCATGGATACTAGTCAGGTTCTTAACCTGCTGGGCCACAGCAGGAACTCCAAAGTTTGTGATCTCTTTTAAGTTAATTTTTATATAAGGTTTAAAAGTATAAGGTATAAGATTTAGATTTTTTTTTTTTTTGCCTTTGAATGTCCAGCTGCTTCAGTATCTTTTTTTTTTTTCCCTTTTTTTAGGACTACTCTCACAGCATAGGGAGTTTCCCAGGCTAAGGGTCGAATCGGAGCTACAGCTGCCAGCCTACACCACAGCCACATCAATGCCAGATACGAGCCACATCTGTGACCTACACCACAGCTCCAGCAACGCTGGATCCTTAACCCACTGATTAAGGCCAGGGATTGAACCTGCGTCCTCATGAATACTAGTTGGATTCATTTCTGCTGCACCACAACGGGAACCATTCAGTACCATTTATTAAAAAGGCTATCTTTCCTCCATTACATTATCTTTGCACCTTTGTCAAAAACCATTTGGGCATGGTTGTGTGAGTTTATTTCTGGGTTCTCTATTCTGTTTGATTGATCTATGTGTCTGTTCCTCCATTGACACCATATAGTCTTTAGTACTGTAGCTATATTAAGTCCTGAAATGAGCATAATGGTTCTTCTCTTTTTATTCCTTTTTTTTTTTTAAAATTATTTGAGGTCTAGTTCCTTTACATTTTCTTTTCTTTCTTTCTTTCTTTTTTTTTTTTTTCTATTTTTGGGGCTGCACTGATGGCATATGAAGGTTCCCAGGCTAGGGGTTCAATTGGAGCTGCAGCTGCTGGCCTACGACACAGCCACAGCCACACCAGATCTGAGCTGCGTCTTCGACCTACACCACAGCTCACGGCACACCGGATCCTTTACCCACTGAAGTGAGGCCATGGATCGAACTTGCATCCTCATGGATACCAGTCAGATTTATTTTCTGCTGAGCCACGATGGGAACTCATAGTTCTTTTACATTTTCATGTAAATTTTAGAACAGTCTTGTCTATATTAAAAAAAAAACTTGCTGGCATTTTGCTAGGAATTAAATTCAAACTGTATATCAGTTTGGAGAGAATGACATCTTTACTGTATTGATTCTATGAATATGGTATTTCTCTCCATTTATTTAGATCTTTGTTTTCTTTCTTCAGTGTTGTGTAGCTTTTGATTTTTGTTTGTTTGTTTTTGTATTTTTTTTGGCTATGCCCGTGGCATGTGGAAGTTCCCAGGCTAGGAGTCGAACTGGCACAACAGCAACAACCTGAGCTTCTGCAGTGACAATGCAGGATCCTTAACCCACTACACCACAAGGGAATTCCAGTATTGTGTAGTTTTTAGCATATAAGTCTTGAACATGTTTTGTTATATTTACACCTATGTATTGATTATAAATATTGTATTTATAATTCTTAGTGTCCGTATGTTCATTGCTAGTATACAGAAGTACAATTGATTTTTGTATATTTATCTTGCTGAACTCACTTATTAATTCCCAGAATTTATTTTGAGTTCCTTGGGATTGTCTGTATGGACAATCATTATATATTCTGTAAATAGAGAGTTTTCTCTCTTCCTTTATGTTCTCTATGTCTTTTATTTCCTTTTCTTGACCAGTTGCCATTGGTTAGAACTTCCAGCTCTATGTTGAATAAGAGTTATGAGAGTGGGTATTCTTGTCTTGTTCCTTATCTCAGGGAAAAAATTTCAATATTTAACCATTAAGTATAATGCTTTTTTTTTAAAAAAAAGATAAATTTTATTGGAGTATGGGTGACTTATAAAGTTGTGTTAGTTTCAGTTGTACAGCAAAGTAGATCAGTTATATATACATATATCCATACCTTTTTAGATTCTTTTCCTGTGCAGGTTATTACACAGTATTGACTATATTACCATGTACTATATAGCAGGTCCTTGTTTTCTGTCTATTTTATATATAGTAGTGTGTATATGTCAATCATAGGCCCCTAATTTAATGCCCCCCCCCACATTTCCTCTTTAGTAAATGTAAATTTGGTTTTAAAATCTTCTGAAATCTGTTTCTGTATTATAAGTTCTTTTGTATCATTTTTATTAGATTCCACATATTGGTGATCTCAGATGATATTTGTCTTTCTCTGCTGCCTTAATTTTCTTAGTATAATAATTTCTAGGTCCATCCATGTTGCTACAAATGACATTGTTCCATTCTTTTTTATGGCTGAGTAATATTCTATTGTATATGTGTACCAAATCTTCTTTATCCAATCCTCCATTGATGGACGCTTAGGTTGTTTCCATGTCTTGGATATCATATAATGCTATGATAAACATTGGGGCATGTATCTTTTTGAATTGTGGTTTTGTCCAGGTATATGCCCAGGAGTGGGATTGCTGGATCATATGGTAGTTCTATATTTAGTTTTTTAAGGAACCTCCATACTGTTCTCCATAGTCACCGTACCAGCTTACATTCCCACCAATAGTGTAGGAAGGTTCTCTTTTCTCCACACATTCTCCAACACTTATTGTTTGTAGACTTTCTGATGATGGCCATTCTGATTGGTGTGAGGTGATACCTAATTGTAGTTTTGATTTGCAGTTCTCTAATAATTACTGATGTTAAGCATTTTCTCATGTGCTCTTTGGCCATCTATCTTCTTTGGAGAAATGTCTGTTTAGATCTTTTGACCAATTTTTAATCGGGTTGTTAATATTTAACCATTAAGCATAATGTTAGCTATAAGTTTTTTGTAGGTGCACTTTATCAAGTTGAGTATGTTCACCTTCTTATTTTTCTAAAATTTAAAAAAATTGTAAAAATCATAAATGGGTATTGAAATTTATCAAATGCTTTTTCTGCTTTGATTGATATGATCATGTCATATACCTTTTTTAGACTGCTAATATGGTGGATTACAGTGACTTGTTCAAATATTGAACTATTTTTGCATCCCTGAATTATACCACAGTTAGTTATAACATATAATTTAAAAAATACATTTATGAATTCTGTATACTAAGAATTATATTCTTATGTCACTAAGGAATTTTGTGTTACATTCCTGAGGGACATTGGCTATAGTTTTGTTTTTTCTTTTGTACTTTGTCTGGTTTGGTATCAGAGTAATACTTGTTTCATAGAATGAATCAGGGAGTATTTCCTCTTCTATTTTCTGGAAGAAATTATGTAGCGTTGGCTCTAATTATTTTAACATTTAGGCTTGGAGATTTTTTTCTGGGTATTTTAAAGTTATGAATTCAGTGTTCTTAATAGTTATAGGATTATGCACATTATCTATTTCATATTGAGTAACGAGGTGGTTGGTGTTATGGCGGCCCTATGTACATCTACTCAGATTTTCTATTTCTTTATTTTTTATTTTTTTAATTTTTTTTGGCTTTTTAGGGCCACATCTGTGGCATATGGAGGTTCCTAGGCTAGGGGTCTCATCGGAGCTACAGCTGTCAGCCCACACCAGAGCCACAGCCACGTGAGATCCGAGCCACGTCTGCCACCTACACCCCCAACTCACGGCAACGCCGGATCCTTCACCCAAGGGCAAGGATCGAACCTGCAACCTCATGGTTCCTAGTCGGATTCGTGAACCACTGAGCCAGGACGGGACCCCCAGATTTTCTATTTCTACATAATTCAACGTTGGTAGGTTGTATATTTCTGGGAATTCATCCCTTTTGTCTCAGTTATCCAGCTTGTTAGTATGCAATTGTTCATAGTACTCTCATGTTCCTTTTTGTTTCTGTAAAATTGGTAGTAATATCCCCTTTCATTTCTGATTTTAGCTTCTTGAGTAGGAGAGTTATTGTCTAACAGCTTTCTGTCTTGCTAGGCTGTCCCTTTCCAGGTCCTTGCTGTTTTCTAGTTGCCTGCTTCTTTAGCTCAAAGTCTGGTATGTCTTTAAAAAAAAAAGAAACCTTAAGAAACTCTCCACTTGTGTCATCCTTAGGTACTGAATTCTCTAACAGCTCTACTTTCTCTCCAACTTTTGGAGTTTTTTAATGTTTGTTTTATATATGGTGTGCTTTATATATAAAGGATTTTAGATGTGCTTTTCAGAAGTAATATGGAAAAGCAGTTCTACTCCACTCTATTTCCTGGGCACAGAAGTCTCAAATAATTTTTACAGTTACTTGTGAAATGTGAAGACTGCACTAGATTATCTCTAAATAATCCATTGATCTCCCTGGTCCATTGATCTCCAGATAGATTTTCTAACTTTAAAATGACAAAATCCTAATTAAGTGAACCCAGTCATTCTTCTCTTTAGATGGGCAGTAAATAGATCGACTCATTGCTTAATCAAACCAAAGGCAGAAACTTCATTATCCTACTCTGCCTTTATAGAAACTTTAGGTTTCCCCAAAGCTTTCCCTGTATGGGTGGAGTTCAGGGGTTAGATTTCCCTTCTTTTCTTTCTCTCTGTCACTGCTGGTGAACATGTGGGCTCAATAGTTTTGCTGACCTTTTCTACCATTCTGATGACCCTGTTGTCAAACAGCCCAGCTACTGGCCTGGGAGGTTCTGGAGAGAGTGCCTGCACCAGCGGTCTGCCTTCTCCACTCTCCTTTCCCTGTTGGCAACCTTGTCAACTGCCTCAGCTCCCCTGCCTTGTCTTTTCCGTGTCCCTGCCAAGCTCCACTGTTGGGTAGGACAACTTATTTTAGTTCTTTTCTCACGTTAGCCTCAGGAATGGTTCTGTATTCCACTGTGATGTTCATGACTTCATCTGCCATTTTTTTTTCTTTCTTTCTTTCTTTTTTTTTTTGGTCAACCTTTCTTAGTTCTCAAGTCCTAGGGTGTTCCCCCTAAGCTCCCTGAATTTCTGTGTTATCTTCAGACCTTGCCATCCCCCAAATCCAGTGGTGTGCTAGAGCTGACTCTTACTGACTTTTCAGAGCCAACTGTCACATTTCTAGGAATTTTGTGAGCTGGTTGTTAGAAACAGTCACTATTAAAAAATTAAATGATACAATCTTACAATTATATAAATTCTTTAAAAACATAGGTTAAAAACACTCAACAGTTTTTTTTAAATCACTTCCTAATTATTTTGCTATAGTTTTCTCTTACCTTGTCCTATTGTGGTTATTTACGTCTATTTTACCTGCAGAGTAGAAATACTACAGAATGGTGTGGTACTGCACATCTTCCCAACTTCACAGTCAGTGATGTTACCTGGGTAGCTTGAAACTAGTCCTGGTGGGAGTATTTATAACATGGAAGCTGGAAAAGGCCACAGATCAGGGCTGGATTTATTGTTTTGTTGACTCGAGAACGTGATGGAGAAATGTTATTAATTCAGATTAAACTCAAAATTGTGTCATGTCTTTACCTGTTACATTATAAACAGTCACCCAGTTGAAGAACTAATGTCTTTGAGTATTCAAAACTGTCATCCAGTTCCACAAAGAAGTCATTCTGAATGTCACTGACGAATGAGTGACATCCAAACATGTTTGTGTTGTCTTGTTTTATAATGTAAACACAAATACGGACCAACATTTGTGTCAGAACTACATTCATATCATAATGGACATGAGTGGAGTTTGCTAAATTATATACTAAACAAACGTTTTTTTCATAGGCTGTTTTTGTCAAGACATTGTCAAATTGTTGCAATTTCAGTAATTGATACAAGTTCAGCAAAATAAGTGAAAGGAGTCTGAGGATAAATTTCTCTACAGAATTGACAACAAAATGTGTTGTAAACTTTATTGTTACTTATAAATTATGGGCTAACATCTTTTAAATGAATAAAATTTATTGTATATATATATATGTCTGTATTTACTCAAGTATTTTTTTCCTAGAGAGCCAGTTGTTAAACTTTGATTAGTATAATACTGCACAGACTTTACTCATTATCAAGATATTTCTTATGTTTTAATTTAAAAGGGTCCTTTCACAACCAGAAGGTGCACTTCAGGTAAAGGTATGTGTGAAAAAGTACTTATTAACTCGATTATTCTCAAAGCCTTAAAATGTAATCCAGCAATCCACCAGCAGGTGTCACTGTGGTGTAGGGTCACAGTCAGAAGGGCTCTAATTTGGAGCTTCCTAGAGAAGTGCTGTAGGAGTTGAACTGCTTCCAACTGTTACACACTGAACATGTCCTAAAGTCTCTTTATAGAAAGACATGTTACACCCAGGTTCTCTGATAAAAGGCAGCGCAGTAACAAAGACATAATCATGTGGCCCTGTTTGGTTGCTTGTTTTGCATTTTTAATCCTGCT
Source organism: Phacochoerus africanus (assembly GCF_016906955.1). Taxonomy (NCBI): domain Eukaryota; kingdom Metazoa; phylum Chordata; class Mammalia; order Artiodactyla; family Suidae; genus Phacochoerus; species Phacochoerus africanus. The sequence continues at coordinate 117,652,389 of NC_062546.1, forward strand.
ATGATGTATATGTTCAGAAAGCTCCAAATACCTTCTCTTTAGTTCTAGAATGGACCAGCATCCCAGGCATTACTGGGGAGCATGTTAGAAATGCAGCATCTTAGCCCCTACCCCACACCTACTGAACAAGAATCTTTGTTTTAGTAATGTCACCAGGGATCCTTATGTATGTTCAAGTGAGTGTGAGAAGCACTAGAGTAAGTGACTCATATGTTGACAGTTACTGTGAAGCCAAAACAAGATGGAAAAATAACATTCATCTTCACTGGTCAAGAGAATAAAGTTAGTGGGGGAGAGAGGGAAATTTCCCGAGAGAGACATTTGATATTTTCCTTTGAGCATGTTAGATTGCCTATCCTTTTTTCTTTTTCTTTCTTTTAAAAAATATTCTGAACAGAAGAACCTTTCTGGATCTTTTCCTGCACCGCCTGGCCTCAGCTAACTGCTCCAATGTTTTCTCTTGCCACCTCCCTTCCACACTCTGTATTTCAGCCACACAAAATTACCTGACAATATGACCTTCAAGGTTCCATCTGATGTATCTCCACTGCTTGACGTGTCTTCCTCTTGCTCTTAGGACAGAGACCAAAATCTATGCCATGTTTTACAAGGGCTCCTACCATCCAGCCCTGTCTCACTTTGTGGTCTCCCTCCTCAGCACCTCTCTTCTTAGACTCAGCACTTTAGCCTCAAACGCTTTTTCTCTATGCCCTTTTCTTTCTCTGTTTCGCTGTCTCTCCCTCTCCCTCTCTTGATTCTGAGCCTTGACCCATTCTGTTTCCTCTCACTGTGATGCTCACCTACTTCTCCAACTCATTCATTGTCAGACCGACACTTTCTTTCTTTCTTTCTTTTTTTTTTGTCTTTTTGCCATTTCTAGGGCTGCTCCTGCGGCACATGGAGGTTCCCAGGCTAGGGGTCCAATCGGAGCTGTAGCCACTGGCCCATGCCAGAGCCACAGCAACGCGGGATCCGAGCCGCGTCTGCAACCTACACCACAGCTCACGGCAACGCCGGATCGTCAACCCACTGAGCAAGGGCAGGACCAAACCCTCAACCTCATGGTTCCTAGTCAGATTCGTTAACCACTATGCTGAGACGGGAACTCCAGACCGACACTTTCTTTAAAGAACTTGGGAAGCCTTTTCTAACCCTCTTAGATACATGAAAGTCCTTCATTTTATGATCCTCTAATACTTGCATTTTGGTTTCATCCTGTTCATGTTTGTGATGACTGTCTCTTAGATGTGTCTTTTGCCTGTGTCTTGCTCATACAGGGATCCTGCCATGGCCATCAACACCCTATGTGATCAGGTCTTTGATCTCTCTGCTCTCACTACCTCCTGCCACTCTTGCCTGCCCGCTTCCCTTGTTCTCTCCCTGTCTTTCCCCAAACATGCCAAATACCTCTTGCCACAGCTCTTGGTCCTAGCTGATCTTCCTGTGTACTCCTTCCTCATTTTCTTCAGCTGTTTAAGTCTTCTCACCCAATCCTAGCAGAATTTCTAGAGGCAGATGTCATGGGAGGTTTGACGATGTGCCTTGGTTTAGGTCTTGTCCCACATTTGCCTTTTGATGGGTTGCTTGTTGTCCACGGATAAATAGAAAATAGCTGATCAGTATTGCATACACTTTACAAAGATGTGACTTTGAGCAAAATTCCCTTTATCTGTGGACATTTGGTTGCTGAGGTCTGCTTCTACGCAAGCTCAGATGAAGATGGCATAGAAGAGAATGGAGAAGAGGTTGCCATTGTCTTTGGGGAATAATGAGCAGGGGCAAAGGAGACTTGGAAGAAGAGGGGACTGAATAGTAGTGAGGATTATTTGTTATTATTTGGCTTATCTATTAAAGTCTGAGAAATATCTAAGACCTTTTCCTTCCTCATTACTAACAAGCTTACAAAAATAATACTATTGATTCAGGGGAGATGCTAAAATGATGCCAAACAATCCAAGTTGGGCTTTTCTTAGAGTGAAAAAAAAAAAGCTGTTGTTTTGAGAACAAATGTGTGTCTCCATTCTTTCCTTCATTCAGCTCCCTGCTTAGACAGCACCCATTGTAGTAACATCTTGTGTTTTCTTATGCTGACTACAACACTTACACACACCAAACCTCCAGCCCCTGATGAACTTATCCTTCAAAGTTAAACTGTCTGCTCCTATGGGAAACTTTCCTATGATTTATTTATTCCCTGTGAAGAATTCCTCACTCTTTCCTTACCTTGATGCGTATAGTTTTATTCACATGATTTAGTTTAATACATAGTTAGTTCATTCAAACAATTGTATGTTGGATATCTTCACTGTTGCAGGAAATGCTAGGTGCTGGAATGATGAACATGAAGGAGCATAGTGCCTCCCCAAAGGCAGTTTCGGAAGTCCACTCTTGATAGGCAAGATAGAATGAAAATCTTAAACTCAGAAATGTTAGGTATCATGATGTGTCCAGGAGTCACCCTGGCTTGGCATGACTGGAGTGCAGGTTATAACAAAGGGAGAAAGAAGGAGCATAGTGAAGGATGAGGGATGAGGCAGGCAGCAACAATAACTGCTACTACATTTATTTGCCAGGCATTGAGCAAAGCAGTTCACAATAATACAGAGATATTGAGTAACCTGTGTCACATCACACACCTTGGTGGTGGTTGTTGTTGGTGGAGCCAGAATTTGACCCAGGTATGGTGCAGTGTAAGAATTCGAATTTTATTACAGGTAAGTCATCAGGCCAGCAAGGATTGAATAGACCCCATCTATGCATGAGACACTTTCCTAGATAATACACGTCTGTCTTCCCTACAAGTTTGTGATTTTTCTGAGGGATGAAAATCTTTTTCTATTTATCTTCGTCAACCTCACATCTAAGAGAGTGTTCGGAATGAAGCCACCATTTAAGGAATTATTGTTCCTTTTCCCCCTTTGCATCCTTGTCTTGCTTCAAGCATTGCCCTTCTAAGGGTTACAACTTCCTCTAATCACTAACCTCAGCATCTTCTTCTCATCTCTTCCCTTTAGAACTATGTATTTGCTGGTGAGAAGATTTAGAAGGTAAATTGGACTGTTATTCTTTTATTTTCCCTTAGGTCATGCTTTTGCTTAAGTGAATCTTTGGACAGAGAGCGACTAAAATGTTCTTTGGAAAGACCCGTTTATAAGAAATACCAAAGCCTAGTGTTATACTGATGGCTGATGATAAACATATTAAACCTTATAGGAATACCCCACATGAACACTCATAATTCTTGCTGCCCACATTGACTTAAGAGTGAAAATGATGGGAGCCCTCACTTGCTTCTCTGTGATATTGTTTGTAGCACTGGGGACTCTGATGAATGGGGCAGGCAGCCTGGTATTCCCTTTGCAGTAGCAAGAAGCTGCGTCCCAGAAATAATGGTCATGGATCCAGTAGCAGAAGGAGAATAAGGAGCAGTATTAAGGAAAAGGAACCTCTCGACTTTCCAGATCCTACATAGAGATCTCAGTTTCTCTTTTTAATAGACCTTGTGAGAATTAGGTTTTGTCTAAGATTTAATAGACCTTGTGAGAATTAGGTTTTGTCTAAGATTTAATAGACCTTGTGAGAATTAGGTTTTGTCTAAGAAAATGCTGCTGTTGATTTGCTTTCTGAAAACACACTGGAAAACAATTAGTTTCTACTCTCAGACCCTCTGGAAATCCAATATGCCCAATCTCTCCATTGATAAATATGATGGATTGATAGCAATATATCTTCCCTACCTTTTCCATTCTGAAATACTTGTGTATTTCTAAACATTTTCCACGTGATTCTTTGAAATGGGAAAGGAAAGGAATAGATTGGGAACAATAGCACACTTGATGGAGAAATTTGACATGTGGTGCATTGCTGGAAGGTAGTCAGGGTGTACAATTCTCAGGTGTTGTAAGCCTAACAATGTTTGGGAGAGTATAATATATGTGAACATTATGTCCAATAGGCTACATAAAATAACTAAACGTTAGGTGAAATATCACAGTTATCTTAAGTAATATGTTAATGATTAAGTTTGAGAATATAAATTAAAAAGTATCTGGGGGTTTGTACTGATGTATAGATGTCTGCCCAGCACTCCTTCCTCCGGGAAATACCCTCTCCCTTTCTCCCCATGTCTTGTGGGTGTCCCACTGCCGTTCACTGGGTACTGTTTTCCCTTCATAGAGTTGGTGTGGGTGTACCATACAGAGTACCCAGCTGGTGCCTAGATCACCCTGGCTGTGCTAATTAGTTCATGGTGAGGCAAAGGACTTAGCAGTGAACAACGTGTTTGACTTCTATTTCTCTGCCAAGGATGGCTTTAGGCTTGGGTAGATTTTTAGATGAGGCCTATCCCAATATATGAAGGTGAGCCAGCCATATAGGTACCTCTGCTGAAAGGCTGTTGACTCATGAATTGCCCCCTCCAAAGGATCTGTGCCCAGAGACCACTGTCCATCACAGGCTTTCCTGAGTGCCTGTGCAAATCCGCCCATATATGGAGGACTTTGCCCACAGCTGCAGACTTCTGCTTTTCACCTTTCTTCCTTTCCACCCTTATTCTGAGATCTCTGAATAAGAGTACTGCTTTTTTGTGCCTTCAGGCAAAGCAGAGGAAAATCCTCCGTGGATAATATCTCAGGTTCCAACGGCTCCGCGCTTTCCTAGAAGGAGCTTAGTTGGATACAGCTGGGGCTTAGAGAACATTCTTGTAGCCACTCTGAATCCCAGTCATCAGGTGGCACTGGAGGACCTGCCCCTTCTCCGGAAGCCTACCCTGGAATTTCTGTTTTACCAAGAAACCTTTAAGCTATCTTGAATGAGTTTCTCAGCTTTAGATCCACTTGAGAGATATGAGAACAAAATCACTACTCTTCCTGGAAAAAATAGGAGGGTTGGTGAGAAGAATTCTTTCTACTTCTAGCTGTCACCTTGAGTGGGCAGCTAGGATTGCCCTATTGAGTGGCCTCTGCTTATTAATAGAGGGAGCCAAGCAAGAAAAATGGAGTTAATGTTGCAATGAAGACATGACAGAACCTCTGGTTTCCAGGATCAGCCTGCAATGAATTAAAGCCAGATTATACCAACAAATCTGCCACGCTGCCCTGCAAACAGGAAGCCTAGACTGGGCCAACAGGAATTAGTCACAGCACACACTGGCAAAGCCGCCCAGATCAGGGAATGAAAAATGTGCTTCATCTGCAGAAATTAACTTTTGGAATTTGTTCAGGGTTTTCCATTACCCACTTTCTTCTCTCCAAAGGCCAGTCATCAAATCTGCTTGGCTTGCCTCTGCTTCTGCTGTACCATTAAGTGTAGAAACTTGTATGTGAAATGGAATCCCAACTAGCTGTGTGCCTTTGGATAGGTGACCTCATCTTTTGGGACCTGAGTTTCGCCTTCTGAAAAAATAAGGAGGTTAGCATCTCCTGATCCTGGTACTTTAACTTTTTTTTGGAGATTAGAAAATAGCATATTGGACATTTATTGAACATCCACGAAGTGCTGAGGTCCCTGCAGAGAAAGGGTGAATCAAAATGTAGATGATAAAATCTTTTCATGAGTTTCCAGTTTCTGTGGGAGGAAGTGCATTTAGAAAACATGTTATAAAAACAGTGATAGGAGTTCCCATCGTGGCACAGTGGCTGAGGAACCCAACTAGGAACCATGAGGTTTCAGGTTTGATCCCTGGCCTTGCTCAGTGGGTTAGGGATCTGGCGTTCCATGAGCTGTGGTGTAGGTCGCATATGCTGCTCGGATCCCGCTTTGCTCTGGCTCTGACGTAGGCCAGCGGCTACAGTTCTGATTCGCCCCCAGCCTGGGAACCTCCATATGCTATGGATACGGCCCTAGAAAAGACAAAAAACCAGCGATAAGGGAGTTCCCATTGTGGCTCAGCAGGTCAAGAACCCAACATAGTGTCTGTGAGAATGCAGGTTCAATCCCTGACCTCGCTCAGTGGGTTAAGGATCTGACATTGCTGTGAGCTGTGGTGTAGGTCAGATCCCACATGCTTTGGCTGTAGTGTAGGTCGGCAGCTGTAGCTCCAATTTGACTTCTAGCCTGGGAACTTCCATATGCCACAGGTGTGGCTATAAGAAGAAAAAATAAAAATAAAAACAGTGATAAGGTCAACAGAACCATACATTCTTATAAGACACTTAATGGTGTGTCACTTTTTTTTTTTTTTTGGAGCCAAGGCCCAAAGCTCAAGAAAGAGCCTATATACACCACATTCCAAAAACACAGGAGCAGTGAGGCCAGTGCTGCCTCTCTAGGGCTCACTGGGAGGGACCAGAAGTGGGCTGGCTCCACCCCCACCATCCACTGGCAGGAGAGAGAGTCTTAGCTGAATGAACAACAGCGTCCCAGGTGAGAGGCTATTGCCTCCCATCCCTCAAGCCAAGCAAGAGGACTTCTAAGGGAATTCTCTGACAGACTGGTGGGAACTTGAAGACATGGAGACAGGCAGCTCATCCCTGGCCTGGGCATGTGCTGGGGTGTCAGTTCCACTCATGGTGACTATTTTCAGGGTTACTGGAGGAGTGTGGTGGAGTCTGAGGGCAGGGCTTACCTTTCCTTTTCAGCCCCAGAATCTCACATGTGCCCTGAGGTTTGAGAACTTAAGAGTTTGGATCTAGAGATATCTGAGAAGGAAGGGCCTATTGGAGGAGGCCAGGCTAGCAGGCTTGGCAGGTTGTAATAGGAGGCATTTGGGGAAAAGATGGGACAACTCACACCTCATCCAGTCTTTCATTGCCCTTAGAGGGTGCAGAAGAGGACTCTAGAGGTCCTAGTGGCTGTATGTGAAGCGACCAGGTAACTGAGGAGCAGCAGTGAGCCTGCCCAGTGGGCACTGGAGATGATGGCACCCTTCTGGGGGAGGTCCTCAGTTGAGGAGGGTGCTGGGGTAAAGCCACCTTCCTCTGTGAACACCATCCCACTGCCTTCTTGGCAGCTCCCAGCACTGGATGGAGCAAGGCTGAAGCAGAGTGAGTTTGGAAGGAGCCCTTTGACATGCGGTCGCACTGGTCCATATCCCTCCCCTCACTTCTCAACACTTGAGGGGGTGTAAGGCTGGAAGAAGAAGAAGCAGCAGCAGCAGGTGTCTAAACGATATCATGAGGCTTTCTGGTATTCAACGGGTACTGAAAGTTGACCGAATCTGCTCCACATTGTTAAGGGAGCCACCACCCAGTGGGGAAGAGGGAATACACAAGCCCAGCTCAAGGCAGTTCCTATTCCATGTTTATACCCTGGCAAGCTGAGAAAATTTAAACATTAAGTTAAAGTATCAGGGTGGTGAGGCTAACTGCTTGGGGACACTCAACGGCTCAGTCGAAGAGAGGAGACAGGCTCCATGATGTTAAGACAAGTCGTAATTGATAAGTGATAGAGGGATGAATGAAATGCTGGGTGGATGGAGATTGACTAGATGAATTCTGACTGGAGGTGGACAGCTGCTCCGATGAGGTGACATCTGAGCTGGAGATGATGAATCTAAGAGAAGGAGAACAGGGTAGGTCTTCTCAGTACAAGGACCGGAATCAGCAAGACACAGAGGGTGAAGGGTGTGAGGAATGGGGATGGTTGGAATGAAGCAGGGGAGGCAGGGAGTGTCAAACCAGGATCGATTTCAAGGCTGTTCGTATTTGTTTTCTTCTTTTTTTAATTGCATCTAGATTTTAATATTCTCTTCAGGAATCTGCAGCTAAGACTATGGGAAGGTGGATCTTTTTGTTACACAAATACAAGCTAATGGAGGCTCTTTCTAAAAGCTTCTTAAGGCTGTTTTAATTTAATTTTTTTGGGAGGCAGGGGCGGTCTTTTTAGGGCCTCACCTGCGGCATGTGGAAGTTCCCATAGGGGTCAAATGAGACCCATAGCCTCTGGTCTATGCCACAGCCACAGCAACGTGGGATCTGAGCCCCTCTGTCATCTATACCACAGCTCATGGCAACGCCAGATCCTTAACCCACTGAGTGAGGCCAGGGATCAAACCCACATCCTCATGGATACTAGTCAGGTTCATTACCACTGAGCCATGACAGGAACACCCTTGACTCACTTTTTCAGCTCTGAGGATTGTGGTCTTCATACTTGTTGATAATAAAAAGCCATTGAAGTATTTGGGAACACAGTTTAGAATATTTTAAAGATATGAGCTCTGGCAGTAGAGGGAGAGTTAGAGGGAGGAGAAATCAGAGAACGGTGCTGGGGTCACTGAGCAGGATCATGCAGTGGTTCAGTTGAGAGGGACTGAGTATCTGCGTGTGAGCAGACAGGGTGAAGATCGGGTGGCAGCTCTGAGAGTCAGTGATAGGTGACAGTCACTGGACGGAGGTGAGAGCTGAAAAGGAGTCAAATACAGCTTTGAGCTTGGTCTTTTAGGTGGGTGCTGTGAAACAGGGGAAGGGAAACAGATTCGTGGGAGAAGAAGGAGGGAAGGAAAAGAATAATAATGGCCAACATCGATTAAGCCTCCACTGTGTACCAGCAGGTTTCTGAGTGGCTTACACATATCCATTCACTTCATCCTCACCACAGCCTTATGAATAGATACTATGATTGTTTCCATCCTACAGATGAGGCGAGAGAACACATGTGCTTTCATGTGTGTTACATCTGAGGTGCTCATTTGATCATCAGAGAGATGTGCAATAGGGTTTTGAAAAAATCTCAGTCTTGAATTTAAATGATGAATTTTGGCTGGACATGTGAGAGTTTTCCATAGATAACAGTCCTTGTGTCCTGAAAGTGTCTGAGTTGGGGTTGGAGGTGGGGGAATCAAGTCCTCTTATAAGACTGAGAGAGACCTTGTGAAACCGAGAACTCCACCATTAAGAGAAGGAGGCGGGATCTTCCTTCCTCAGGAGACTGCTGTGGCGCAGTGAGTTAAGAACCCAGTTATAACATCTTGGGTCGCTGTGGAGGTGCGAGTTTGATTCTTGGCCCTGCACAGTGGCTTAAAGGATCCAGTGTTGCTGCAGCTGCAGCATAGGTGGCAGCTGTGTCTTGGATTCAATTCCTGGGCCAAAAACTTCCATATACCGCAGGTGCAGCCATAAAATAAGATTTAAAAAAATAAAAAGAAAAAGAACAAGGTGAATGGGAGTGTGACAGGGATAGCTAGCTGCTCACCATAATCCACATCCTTTTCTTCCTGGCACATCTCCCAGCCTCCCTCGTTGCCTGATCTGGCTGATCTCTAGCCAGAAGAATGTGTGAGCAGGAGTAATGGGACCATCACTCATGCAGCCTTTAATGTGGGCTTTTCCATGTTCCTTTCCCTTCCAGCTGACCGGGATGGAGACTCATATGTAATGGACAAATCTTCCATCAACCTAGGTCTTTGAGTGACTGTGTGGAGCAAAGCATTCCACACCATCCCCACCAACCGCGAGGGCTTAAGATTGCACTGGGCTGTTAGGTGAGTGAGAAATGTGTCTGTTGTACTTGAATCACTAAGTACTTCTGAGTCTATTTATTATAGCAGTTATGTACCTTAACCAAAGCAGAAAGACCTACAAATGACACCAGGAAAATTAAAGAGGGATGAGAATTTATCCCTGTAGTCACGTCTTATACAGAGTATTTCCTTATCATCTTGCTTAGGTTCCATATGTGGAATAAGGCAATGAAGGGACTTCCCTTATTATAACATTTCTCACAAAGCAGGTGAAGACCTAAATCCTGGGGTGTATTAAAAATTGTCTTCACAAAATCCTTCCCTAAACTTCCTAAACTTCCAATTGCATCTACTGTCACTCTAGAATTAGGAGCAAGTCTAGAGTGAAACTGGCATCAGGTGCTGCAGGAACAAGCTTACTGCTTCCTTCCCAGCCGTCTGAGTTGCACATGCTCTGCTCTGTACAGTACATCAGGGTCCCCTTTCATTGCCGGCGCAGCACAAAGTGAAGGTCAGTCAGCACATAATTGCAGGGACATTGCTGTATTGAAAGCAGGCTTCATTACCCTTTGTAAGTGCTACCTGATATTGACTGAAGCATCGTAAGGAGAAAAAGCTTAATGCATCCTGCATATTTTGCAATGCAGTGCATTGCGATTACTGTGGAGGATATATTAGAATGTTAGTTGAAAATGAAGCACCTTTCCAACAGCCTTTTGCACAGGAATATTGTAATGGTTTTTGCAGACACAGAACACACTGTCTAAAACATCTGAACCCACATTTCAGACATTTTCTAGGACCAGCTGCTAAGTCATGATTCATAGACATGTTTTACTGCAAATTCCAGCTCAAGCCACCTGCAACTTTGAACTGTGTGTGTGTGTGTGTGTGTGTGTGTGTGTGAGAGAGAGAGAGAGAGAGAGAGAGAGAGAGAGAATGAGAGAGAGAGAGAGAGAGAGGGAGGGAGGGAGGGAGGGAGAGCGCGAGAGACCTACAGAGACTGGATAGGGAAATGAAATGAAATATCCAAAAGGGACTCTAAATAGGCCTCACCTCCTATAAAATTGGCATCCTCTGCATTAAAATAAACTTGGGTGGCAAAACGCTTAATTGTCATTTAAACAAAACAAAGTCTTACATATCAGGAAAACCTAACTTGGAAATAAGACCTAGTTCACCAAGAGCTCCAAACGGAAAAAAGAAGGAACTGAACGCGCTACCCCCGGCCCCTGCCAGGCATATTCGAGAGACAGCCAGTCTCGTAAATTTCACATCAACTTAGTTTGGCCTCTAAACCAAATCTGCTTTAATGCTATTTGTAGATATAGATTGCTGTCTTTTTCATTACCGTTATCAAATGATGCATTTGCAGCTCAGCTTCGAGCTCCTTGACCTATTAAGTGGATTAGATTGCCTGTTGCCTTTGTCCTTTTGGCTTTTGCTTTATCTTCAAATATTCTACCCTTCTATTCTCCGTCTGTAATATACATGCATGATTATGTATGGCATGCACATACACATGCCTGCAATTCCAATTAGCCCAACAACCCCAGCCCCTCTGTTTTTTAAGAGGGCTGTGTTCAAATCTCTTATCAGAGTCATCAATCCTTCCCTGTAGCAGCAGCAGCAGCAGCTGAAATCCTCTGAGAAATGGCATGTCACAAGCCCAGCTCAAGCTCCTTGTTGAGCTACACTCAGCAAATTGAAGATCACGCTCCCTATTAAGCTCCTGGCTGGTGCATCGCGGTAGACTCATTTTCAAGAGCCGCTTACGCCCCCACCCTACTTCTCTCTTGTGCATGATAATCACTACTGCAGCCCACAGGAGCTGTGGCAGAAAAAAATCAGTTGAGGACAAGTCCTGATAGTGTTATTAACCTGAAAACAGATGCTCTTGTATGGCTAATGGAAAGTTAAAGAGATCAGTAGAAGAGGGAGACAGAGACCAAGGATTCAGTCCTGATTCTTGAATCCAAAGGATAACTCCAGTAGACTTCCATGATTGGCCAAACATTTACTGCACTTGCACCATGTGCGGGTACTATGCTGAGTGATAGGGGTGCAGTGGTGAGCAAGACAGACATTCTCAGTAGCAGCCAGTCAAGGAGATGGATAGTTGAATGTTGAACAAGTCATCTTAGTAAAGGGTTATAGCAATTATGTGAACATTCAGAAGGGGTCCCTAATATAGTCTTTGGGAATCAAGGAAGACTTCCTGGAGGAAGTGACATTAAGGCTGAGATGTGGCAGACTGGTAGAAGAGCTGTTTTCTTAGGAGATCTCTGTGTTTTCGGTAGGTAATAAGAAATGCTTCGTAGCTTGTCTCTAATATGGCTACCACTAACTTTCCCCCCTGTGCACAGGTATGCCATTTCCCCACTGAGAAGTGGAGTCTGTTGCCTTCTTCTTGAATTGGGGTGGTCTTAGTCACTTGGCTTGACAATATAATACAGCAAAAGTGGAGTTCCCACCGTGGTGCAGTGGCTAATGGACCGACTAGGAACCATGAGGTTGCAGGTTCGATCCCTGGCCTTGCTCAGTGGGCTAAGGATCTGGCGTTGCCCTGAGCTGTGGTGTAGGTCACAGACGCGGGTCGGATCTGGCGTTGCTGGTGGCTGTTGCATAGGCCAGTGGCTACAGCTCCGATTAGACCCCTAGCCTGGGAACCTCCATATGCTGTTGAAACAACAACAACAAAAACAAAACAAAACAAACAAAAAAATACAGCAGAAGTGATGTTCCAGGACTTTCAATAACATCTTTGTGGAGATCCAGTGACTGAGTAAGAAGTCCAGCTATCCTGAGACTACCCTTTTGTAAGAAGGCACAGTCATGTGACAGTATCTTACAGGTTAAGTGAGATTCTGTGGACAGGGAGAGAGATTGCAAGGCACCCAGGAACCTCGTCTCTAACCGCAACCCACATACTACTTAAGAAAAGAGAGGAGCTCTCCTGGACTTAAATGACCCACCATAAAGGCAGTATCAAAGAAAAGAAGGAAACACACTTGTTAGGATGTTTTGTTTGCAGTGACAGTTTCTTAATTAGCTTAATGAAAAAAGGCACTTACTCTTCAGATGCCAGAAGGTCTCATGGAATCTGAGGTGAGAATTGCAGGTGGGTTCCAGGAACAACTTGCACAAACTATACCAACCATCACAGCCATCTCTGTCTTCAATTTTCTTTTTTTCATCCCTGTTTCTCTCTCATTTTCTTTCTGCAAATTGGCTGCCTCCATTTCCCCCAAAGCCAAGGCAGAAAGAGTGCTCCGAGCATTAAAGCATGTGCTTTGGGCAATGAAATGATATGGGCTTTAAGCTCTGGCCTCAAGTCCAAAAATTGTAGGAAGGTGCTCTGATTGGCTTACCTCAGATTGACAGTGAAGGCCTAACCAGTCAACCTGGGCTAGGGTTACAGGGCTGCTCGTGAGGGAACTCTATAGGTGAGGACTGGAAGTGAGGGAATGGGGTTCCAGCCTCCAGGAAAACCAGAGAGCTGGGCAGGCAAACATGGTGCCAGTATAGAAAGGCAGACCTAGGAGTTCCCCTTGTGGCACAGCAGAAATGAATCCAACTAGTATCCATGAGGATGTGGGTTCAATCCCTGGCCTCGCTCAGTGGGGCTCAGTGGGTCTGGGATCTGGCGATGCGGTAAGCTGTGGTATAGGTTGCAGATGCAGGTCGGATCTGGCATTGCTGTGGCTGTGGTGTAGGCCGACAGCTCCAGCTCCAGTTAGACCCCTAGCCTGGGAACTTCCATATACCGTGCATGCGGCCCTAAAAAAGAAAAAAAAGAAAAAGAAAAAAAAAAAAGAAGAAGGAAAAAAAAAAAGGCAGATCTAAGGAGTGATGTGGACATAACATGACCCCTAGGAGACCATTCCTCCAAGAGCTGTGCCCCCAAATCCCTTTTAAGTATCTCCCTATTTGAAGCTTCCGAACTGACCTTTATTTAATTGTGGCTGGGACTCCATCTAATTCTTCCCTGTCAAGCCTGAAGCTTTTCCCCATTACGCTTGTCTTATGTGTGCATCCTTCACACAGTCACTTGCTCTCAGAAAGAGAACTGAGGAGGGTCTGGGAACGTAGTCCCCTGCACCTTCATACCTCTTCGTGACCGTCACTGTTCTCAGGACTTTTCATTCAACGTCCCTGGCACTCAGGGGACAAGAGTGGGAGTAGTGGCACAAAGAGCTACTTTCAGCAAGTGCTGCGATTTACCCTGATGTTTAATCACCCATGGAAGCCATTTGTTGAAGCAATTAAGAATTGGGGTATAGGGCCTTTCTACCAATGAATGACCAGGTGGTAAAAACTGACTGCTCAGAGCCTTGTCAGAGACTGTTTGTCAGCAGGAAATGACCTGCTTCAAGGTGACGGATGATATTTACTTGGAAAATTAGGTGAAGAAGGGCACAGATTCATTTTGAATGATTCAAGGATGGCAGATAGTGAGAGCATTTCTTGGGCAAGACTAGCTTCTGGATTAGCTCTTAGAAAAATTTTTGCCCTTGGTTTTACACTCAGAGGTACTCTCTGTAAACATTCTTTTCTCTAAGTGTATCATAAAGGGCTAAAATGAGAAATGAGAGGGAGTTCCCTGGTGGTTCAGTGGGTTAAGGATCCACCATTATCACTGTATTACTGCTATGGCTTGGGTTACTGCTGTGGTGCAGTAATCCCTGGCCCAGGGATTTCTGCATGCTGTGGATGTGGCCAAAAAAGAAAAAAAAATCTGCACCAGTGTTGTTCAGAAAGTCAATCCTAAAGTTCAGCAAAATATGTGATTGTGTGATGCAGAGGAAAGAAAAATAGACCAAAAGTTGGAACAAGGCACTAGACCACATTCTGTCATTTCTTATCTTTGTGACCATGGACAAGTCATTTCATTTTTGTTTATTTACATGTAAAAGGAGACATGTGGAAAAAGTGATCCCAGAGGTACTTCTAGCTCTGTTGTTTTGCAAGTATAGCTGCAGACTCTTATCATCAAGTCATCTTGAGAAAATTTGGTGCAGTCAGCTATATGATATTGTACTTGTGTAATGCTGTTTTTTTCTGAGGCAGTCAAAGAATTCTGCACCCACCAGTCACATGGGCTCCTTGGCAACTTGCTTTCATGACTGAGTGAGTTGCCTGTGAAATACCACACTTCCCACTCTTGCCGATCCTGTCTCAGTGCCTGATGTGCCCACCCTCTTGCTGTTCTTCCTGGTCTCCTCCATAGAAAGCCCTAACTATGAACAAATTAGAAAGTATAACCAGTAAGCCCATAGTCATTGGGAAGGGGTTACTTCATGGACACCGGATTTGGAAGAGAGTTCTGAGTGATGGCTGGGCTCTTGGTAGAGAGAGTCAACTTCAGTGGAGATACCATGCTGTAAAGACCTTGAGAAGTTCCCAGGGCTGGAAGGGAAAGATGGGGCCCCGAGGACTTCATGCCTAGGTGACAGTGAAACCTGTGTGGCCAGGACAAAAGAAAGGCCTCTTGTTAGAAGGTAAGCCAGGAGCTGAAGTCTTTTGGTGGGATTAGGATGAAGAAATTCTCATCTTCAAAGAACTATCTTCTGTAACCAAGGATGCACATTGCATTGGAAGCTGTGGATTCAGTAGGTGTTGTATGGAGCACTGTGAAGATTTACATCACCTGGATCCCCTCAACAGCTCTGTGCAGGAGATGTTACTATTGTCATTTGGCAGATGAGAAAGATGAGGCTTACCTGAGATAAGTAGTTGAGCTCAGATACTATTTTTCATCTGTCCGACTCCAGGACCTGTTATATCACACTGTTTCTCCTCTCCTGGGGAAAACACAGAGCAGATAATATGCCTCCAGATAATTGGGAGTGAACTCTGAATTTATGTATTTAATTTTAACTCCATATGGAAGTTCATCCTTACACGATGCTCACTGTGTGCCCCAGGGCTTTGCGCATGTGACTGCATGTCACGCTGACAGTGTGCCTTGGACATAGCCCCTATTATTCACTCCATTTTTCAGATGGGAAAACGAGTCACAGGGCAGTTGAGCGGCTTTCCCAAGATTCTACAGCCAGTAATCGGTGGATTTAAACCCTTATCACATCGACAATCCACTGTATCCGAGTGCCTCATTTGATGATTTGTCCCTGTTGATTTCAGAAGATAAAGAGTAAAGAAGAACACCAGTAGAACCCATAAAGGATCGGATATGAAAAAGGTTTATCCTCCACACCACATGGTTTAATTTTCACGAGGGGGAGCTGGGCAGTGAGAAGGAAACCTGAGTTTTCTTTGTGGTCCCACCCTCAGCCAGAGAGGCTGCTGGTCAGGCACACAGCCCATTCTCACTCAGAACTGTGGGATTCGCCTCTGGCAAGGGAAGCAAGGGACAGAAACATAAGCTGCCATCCATTGATTTCTTTTTAAACATTAGAGGGGGGAAAATAGGCAGATGATAACTCAGCACTTTAAAGCTTTGCAGAGTGGGAAGGTGTTAATCAAATTTCTAGGATAAAGTAGGCAGAGTTAGATGGAGCAAAAGAGGAGACCTAGAGGTCATTTTATGCCGTGCATCCTGGCTGCCACAGCTACTGCCCCCACCGGTTTAATTTTTCCCAATGTCAGTGAATCCAGAGGAAGGAGACTCCACAGATTGGAAAGAGCCTGGGGCTGAAGAGTTAGAAGACACAAACATTTCTTAGCAGCCAGTCTTACTGATTCTAGGTTCTGTGTGAGTCAGCAGTGCAATACGGTTCTTTAAAAAAGTGGACACAATTGTGTTTGCATGCTCAGATATAAAGTACACAGAGTAAAAAATGTCAGCAGTGATCATCCAGTTTTATTCTGTATTGGTCAGAGCCCACCTGGAATCGAGTATCAGTTCTGTGCCACATTCAGAGATAGTATGACTGGGGCAGAACCACCACAGTGCTCACAACTCTTAGCCCCAGAGAGAAGGGAGGATTACAACTGGGACGGTGCTGAGGTTGGAAAAGCAGCAGTCCCAAAGAGATGACAGAAAAGATATGATCTTGGACACTGGGGGATGGCACGTTCCTCAAAAACCAAGAGAAAAAACCTGCTGCCATTCAGAGCAACACGTAACACTTGTACAACCAAGTACTCTCGGTAGTTGCACTTTGCTTTTATAACCAGAGGTTGGTTTTCCATGGCTCTCCTTGTGAAGTTTCATTCCTACATCACCCCTAATTCCATCCCATCTCCTTACTTAAATTTCCTCATAGCCTTTATCAACACCTGACATGCTTTATTCTTTTACTTATTTAAGATCTTCACCTATTAAAAATTACAAGGGCATTCACTGTGCATTTTCCGCCTGCTGTATTCTGAGAGCCTAGACTTGTACCCAACACAGATTGGGTTCTCTGTAAATATTAATCAATAGTAGATATGAATGAATGAATGAATGAATGAAGAGCAGCAGCAGAAGTAGTGAGATATGGAGGAGACAGGTGGCACATATGTCTCACTCCGTGGATGCTAGAAGCACACGTGACTCTGACCATGGAGAATTATGAATGTCTCATTGGGTGGAGATAGAATTAGATCATCATCTCTAGACCAGTAATTTTGTGAAACTTCAGGGAGATGAAGGAAAAGCATGAAAATAAATGTCTAAGGATTTGACATAAGGTATGGCTCTGAGCTATTGCCACAAATTGAACAAAACGAAGTCTAAAATGAAACATAAAGTTTTCAGTTGTGGAGGAGCTCATGGTCATGGTAGAAAAGGAGCTGTCTGTCACGAGCTTTCTTAGTCTATGGTGGTCTTTGGTGCCAGGAGGGATTTTGAAGAACTTTATTAGAGTATAAAACCCCATGAAGCTGTTTGTAGAACAAACCCGTCACGGCTGAAGGCCAGTGGTAGAGAGAGGCAGGTAGTATGGACGAGGATGAGGCTTGTGCCCTTCCTGAATGCTCTAGGTGGAAATCCTTCCTTGTCTCTCACTAGCTTCTATTGGTTGCTGGTGATCCTTGACATTCCTGGGCTTGTAGATGGATCATTCCAGTCTCTGCGTCTGCTGTCATGTGGCCTTCTCCTTGTGTGTCGTCTGAACTCCCCACTTCCAGTAAGGACACCAGCTACTGGATCAGGGCTCCACCTCATCCAGGATGTCCCTTTCTTTCCTTGATTATATCTGCAAAGATCTTATTTCTAAATCAGGCCACATGCACAGGTTCTGGGAGTCAGGACGTGAATATGCCTTTTGGAGGGAGAAACAGTTACACTCATTATCAGAACATATCCAAAACCACAGGCTTGGGCATCTGAGCCCTGGATGAATCCATTTTTCTTGGAAGGTCAAACCTTGCCTTCTACTCTGACTTTTGTATATTGAATGTGTGGCAGGAATAGGGGCCCTCCCCCCATTATCTCTCTTCCATATTCAAAAATTGCAAGAGAAGTAACTGGATATAATTCACTGTGGTATATCCATTCCCTTGTGATAGAACATGATAGAAGATAATAGGAGAAAAAGAATGTATATACATGTATAACTGGGTCACTTTGCTGTACAGCAGAAATTGACACAACATTGTAAATCAACTATAATAAATTTTTAAAAATTGCAGGAGAGTTCGCCCTCGCAAACTTTGAATTTGTAGGAAAAGTAAAACATAAATGAAAACAAAACCAATTTCATTTTAGAGTCTTTTCTTGGGTCTTTGCGTGGCCAAGCAAGGCTCTCAAGGGGCAGATTTCTCTACAATGAGATTGTAGTTAATATGGGTGTTTCCCCTTGGATGAGAAACTGCTGATGGTGTTCCCTTTCCTTTGCCAATGATTGCTTCAAGACAGTTTGGACCAATGTGATTTATTTATTCTTCATTCACATAACAAGTATCTCTTCCATTTCTATTACGTGCCAGGTAACTCTAAAGTGTGGCTGAAAATGCTCTAAGCATAAAATTGTGACGTCTGCGAATTGTTGACTTTTAAAGATCAGTATTAACAAGAAGTCTGAAAGATCATGGAGGAAAATGGAAGTCTGTCCAGAAAATGGGAATATGCAGATAACTTTCAGTGCCAATGGCTACTCCGAAGTTGCTGAGGATATAACAAGCAAAAAAGGCAAGGGAGAGAATAAGCTTATTTGAGGTTTTCACAGAGAAAATCCAGGGTCCCTCTCCTATTGGATGTGAACAAGATCTGTTGCTGTCCCAGATGCTGACTGCAAGGGAACCACCCCTAAGATAAAGCTGATATTTTGTTCATCAGAGCAGAGGAAGGGAACGACCTTGCGTCTCTGATGACATTGCTGAGTAACTGAACTGACCGGACCTTCTATCAGGACATTCTTTATTATGAGAAAATGCATTATGAAAATAAATGTTTAACGGGGTTTGGACTGAGTTTCCACTTCTTGCTTCTGGCACAGGCATCATCTCTTCTGCCTTTCTTAGTTTTGCACAGCCTGCGCGCCATGGGAGAATAAAGGGTTGTGGCCTCACTCTGCTTAACGATATTCTGTCTTTGCTGTGGGTTATTGTGGGAGATTTTAATTGTGTTTTGAAACAGGAGACATTTAGTGAAAGGAGAGCATGTCTGTGGACAGGGAACCAAGGCTAGAAACTGAGCATGTCAAACATTTGTCTTTGGGGGTGATTTTCTGTAAAGCACACAGTTAAAAACTCCTCCCTTTTCCTATAGTAATCCTTTTCAGTTACCTTCAACTCAGTAAAATCGCCACAGTCTTGAGCTGTGGGGTGGGATCCTGGGGAGTAGAAGGAGGAGGCTGTAAGAAGTATGATCTGCTCACCTTCCTCACTGGCTGATGCACGTGAGGTTAGAAGTCCAGGAGCTCATGCCAGTCATCAGAGGCTGATGGTCAACAGAAGCAAGTGGTCATTCAGCCCTGGCGACCCACGGGGGAACAGAGCATTGTAGAGAAGCAGCTGCTGCATGAAACTAACTTACAAGAAGAAATAAAACAAACCTGCCTTTCACAGAATATACCAGAGGGTATTCACCTTTGAGGGTAGGGAAATGCTGGCATTTGTGTTGTATGTACCAAGAATTTAAATAAGAAAATGAACTATATTTCATACACCTTACATTATTAAAGTAGGAATGTCCCTGTTAATTTGCATTTACTGTCCTTTGGTCTCCAGGGAGCATTCAGGAGCTCCCTTTCCAGTAACTGACTTAGACTGCACGCAACTATGTCTTGCTTTGTGGTGCATGCAAGAGGCAACTCTGTGTTTTTGTGATTGTGAATATTTAGCCCTATTAACAAATATTCAGATCCTTTAGGCATTTTTATCTTGAGAATTCTACTCTTTCTCTTTTCCTGCCATCTATCTATCCCCTTTTAAGACTATCTCAGATCTCTCCCCAGATCTGGATGTGCTTTCTCTTATCTTTATTTTGTCGTTTTTTTTTTTTAATTGCTTTTTGAGACCACACCTGTGGCACATGGAGGTTCCCAGGATGAGGGTAGTATCAGACCTGCAGCTGCCAGCCTACACCACAGCCATAGCAATGCCAGATCTGAGCTGTGTCTGAAAACTACACCACAGCTCATGGCAACGTTGGGTCCTTAACCCACTGAGTGAGGCCAGGGATTGAACCTGCAACCTCATGGTTCCTAGTCGGATTCGTTTCTGCTGTGCCACAACAGGAACTCTTATTTTGTCAAGTTTTAATTACAAATGTTTTCACTCTCTCCCATTTGCCTTTCCTCTCCTCACTTGTTCATTTCCATCTCCTTCTTCCCCGTGTTTCCGTTTATCCTTTAATAAGAGTGACATACACTTCAGCAATAGATTTAAACTGGCATTAACATTTTTGCTGTTGCCGAAAAATACGGAGAAGCAAATTCCCCCACACTAGAACTTGCCACTGGGAGAATGTGTTGTTGGAGGGGGGTTATGGTAACAAAGGAAGACATAACAAGTGGGCCTGCTTTTATGTGTGTATTTGTTTATTCTTTTTCAAATATTTATTTTTCATGTGTGTAAAGACCCTATTTCCAAATATGATCACATTCAGAACTTCTGGGGGTTAGATATAAACCTGTTTTAGGGGGGCATGGTTCAATTCATAACGAGTGTGACCCCTTTTCTATGGGGACCCAAACAATACCAAATAATGTGATTTCTTTTCTGCATATCGTCAATACATCAGGGATCTCTTAGGAACCATCAAATTAAAGAATTCTATGGTTCTGTTTGTCAAGGATAGAACTCAATTCAAGTCATAAACCAACAAATTCACACGAGAAAGTAATGTTTCTCAGATGGTCTCAGAATTGTATTTCAGGATAAACCCTTCCCATCACTTCCTACTTTTAATCCACTCAGGCCTAGGGAAATCATTAATGATAAAAGGAAGGATAAATCACATGCAAAGTGGGGACTGGTGATTAAGCAGGAGAATAGGGGTCTTGAAGACATCCCTCAATAGTCAGAATTACAGGAAGCCGTGGTGATTTTAAAGAAGGAAGCACTGCCTTGGATAACCATGCACTTTGGTTTTCCCTCGCTAAGTAGCTGGCTGGCTGTAAATTTTTTTTTTTTTTAATCATAATCACCTAAAGGATAACATCATTTCTTTCTCTCTCTTTTTTTTTTTTGGTCTTTTTTGCTATTTCTTGGGCCGCTCCCGCGGCATATGGAGGTTCCCAGGCTAGGGGTCCAATCGGAGCTGCAGCCACCGGCCTACGCCAGAGCCACAGCAACGCGGGATCCGAGCCGCGTCTGCAACCTACACCACAGCTCATGGCAACATCGGATCGTTAACCCACTGAGCAAGGGCAGGGACCGAACCCTTAACCTCATGGTTCCTAGTCGGATTCGTTAACCACTGCGCCACGACGGGAACTCCGGATAACATAATTTCAAACTCCTCAAGGCAGTAAGCTGGGACAACCAGAGGGCTCACCCCTTAACATTTCTCACTTCTTAGGGATCGCCATCCTTCTCTACCTGAGGTCCAGTGCCTTAAAAAAACAGTCTTATATATTTTTTTCTGTCTTTTGTTGTTGTTGATTCTGGTAGGAGGATACATTTGGTTCCTGTTCCCTCACTTTGGCTCAAGGCATAAGGTTGGGTTGGTAGAAATGTAATCTTAGTGAATTTGGAGGCTTTCCCCTGATGGAGGATTTTGTTGAAGGTCAGGACATGGACTGGAGCCTGTCGGGTCTTCACCCACTGTTCTGGTAGGTGCTGCTAAAATCCTTTGTCTCCATGACCCCTCAGCTCTGGCAGCTCTTTGCTGCTCTAGGCTACTCTGGACATATTGGAGCCTTTGGTGGTCTCCTTGGCTCCTTTAGCCATGAGACCCAGTACCATGTAGCCACACACTCTCTCTATTTGATCCGTTCATCTCTCCAGGACGTTGCAGGAGAAGAGGTACAGGTTTTCTCCCAGGAACACACTGTTTTTTTGACTCTTTCTCTCTCTCTTTCCTTAAACTTCCTTAGCCGTGGAGAAGTTGTCTTCTTATCTTGGATAGGAGTGGATTTTGGAGACTTGTCTCTAAGTGAATCCTTTAATTCCCTCAAGGACTGGGCATTGGGAACACAGACTCTAGCTTCTTGAGCACTTTCTGCCTGTCACATCCTTCCCTGCAGGGAATGTAGAGAAAGCTGATTATTTGCCTAAAGATAGGAGTAGAAACAGAGAAAATGCCATAATAAATTTTTTTTTTTCAAAGCGATTGTGCCAGAGTAATAAGAAATACTTTGTTTTGTTGGGGCATTTGCCTTTTGAACTTATTCCACGGTGTAGCTATTTAAAAAGTAGCAATGTATTTTTTAAGGGGAGGTGCATGGAGCAGAGGCTTGACTTAAGTTTTTTTTTTAGTATTGCTATATTTGTATGGCAAGTGTAAGCTAGATTTAGGATGTATAATTACTTGGCTGTATTTGACTGTCATGTTCAACATGGCACACAAAGCTGTGATTTTTAAGCATCCTGAATAAAGATACTTTCCCTTCCTAGTCTCTAGTCTTCCCGTCAACATCCACCCAAATTGACCTTGATACATTATTGATATATCCTCAATATTCAGTGTCTATACACAGTTTTTAACCAATAGAAATTTCACAAAGATTTAAGATGCATAATTGCATCAGTCTGATTTCTGATGTATTCAGCCTGGCATGGATTCCGTTTCTGTAATCCCTCTTTCCTCTAGCCATGGCCACAGGACCCCAAATAGCCACATGCTGGTCCCTAGGACAGATTCTGGCTTCAAAATAGTAGTAATTATAATTTTTGTGACTGCATTGTGAGATGAATCTCTGAGGGGCATCTAGATTGCCCCTGGCTTTGTGCTCCAAGTTCACAAACTGGGCTTTGGCTCTGCTTCTGAGATACAGACCTGCTCTGCATCCTGGCTCTGGTGCGCAGTCTCGTTTCTCAACAGCAAATGTAGGACAGCTCTTCTCCCAGGACTGGTCATTGCCTTCTGGCAGAGACAGTGGGCCCCTGTGTCTTCAGTCCTTTCCAAGGTTAATCATGCACCACCCGCCTTGATTTCTCTGTCTCCTTTTCTCAGTCCCCAGGGTTAAAGTTCTGTCTTTTTGCTGAACTCTGTGGTAGCCAGAGGCCTTTCCTAACCCCTTTCTTCTATTATGCACAACACTTCAGGTGATTTTTTTTCTTAAGAATTCCTGGAGTTCCCATCAAGGGTCAGTGGAAGCAAATCTGACTAGTATCCTTGAGGATGCAGGTTTGATTTGTGGCCTCACTCAGTGGGTTAAGAATCCTGCGTTGCCGTGAGCTGTGTGGGTGGCCCTAAAAAAAAAAAAAAAAAAAAAAGAATTTCTATTGTAATGGAGGTTCCTTAGAAAACTGAATATAGAACTACCACCATGATTCAGCAATCTCAGGCATATATCTAGACAAAACTTTCATTCAAAAAGATACATGCACCCCTATGTTCACTGCAGCACTATTCACAATAGCTAAGACCTGGAAATGACCTAAATGTCCATGGACAGCTGAATGGATTAAGAAGATGTGGTACATATAGACAATGGAATACTACTCAGCCATAAGAATAATGAAATGATGCCCTTTGCAGCAACATGGATGCAGCTAGAGATTCTCATACTAAGTGAAGTAAGTCATAAAGAAAAAGACAAATACCGTATGATTTTATTTATGTGGAATCTAAAATATGGCACAGATGAACCTATCTATAGGACAGAAACAGACTCATAGACATGGACAGCAGAACTTGTGGTTGCCAAGGGGGATAGGGAGGGAGTGGGATGGGCTGGTAGTTTGGGGTTAGTAGATGCAAACTATTAAGTTTAGAATGGATAAGCAATGAGGTCCTACTGTATAGCACGGGGAACTATATCCAACTCTTGTGATAGAACATGATGGAAGATAATACGAGAGAAAGAGTATATATATATATATATATATATATATATATATATATATATATATGATTGGGTCCCTTTGCTGTACCTCAGAAATTGACAAAACATTGTAAATCAACTATGATAAAAACATTAAAAAAATTTGATATAGTTAGTATATCAAATCCTTTGCCTCAGGGAGCAGACCTGTGTGAGTGCCCAGTATCACATATTTCAGCTATGTGAGGTAGGAAGGCAGCGCAGCCCTATGTGTCTCTGTCACAGTGTAACTGCAGGACTTAGATATACGTTTGTGTATTGCATGCACACACATATGCGTATTATGCCATACTCTGACCTGGACTTAATGTCTTGTATCTCAGTTCTGTGAGGTCTGATGTTATTCTAGCAACAGTCAGCCCCTGACTCCAACCCTCCCCACTTCACTCCTCCACTCTGGATCCCGTCTACAATCCATCCAATAGTTGATTTCCCCACCACTGCCCTGCTCGCGGCTGGAATAAGGGCCAACATCCTTGAGAAGAGCTGGCAATGGAAGGTTGATGGAGGTGAGTCTGAAGCCACTTTCTTTCACTCACGGATTCATTGTCTTTACACAAATATTTCCTGAGCACACACTATGTGCCTGGTGTTCCTTATGCATCTCCACATGGAAATGAACAATGTAAGCAAAGCCCCTGTTTTCATGGAGTTTACCTGTGGAGGGAGCAAAGACCCCACAAATTAAAGTTGGAAATGTTAGACCCAGAGCAATGCAGTAAAAAGAAAATAAGCCAGGATGAAGTTATAGAAAAGAAAGGTGACTTTTGTGTGTGTGTGTGTGTATGTGTTTTAGAAACAATATTAGATATAGTGGTCAAGGACAGCCTATCTAATGTGATTTTATTTAAATGGTGATCTGCCCTGTGAATGTCTGGGGGAAGAACATTCCTGCTGAATTTTGTCAAAAAAAAATTTTTTAATATCTTGAGATGACTATGTGATTTTTACTGTTGCTGTTTTGATGTCAAAGATCACCAGTCTTCCTCCATGAGAAGGAGGGTACTATTTTTTTTTTGTCTTTTTAAAACTATAGTTGATTTATAATGTGCCAATTTCTGTTGTACAGCAAAGTGACCCAGTCATACATATATATATTTATATATACAAGTCCCTTTTTCTTTTATCTTTTTAAGGCCACACCCATGGCATAGGGAAGTTCCCAGGCTAGGGGTCAAATCAGAGCTGCAGCTGCCAGCCTGCATGCCACAGCCACAGCAATGCTAGATCCAAGTCACATCTGTGACCTACACCACAGCTCTTGGCAACACCGGATCCTTAACCCACTCAGCAAGGCCAGGGACCAAAATAGTATCCTCATGTATACTAGGCAGATTCATTACTACTGAGCCACAACAGGAATGCCTACGTTCCCCTTCTTATATTATCTTCCATTATGGTCTAGTCCCAAGAGACTGGATATAGTTCCTTGTGCTGTACAGTAGGACCTCACTGCTTATCAACCCTAAATGTAATAGTTTGCATCTACTAACCCCAAACTTCCAGTCCATCCCACTCTCTCCTCTCTCCTCCTTGGCAACCACAAGTTTGTTTTCTATGTCTGTGTTCTGTAGATAGGTTCATTTGTGCCCTACTTTAGATTCCACATGTAAATGATATCATATGGTATTTGTCTTTTTCTTTCTGACTTACTTCACTTAGTATGAGAATCTCTATTTGCTTCCATATTGCTGCAAATGGCATGATTTCATTCTTTTTTATGGCTTAGTAGTATTCCATTGTGTATATGTACCACATCTTCTTAATCTATTCATCTATTGATGGACATTCAAGTTATTTCCAGGTCTTAGCTATTGTGAATAGTGCTGCAGTGAACATAGGGGTGCATGTATCTTTTTGAATGAAAGTTTTGTCCAGATACATGCCCAGGACATGCCCAGGAGTAGGATTGCTAGATCATATGGTAGTTCTATATTCAGTTTTCTGAGGAACTCCATACTGTTCTCCAAAGTGGTTTACCAATTTACATTCTCATCAACAGTGTAGGAGGTTTCAGAGAAAGTCCTGTTCTTGTCACAAGTTTGAAGAGAGGCTGAGGTCAATTCTCTGAAGTGACATGTTGGATTCTTTCAGTGTCCCTTCTTGTTCAGACCTTTGGAGCTTCTCTTCTTTGGGAAGTTGTTTGATCCTCTTACTTGTAAAAGGATGCAGGGAAGATCTGGAATAACAAAAGCAAGATCCCTATGCTGGGACACCCCCCCCCCCCGACATAAATTATCAGATAAGAGTATGAGCTTTAGAGCAAAAACATTCTGGATTTAATTCTGTAATCTTCCTCCTAGTAAACCTTTCTTGGCCTCAGATTTTCAGGGTATATGAGGACTTTTGTTAATGGATAGGATGTTTATGGTATGTTTAGCTTTATCACACTTCCCTGGACATGTGAAGTCCTTTAGCAATGTTCTCACCATACTCTATCCATTGGACAAATTTTATAAATGCTTATTCTGGAACTGTAGGGGGATATTAAAATTTCTGAAGAAAAACGTTAGGTTCAAAACAGATGGATCTGGACATGACCAGTTTCTATGAACTCTGAAAATTTTCAGAAGTATGACTCTAAACAGAGTAACATGAATTGACCTGCATCATTTCTTAGTTTCTTTATGGCTACTTTGAAGTTACAGAAGCTGAGCTGCATTGAGTAGAATTATTCATAGTTATTCCCTCTGGGTTAATGGTCAATAACTACCCTAGTGTTGTGGGTACAGGAGATGCAGAAAAAAAATCATATTCTTGCTAGACATTGAGTTTTGAGACAATGCTAGTACTCAGCACTTCTCTCCCACAAAACTGATAATATTGGGGAAAATTACACTAAAATATCATAGAGATACACAGAATGTGAACCTCAATTCTCTCCTCATCACTTAACTTACTTAAGTGTATTGTTCAAGTTCTTGGCCCCTTGGACTAAGAAGAGTTTTTTTAAGTAGGGAAATACATTTTTGTATAAATTGTTGGCGATTTTCTCTGTAGTTTGGAAGTTTGAGTGTTGTGGGGAGGAGTGCCAGGGTCCAAAAAGATATAAACTTTCCCCTCTCTCACTCAAGTCTAAACTATGGAAGAGTAATAATGATTTGAGTGAGAATGACAGGTCTGGAATCTGCATCCCTTTTGTTGCTTTTCTGAAAATATGTTGCTTTATACTCATGAAATTGTTCAGGGATACCGTGGTCACAATGCAAAGAGAACAAAAGGAAGCAGAGAGAATTTGAAAACTTCTTTGGTCCAGGTGACATCTTCATGGCTTTCAAGAGTCAGCAATGATTTCTGTGAATGATGCATTAATTCAAAAGAAACATGGGGCCAAAAAATAGGGATACATATTCACCTTTGCTTGTAATTACATAAAGAAATCCCAGTCCAATATATTAAGAACTAGTAGAAATAGTTATCTCTAGCAGGAATAAGGTAGATGAGGTCATAAATGAGACTTCTCAATGTTTACCTTTTTCACAGAATTCTGAATTTGGAGCAAAGTGAAGATCTAGAAATAAAACTTGATTTCTGTGTTATAACTATGTTGGGCCTGAGTTTTCCAGGGCAACCGTGGGGTGTAGATGTGGAGTATTTCCCTCTCTCTGCTGCCCTGAGAGCTCTTTAGAGAATTATGTTTCTTCTTAAGGACACTATTCCTTCATTTGAGAAAAGTAGAATCATGGCTGCTCTCTCATGGGTGTTCTGGGCAGAAATGATGATTATAAAGAGGATATTTTTCAATCTGTTAACATGGTTGCTTCTGAAATGTGGGATTGTATGTGGGGAGATCACTTTCCATTTTATTCTTATGTTTAATTATATGCAATGAGAAAATAGTCATTTTATCATCATCATAATGATAAAAAGTGCATAAAAATAAGATTAAAAGAATAATTCAGGCCAGAATTCAGAATCTCTTGTTCCCATGCTTGGCAATTTTAAGTGCTCCCCATTGCTTTACTGTAGTAAACTGCTTTTGATCGTCTTTGGTAACATCTGCTATGTTGAATAGGTCCTTTATTACTAGGTTGGGAAAAGAGAGACAGTTGAACAGAAAGAGGGCATTCTGAAACGGGCTGCAGAATCTGAGTAGGAGAATGTGGGTCAGAGTTGCTAGAGTGAGATCTGCTTGAAGTAATAGCTTAGAGCTTTTGACCAGAAGTCCCACTATGAGCTGCCCAACTGTGCTTCTGTGGCTTCATTTCACTCCTGCAGCTTCCAATCCTGCTGCTCTTTGGTAGAAAATCTATAGCATTCTAGGGAGAGCAAGCACCACACGCTCTCAACATCCATTGTGTACCACATAAGTAGTTACAATACAGCTCTCAAGATCAGCATGAGTCCTGTGGCTGAAGGAGACTTTCTCACCATCTGTATTCAAGCTGCCATCTTCCATCTGTCATTATGGAGTCCAAGATGTTAGACTGAAGGCACAGAGCCATCAACCTGGAATCATCAGACTTGTATTCAAATATTAGCCTTGCAACTTAGAGCCTGAGTATTCATGGGCAAGTTATCAAACCAATATATGCATCATTTTTCTTTGTAAAATGGATACAGTTATAATCCCAATTTTATAGTGTTTTTATGTAAGCATTCAATGAGGTTTTTCATGAAAAGGATTTAGCAGAGTGATTGGTACATTGCAAATGTTCTTTTTTTTTTAAGGTTTTATTTTTGATTGAAGTATAGTTAGTTGATTTACAATGTTACAGGTATATAGCAAAGTGATTCAGTTTTGGATTACCCAGTGGGCCTAGTGATTAAGGATCCAGCATTGTCACTGCTGTGGGGTGCTTGGGAATTTCTTGGGAAAAAGAATATATATATGTAAATATTCTTTATATATAATTAACAAATATATATATAAAGAATATATAAAATATTTATATAAAAAGAATATATATATACTTTATATATATTCTATATTATATAAATATAAATATTCTTTATACGTATATATTCTTTTCTAGATTCTTTTTCATTGTAGGTTATTACAAAATATTGAATATAGTTTCCTGTGCTATATAGTAGGTTCTTGTTTATCTGTTTTATATGTAGTAGTGTATATTTTTTAATCCCAAATTCTTTTTTGTCTTTTTTTTTTGCTATTTCTTGGGCTGCTCCCGCAGCATGTGGAGGTTCCCAGGCTAGGGGTCTAATCGGAGCTGTAGCCACTGGCCTATGCCAGAGCCACAGCAACGCAGGATCCAAGCCGCGTCTGCAACCTACACCACAGCCCACGGCAACATCGGATCGTTAACCCACTGAGCAAGGGCAGGGACTGAACCTGCAAGCAACCTCATGGTTCCTAGTCGGATTCTTTAACCACTGCGCCACGACGGGAACTCCCCAAATTCTTTTTTTTTTTAATTTTATTTATTTATTTATTTATTTATTTATTTTAATTGTTATTTTTTTATTTTATTTTCCCACTGTACAGCAAGGGGGTCAGGTTATCCTTACATGTATACATTACAATTACATTTTTCCCCCAGCCTTTCTTCTGTTGCAACATGAGTATCTAGACAAAGTTCTCAATGCTATTCAGCAGGATCTCCTTGTATATCTATTCTAGGTTGTGTCTGATAAGCCCAAGCTCCCAGTCCCTCCCACTCCCTCCCCCTCCCATCAGGCAGCCACAAGTCTCTTCTCCAAGTCCATGATTTTCTTTTCTGAGGAGATGTTCATTTGTGCTGGATATTAGATTCCAGTTATAAGTGATATCATATGGTATTTGTCTTTGTCTTTCTGGCTCATTTCACTCAGTATGAGAGTCTCTAGCTCCATCCATGTTGCTGCAAATGGCATTATGTCATTCCTTTTTATGGCTGAGTAGTATTCCATTGTGTATATATACCACTTCTTCCAAATCCAATCATCTGTCGATGGACATTTGGGTTGTTTCCATGTCTTGGCTATTGTGAATAGTGCTGCAATGAACATGTGGGTGCACGTGCCTCTTTTAAGGAGAGTTTTGTCCGGATAGATGCCCAAGAGTGGGATTGCGGGGTCATATGGAAGTTCTATGTATAGATTTCTAAGGTATCTCCAGACTGTTCTCCATAGTGGCTGTACCAGTTGACATTCCCCCCAACAGTGCAGGAGGGTTCCCTTTTCTACACACCCCCTCCAGCACTTGTTATTTGTGGATTTATTAATGATGGCCATTCTGACTGGTGTGAGGTGATATCTCGTGGTAGTTTTGATTTGCATTTCTCTTATAGTCAGTGATGTTGAGCATTTTTTCATGTGTTTGTTGGCCATCTGTATATCTTCTTTGGAGAAATGTCTATTCAGGTCTTTTGCCCATTTTTCCATTGATTGATTGGTTTTTTTGCTGTTGGGTTGTATAAGTTGTTTATATATTCTAGAGATTAAGCCCTTGTCGGTTGCATCATTTGAAACTATTTTCTCCCATTCTGTAAGTTGTCTTTTTGTTTTCTTTTGGGTTTCCTTTGCTGTGCAAAAGCTTTTCAGTTTGATGAGGTCCCATGGGTTTATTTTTGCTCTAATTTCAATTGCTTTGGGAGACTGACCTGAGACAATATTCATGATGTTGATGTCAGAGAGTGTTTTGCCTATGTTTTCTTCTAGGAGTTTGATGGTGTCCTGTCATATATTTCAGTCTTTCAGCCATTTGGAGTTTATTTTTGTGCATGGTGTGAGGCTGTGTTCTAGTTTCATTGCTTTGCATGCAGCTGTCCAGGTTTCCCAGCAATGCTTGCTGAATAGACTTTCTTTTTCCCATTTTATGTTCTTGCCTCCCTTGTCAAAGATTAATTGACTATAGATGTCAGGGTTTATTTCTGGGTTCTCTATTCTGTTCCATTGGTCTGTCTGTCTGTTTTGATACCAGTACCACACTGTTTTGATGACTGTGGCTTTGTAGTATTTCTTGAAGTCTGGGAGAGTTATGCCTCCTGCTTGGTTTTTGTTTCTCAGGATTGCTTTGGCGATTCTGGGTCTTTTGTGGTTCCATATAAATGTTTGGATTGTTTGTTCTAGTTCTGTGAAAAATGTCATGGGTCATTTGATAGGGATTGCATTGAATCTGTAGATTGCTTTGGGTAGTATGGCCATTTTTACCATATTGATTTTTCCAATCCAGGAACATGGAATATCTTTCCATTTCTTTACATCTTCTTTGATTTCTTTGATGAAAGTTTTATAGTTCTCGGCATATAGGTCCTTTACCTCCTTGGTCAGGTGTATTCCGAGGTATTTGATTTTGTGAGGTGCAATTTTAAAAGGTATCGTATTTTTGTATTCCTTTTCTAATAGTTCATTGCTGGTATACAGAAATGCAACTGACTTCTGAATGTTAATCTTCTATCCTGCTACTTTGCTGAATTTATGAATCAGTTCAAGTAGTTTTGGGGTTGAGTCCTTAGGGTTTTCTATGTATAGTATCATGTCATCTGCATACAGTGACAGTGTTATCTCTTCTCTTCCTATATGGATGCCTTTTGTTTCTATTGTCTGTCTAACTGCTGTGGCTAGGACTTCCAAAACTATGTTGAAGAGCAGTGGTGAGAGTGGGCATCCCTGTCTTGTTCCAGATTTGAGTGAGAAGGCTTTCAGTTTTTCCCCATTGAGGATTATATTTGCTGTGGGTTTCTCATAAATGGCTTTGATTATATTCAGGAATGTTCCCTCTATACCCACTTTGGCGAGGGTCTTGATCATGAATGGATGTTGGAGTTTGTCAAATGCTTTTTCTGCGTCTATTGAGATGATCATATGATTTTTGACTTTTTTTTGGTTAATGTGGTGTATGATGCTGATTGATTTACGTATGTTGAACCATCCTTGTGA
This sequence comes from Phacochoerus africanus, assembly GCF_016906955.1. Classification (NCBI taxonomy): domain Eukaryota; kingdom Metazoa; phylum Chordata; class Mammalia; order Artiodactyla; family Suidae; genus Phacochoerus; species Phacochoerus africanus. Next base: position 117,683,994 of record NC_062546.1, read on the forward strand.
ACCTGGGATGAACCCAACCTGGTCATGGTGTATAATTTTTTTGATATGTTGTTGGATTCGGTTGGCTAAGATTTTGTTGAGAATTTTTGCATCTATATTCATCAATGATATTGGGCAATAGTTTTCTTTTTTGGTGGTATCTCTGTCTGGTTTTGGAATGAGGGTGATGGTGGCATCATAGAATGTCTTTGGGAGTATTCCTTCTTCAACCTTTTGAAAGAGTTTAAGGAGGATGGGCACCAGTTCCTCTTTATATGTTTGATAGAATTCACCTGTGAAGCCATCTGGTCCTGGACTTTTATTGGTAGGGAGTGATTTTATGATCTCTTCAATTTCATTTCTAGTGATCGGTCTGTTCAGTTGGTCTGTTTCTACTTGATTCAGTTTTGGCAGGCTGTAAGATTCTAGAAAATTGTCCATTTCTTCCAGATTGTCAAACTTGTTGCCATAGAGTTGTTCATAGTATTCTCTTATGGTTTTTTGTATTTCTGCTGTATCCGTTGTGATTTCTCCTTTTTCATTTATAATTTTGGTTATTTGGGTTCTTTCTCTCCTCTTTTGAGTGAGTCTGGCCAGGGGTTTGCCAATTTTGTTGACCTTTTCAAAGAACCAGCTCTTGGTTTTATTAATTTTCGCTATTGTTTTTTGAGTCTCTATTTTATTGATTTCTTCTTTGATCTTTATCATTTCCTTCCTTCTGCTGACTTTAGGCCTTTTTTGTTCTTCTTTTTCTAATTCGTTTAGGTGGAGGGTTAAGTTGTCCATTTGGGATCTTTCTTCTTTTTTGAGAAAGGCCTGTATTGCTATAAATTTCCCTCTGAGCACTGCTTTTGCAGCATCCCATAGATTTTGAGCGGTTGTGTCTTCATTATCATTTGTTTCAAGGTAGTTTTTTATTTCCTTCTTGATTTCCTCATTGACCCATTGGTTTTTTAGTAGCATGTTGTTTAGTCTCCATGCAGTAGGTTTTTTCTCTTTCCTTTTCCCATGGTTGGTTTCTAATTTCATGGCATTGTGGTCAGAGAAGATACTTGAGATAATTTCCATGCTCCTAAATTTATTGAGATTCGCTTTGTGTCCCCATATGTGGTCGATTCTTGAGAATGTTCCGTGAGCATTTGAGAAGAATGTGTATTCTGCTTTTTTTGGATGTAGTGTCCTGAAGATATCAATGAAGTCTAACTTTTCTATTGTTTCCTTTAGGATCTCTGTTGCTTTATTGGTTTTCTGTCTAGAGGATCTGTCCATTGATGTGAGGGGGGTATTAAGGTCTCCTACTATGATTGTATTCTCATCAATATCTCCCTTTATGTCTGTTAATATTTGTTGTATGTATCTGGGTGCGCCTGTATTTGGGGCATATATGTTGATGATAGTAACATCCTCTCCTTGGATGGATCCCTTAATCATTAAGTAGTGTCCTTCTTTGTCTTTCTTTATGTCTTTTGTTTTAAAGTCTATTTTGTCTGACATAGCATTCTGTCATGTCTATTGGCATGAGATATTTTTCCCCACCCTTTCACTTTCAATCTATATGTATCTTTTGTCCTAAGGTGAGTTTCTTGTAGGCAGCATATTGAAGGTTTTTGCCTTTTTATCCACTCAGCCACTCTGTGTCTTTTGATTGGGGCGTTCAGTCCATTGACATTTAAGGTGATAATTGATAGATGATTATTTATTGCCATTTGAGCCTCGTGTTCCAGTTGATTCTATGGTTCTCCATTCTTCCTTTCTTTTTTTTTTTGGTTGGATGGTCTCCTGTTATTATCTGCTTGAGTGTATTTTTTTTTTCATTTTTTGCAAATGCAATATTTGGTTTTGGCTTGTGGTTGCCCTGTTTTTTAAGTATGCTAACCCCTTCCCATAATTGTGTGTTTTATCCTGATGGTCCTGCAAATTCAAGCACTTCATTACTATATTAAAATTAAGAAAAGAAACATACAAACAAACAAAAAGGGTTATTTACTTCCTAACATCCCTTGCCCACATTTTATGGTTTTGATGACTCTTTTTTATTTTTTTCTTTTTAATTTTATTTTGTTTGAGGCCTGTTCATGATTAAATCTGTATGCTGGCTATTTGAGTGACTGCTCTCTGATTGCGGTTTCCTCAGTCCTAGTTCTTCCTCTTCCTCTTCTTTTTTTTTCTTTCTTTTCTTTTTTCTTCCCTTTCCTTCCTTTCTTTTTGGTTTAGAGAAGCCCTTTCAATATTTCCTTTAACCTGGGTTTTGTGTTGCAGTATTCTTTAAGTTTTTGTTTGTTGGACAAAATTTTTATTTCCCCTTCTATTTTAAATGATATTCTTGCTGGATAGAGTATTCTAGGTTGCATATTTTTTCCTTTTAGCACTTTAAATATCTCTTGCCATTCCCTCCTGGCCTGTAGTGTTTCTGTAGAGAAGTCAGCTGATATTCTTATGGGGGTTCCCTTGTAGGTACCATTCTGTTTTTCTCTTGCTGCCTTTAGGATCCTCTCTTTATCACTAACTTTTGCCATTTTTATTATGATGTGTCTTGGTGTGGGTCTGTTTGGGTTCAGTTTGTTTGGGGCCCTCTGTGCTTCTTGTATCTTGAACCCAGTATCCTTTAGATTTGGGAAGTTTCCATCGATAATTTCTTCAAATATATTTTCCATCCCCTTATCTTTTTCTACTCCTTCTGGAATTCCTATTATGCATTGATTGGCCCGCTTTATATTATCCCATAGGTCTCTTATATTGCTTTCCAGTTTTTTGATTCGGTTTTCTGTCTGTTGACCGGATTGAGTGATTTCCATTATTCTATCTTCCATATCACTGATTCGTTCTTCTGCATTATTCATTCTGGTTTTTACTGCCCTTAGTTCAGTTTGCATCTCTGCAAGTGAAGGTTCTAGTTTTTCTTGGCTCCTCCTTATCTTTTCTAGTTCCTTTCTGAGGGTATCTGCATTACTGTTCATATCTTCTCTTAATTCCTTCAGTATTTTCAGTATTTCTCTTTTGAACTCCAGGTCTGTCAGACTGCAGAGATCTGTTTCATTGTTGACTGTTTTAGGTGAGTTCTCCTGTTGGTTTGACTGGGGGTGGTTTCTCAGCTTCTTCATCTTGCTTGTTGTTTTCTTTCTCCTGAGGGAGTTGTACTCTCCGTTATCATTATCGGGCAGTGTTTGCCTTGTCACGGCCATGGAATATTTCCTGAGGGCTGGCGTTGTTGGTCAATCTTTTTTGAGGCAGTGTGGCTTTTCTGGAGTGTTGATGGGGCTAACAGTGTTTCTTTGAAGCAAAGGAGGGCTTCCTGAGGGCAGACAGGACTGGGAGGTCCACACCACGATGGTAGCAGATTTCACTTGGTCATGCAGAGCTTGCTCTGGTGTTTTTAGGCTGTGGGGTTCTTGCAGGGGGTTGGTGGTGTTGGGCAGCTGTTCCTCAGGAGTGCAGCACCCCGTGGGGGCTGGGGCAGCTATCTGGGTCACTGAGAACCTAAGAGGCTCTTCCCTAGGGCAGCCCAACTCAGAAGGACGGCCTGCGAAATATAGGCGGATCTTTTCACAGTCTGGCCAAGCTTGTTGCAGCTTTTCTGGGCTGCAGGGGCTCTTCTAGGGGGCTGGTGGTGCTGAGCAGCTATTCTGCGGGAATGGGGCACCCCCTGGGGGCTTGGGCGGGTAGCAGGGCCACTGGAGACCCAAGAGGCTCCTCCCCAGTGCAGCCTGACTCAGAAAAACCATCTGAGATCTTTTCCTGACTCGGCCAGGCTTGTTGCAGCTTTTCCGGGCTGCAGGGGGTCCTGCCTGGAGCTGGCAGTCCTATGCACCTGATCCACTAGGGCACCCCCTGGGGGCTTGGGTGGGTAGCAGGGCCGTTGGAAACCCAAGAGGCTCAGAAAAACCGTCGGAGTATTAGGCAGATCTATTCACGGCCTGGCTAGGCTTGTTCTAGCTTTTCTGGGCTGCACGCCTTTTCTTGGGGGCTGGTGGTGTTTGGTGCTACTCTGTGGAAGTGTAGCCCCTCCAAAGGGCAAGCAGGCCTGTGCAGGGACAGCCCCTGCGGTGGTAGGCTTCAGGCAATTGTTGAGGCCAGCCCTCCTGGATGGCAGGCAGCCCCAGGTTCAGCGAGAGTGTAGGGCGTGGGGGGAGGGGATGCACTGGGAAGCACAGCTTTCAGCTAGCTAGCAGGCCTGTAAGCTTGCTGTGGCGTGGGGGGTATTCTATGGGGATCCACCCCTTCTTCTCTCCCCTCCCCAGCATGGGCGCAGACCAGGCTCTTCTCCCAGGTTCTCTCTGATGCAGCTTTCCACTTCCCCACCCCTAGAGAATTGCGCCCTTCCTCTGCGACAGCTTTGTTTTCTAGTCTCCCAGGCAGTCTCTGCCCCGTCAAATGGTTTCTAGACCTCCCAAGCAGTTTCCGCTCTGCCCCACCCCCCCAGCCCGTTCTCAGGGACTAACCTCTGGAGCCGAGGTCTCGGTGCCCAGCCCCCACCCAGGTGTCCCCCGGCCCTTTCTCGGGGACTAACCTTTGGAGGCGAGGTCTCGGTGCCCAGCCCCCACCCAGGCGTCTCAATTTTTGGTGACTGTGCCCCTAGTTCAGATGGTCCGTTCGGTTCTTGATCGGCTTTTCCGTACTCCAACTTACTGCTACACTCTTCTCTGCATCTGGAGATTCCTCCAGTTCGTTTGATCTTTCCCCCGTGTAGGTGACTTTCCAGGGTGCGGGATCCCTTTCTCCTCCGCAGTTCCCTTTCAGGAGCGCCCGTCCCGCTCGGATTCACCTTCTCTTACTCTCCTCTTTTCTCCCGTTCTGCCCAGTAATGTCACGAACTTCTTGCCATTATTGGAGTTTAGGTTCCTCTGCCAGAGATTGGTTGCTGTTCTGTGCGAGTCATTTATTCTGTAGATGTGCTTTTTTTGTTGTGTTTGTGGGAGAGGGCGAGCGTGTCCCCCTATTCCTCCGCCATCTTGTCCCCTCCACCCCCAAATTCTTAATTTATCCTGTCCTCCTCTTTTCCCCTTTGGTAATCTTAAGTTTGTTTATGTCTGTGAGTCTATTTCTACTTCATAACAGTTAATTGGTATCATTTTTTTTAGATTCCACATATAAGTGGTATCATATGATATTTGTCTTTGATTTACTTCACTTAGTGTGATAATCTCTAGGTCCATCCATGTGGCTGTAAATGGCATTATTTCGTAATTTCTTGTGGCTGAATGATACTCCATTGTATATATGTACCACACCTCTTTTATCCATTCATCTGCTGATGGACATTTAGGTTGCTTCCATGTCTTGGCTATAGTGAATAGTGCTGCCATGAACATTGGGATGCATGTATCTTTTTTGAAAGGGAGTTTTCATTTTTTCCAGATATATGCCATGAGTAGGATTGCTGGATCATATGGAAACTCTACTTTTAGTTTTTTAAGGAACCTCCATACTGTTCTCCATAGTGGTTGCACCAATTTACATTCCCACCAACAGTGTAGGAGAGTTCCCTTTCTCCACACCTTCTCCAGCATTTATTATTTGTAGACTTTTTGATAGCCATTCTCACTGGTGTAAGGTGGTACTTTTAATTTGCATTTTTCTAATAATTATTGATGTTGAACATCTTTTCATGTGCCTGTTCTGTTGGCCATCTGTATGTCTTTGGAGAAATGCCTATTTAGATCTTCTGCCCATTTTTTGATTGGGCTTGTTTTTTGTTTTTTATATTGAGCTGTGTAAGCTGTTTATATATTTTGAAAATTACTCCCTTTTCAGTTGCATAATTAGAAAATATAAATGCTCTTGAAAAATGAGTTATTAAGTGTTGCTGTTGTTGTGTCCCTAAGATACATTTAGTGATTGAACACAAGGGTAGTAATATCCCTTCATTACCTCCTTGTTAGAATACCCATATGGTGCCTTATTCTTGAATTCAGTGGTTTGTCCTTTAAGCAGCTTCCTTGCTATCCTTAAGGACAGAATTGTCTCAGAACAATGGCTGTGTGATCCTCAAAGTGCCCTGTTTGGGGGATTGATCCTGCTCCTGGAAAATTTCTTCAGAGCTAGTGAACCATCACATCAGAGTCAGACTCTATCTTGCTGAACCATCACCCTTGCAGGAGGTGTTCTGGCCATCACCACTGCTCCTCCCAGGCAAATAGCATATCCAGGAGCCACCTCTTTAGCATAGGTCCCACATATTCAGAAGGGTTCACAGTGAAAGCTAAAGGAAATGATAAACTAGTTCAGAGAAGCAAATGATAAGCCAGGGAACTCTTTCATATATTATACTTTTATGAGTTGAGAATTTAACATGTACCAGGCATTGTACTGGGTACTAAGTGTACAGCAATGAGTGAAATAGACGTCATGTCTACACTTCGTGGAGCTTGCTATTGGGTGGGTGTGGGGACCAGAGGCAGGTAAGCTACTAAGTAGGTAAGCAAATGCATAAATACATAATTATAAAATGAGAGCATCCAATAAAAGGAAACAAACAACCAGCTGTCATGCAGAACAATGGGGTAGGGATCAGAGAAGTCCTGTTTTAATTAGTAATATTTAAGAGAAAAAGATAGTCATTAAAATGCATCCCAGAGAAAATGACAGAACAATGGCTCTAAGGCAGTGATAATCTTAGCTCGTTCAAGGACTTAAAAAGAGGCAGTTTTTGGTTGGAGTGTAGTGAGGGGGGAAGAGTGAGTCAAGATAAAGTGGAAGATATACGCAGGGGGCAAGATCAAGCATGGTCTTTCTGGCTGTAGTTTGAACATAAGCAAAAAAGAAATGGCGAATGGATTAAAAGAAAGCCAAAGAGGAAACTTTCTTTCCTTCCTGTCTCCCTCCCTCCCTCTCTCCCTCCCTTCCTCCTTCATTCTCCAGTTATTTAATAAGTGCTTACTATGTACCAGTATTATTCTGGTCACTGGCAATGCTGAGCTAAACAAGAGGCAGAAGTTTACCCCTGAAGTTTCCAACTTCCTGGTCAGGAGGCTTTTGCCCTAGTCCATTCTGGTGGGGGAGTGACCTGATGAAGGAGTGGTGGTGAAGATGGAGAGAAATGGAAGTCTTTTCCATCCCTCCTCTCACCTTCTAGCACCCCACACGTCCACTCGCAGTATTTCCATGACTAAGAGTTCATCCAGCTCCTGACTTGGGTGTCAGAGAAATCACTCCTTTAGCTCTCCTTCCTGACCTCTCCCTTACCCAGCTGTCATCTGATTCCACATCCCATTTCCAGAAAATGATGATGATAAGAAAAGCAAGAGAACTTAGACAGAAAGTACAAATCAATATGTGAATTAGAACATGAGTCAAATGAAAGAAATGTTTGGGAAAAGGGGAAGGTGGCAGAAGGCCAGCATCAATGTGCCCGCTGAAAGAAGGAATGGATGACGTCTAAGGAAAAGGATGGATTAGACTGGTCCACTTGGGGGAGATTAGGTGTAGGATTTTATAAACTCAAGTTTTCCATTAGTTTTCATGTTCTGATGCTGATGGTAGAATGAATCTTGCAACTTCCACCTGAGCTTTAAAGAAAATGAGGAGTGTTAATCTTATATCCTGCTACTTTGCTGAATTTGTTGATCAGTTTGAGTAGTTTTGGGGTTGAGTCCTTGGGGTTTTCTATATATAGTATCATGTTATCTGCATACAGTGACAGTTTTACCTCTTCTCTTCCTATTTGGATACCTTTTATTTCTTTTGTTTGTCTGATTGCTGTGGCTAGGACTTCCAATACTATGTTGAATAACAGTGGTGAGAGTGGGCATCCTTGTCTTGTTCCAGATTTTAGTGGGAAGGCTTTCAGCTTTTCTCCCTTGAGTATTATATTTGCTGTGGGTTTGTCATAAATGGCTTTTATTATGTTATGGTATGTTCCCTCTATACCCACTTTGGTAAGAGTTTTGATCATGAATGGATGTTGGACTTTGTCAAATGCATTTTCTGCATATATTGAGATGATCATGTGGTTTTTGACTTTTCTTTTGTTAATGAGGTGTATGACGTTGATTGATTTGCATATGTTGAACCATCCTTGTGCACCTGGGATGAATCCCACCTGGTTGTGGTATACAATCTTTTTTTATATGTTGTTGGACTCGGCTAAAATTTTTGCGTCTATATTCATCAAAGATACTGGCCTATAGTTTTCTTTTTTTGGTGGTATCTTTGGTTTTGGAATTAGGGTGGTGGTGGATTCATAGAATGTCTTTGGGAGTGTTGTTTCTTCTTCAGCCTTTTGAAAAAGTTTAAGGAGGATGGGTATAAACTCCTCTTTGTATGTTTGGGAGAATTCACCTGTGAGGCCAGACAGTGTGGTACTGGTACCAAAACAGATGTAGAGACCAATGGAACAGAATAGAAAACCCAGAAATAAACCCAGACTCCTATGGTCAATTAATCTTTGACAAAGGAGGCAAGAACATAAAATGGGAAAAAGACAGTCTTTTCAGGAAGTGTTGCTGGGAAACTTGGACAGCTGCATGCAAATCAATGAAACTAGAACACACCCTCATACCATGCATGAAAATAAACTCAAAATGACTTAAAGACTTAAATACAAGACAAGACACCATTAAACTCCTGGAAGAGAACATAGGCAAAACATTCTCTGACATCAGCCTTACAAATGTATTCTCAGGTCAGTCTCCCAAAGCAACAGAAATAAAAGCAAAAATAAACCAATGGGACCTAATAAAACTGACAAGCTTTTGCACAGCAAATGAAACCAAAAAGAAAACAAAAAGACAACTTACAGAATGGGAGAAAATACTTTCAAATGAAACAACTGACAAGGACTTAATCTCTAAAATATATAAGCAACTTACACAACTCAACAGCAAAAAAGCCAGCACCCCAATTGAAAAATGGGCAAAAGACCTGAATAGACATTTCTCCAAGGAAGATAGGCAGATGGCCAACAAGCACATGAAAAAATGCTCAACATCCCTGATTATTAGAGAAATGCAAATCAAAACTACCATGAGATACCACCTCACACCAGTCAGAATGGCCATCATTACTAAGTCCACAAACAAGTGCTGGAGGGATTGTGGAAAAAAGGGAACCCTCCTGCACTGTTGGTGGGAATGTAAGCTGGTGCAACCACTATGGAGAACAGTATGGAGGTCTCTTAGAAATCTACACATAGAACTACCCTATGACCTAGCAATCCCACTCTTGGGCATATATCCAGACAAATCTTTCCTTAAAAACGACACATGCACCTGCATGTTCATTGCAGCACTACTCACAATAGTCAAGACATGGAAACAACCCAAATGTCTATCGACAGATGAATGGATTAGGAAGATGTGGTATATATACACAATGGAATACTACTCAGCCATAAAAAAGAACAAAATAATGCCATTTGCAGCAACATGGATGGAACTAGAGACTCTCATACTGAATGAAATAAGTCAGAAAGAGAAATACAAATACTATATGATATCACTTATATCTGGAATCTAATATACGGCACAAATGAACATTTCCACAGGAAAGAAAATCATGGACTTGGAGAATAGACTTGTGGATGCCAAGGGGAGGGGGAGGGGGAGAGAGTGGGATGGATTGGGAGCTTGGAGTTAATAGATGCAAACTATTGCCTTTGGAATGGATTAGCAATGAGATCCTGCTGTTTAGCACTGGGAGCCATGTCTAGTCACTTATGATGGAGCATGACAATGTGAGAAAAAAGAATGTATACTGTAACTGGATAACCATGCTGTACGGTAGGAAAAAAAAATTGTATTGGGGAAATAACAATTAAAAAAAATAGGAGTTCCCGTAGTGGCGCAGTGGTTAACAAATCGGATTAGGAACCATGAGGTTGCGGGTTCGATCCCTGGCCTTGCTCAGTGGGTTAAGGATCCGGTGTTGCTGTGAGCTGTGATGTAGGTCGCAGACACAGCTCAGATCCCACATTGCTGTGGCTCTGGCGTAGGCCGGGGTCTACAGCTCTGACTTGACCCCTATCCTGGGAACCTCCATATGCCATGGGAAGCGACCCTAGAAGATGGGGGAAAAAAGCAATTAAACAAAATAAATAAAGCTTGGAAAAAAAATTTAAAAAAAAATAAAGAAAATGAGGAGTTCCCACTGTAGCTCAGTGGGTTACAAACCCAACTAGTATCCATGAGGATGAGAATTCAATCCCTGGCCTTGCTCAGTGGGTTAAGGATCCAGTATTTTGGTGAACTATGGTGCAGGTCACAGACGTGACTCAGATCCCAAGCTGCTGTGGCTGTGGTGTAGGCTGGCAGCTGTAGCTTCGACCCCTAGCCTGGGAACTTCCATGTGCTGCACGTGTGGCCCTAAAAAATAAGAAAAAAGAAAGAAAGAAAAAAAAATGGCATGTATTGTAAGAAGCTTTTATAACCTAGAATCTATGTTCTTGCAAGCCCAAAAGAGGAGGTTCTCCATGGGTTTCTTCTGTTGTATCTGTATTTACATGTATTTCCTGAGCACTTAATAATATGCCTGCTCTGGGTTGTGGTATATTATAAGTGTAAAATACTCACCAGATTTTTGATGACCTAGTACAATAACAGGAATATAAAATAAATTGCCAATAGTTTTTATGTAGATTATACTTGAAATGCTATTTTAGTGTTGGGATAAATAAATTATTAAAGTTACCTTCACCTGTTCCCTTTTACCATTTTTTAAACATGACTATTAAAATTTTTAAATTATGTTTGTAGCTCTCATTATGTTTCTATTGGATAACACTGCTCTAGGTTATACTATTACTCTACCATACTATTATACTATACTACAGTATTATACTATACCATTATATTGTATACTATACTATATACTATTATATATATATATATATATATACACTACACTATTATAATCTAGATTATAAAAGAAACCAGCACTTGTTGAGCACCCAGTGTATTCCAGACTAATTCTAATCTTCGTAACAAATTTAAGGGTACATACTAATGTAGTTCCTTTTTTACAAATAAAGGAACCAAAGAATAGAATTAAGTAACTTCACTAAATTCACATGATTGGATAGTGGCAGAGTGGGGATTCAAACCCAGCCAGGCTGGCTCCAGGGCTCACATTCATTCACCCCATTGCCCTACCTCTTGGTGTTGAGTTGACAGTTGCTTCAGTATCTTGTACAGAGCTGGTTGGAGTGGGTTTAAGAGATAATGTGAAGAGAGGAATGAGACGCAGAGTATAGATAACTCATTCAAGGAGATTTGCAACGAAAGGGAGCAAAGGAATCAGGTATAAGTTGGTGGGGGAAGTGGAGTCAAGAGAAAGTTTTACTTTTCCATTCCTAAGATGAGAGAAGGAGTTGCAGGTTAGAATGCTGATGGGAGTGATCCAGTAGAGACTAAAAAAAATAGGGAATACAGAAGAGAAAGGAGAATTCAAGAGTGAAGTCCTGGAGCAGATAGAGGGCAAGGGTTCTAGTGCCCGTGTAGAGGCTGTGTCTTTAGACAGGAACATGAGAAGTTGATCCACTAACAGTTGGGAAGGTGGGATATGCAGTGGAAGTTTGGGGAAGGTCATTTCTGAGGGAAGTAGGAAGTAAAGTCATCAGCTGGGAGTAAGGTTAATGGAAGAGTGGTGGTATCAGTAGATTAGAGAAGATTTGGAATAACCTATGAAAATGATAAAGTTAATGGATTTGTGAGAGTGATGAGATTTCATAGACAGCAAACCAGAAGCTTTAAGGACATTAAGTGGCTCTCCCCCCCCCCTTTTTTTAAATAGAATGGAATTTGCCATCTATTTATTTGAAATGAGTCAAATGTTGGCGGAGTGGGGCTGTTGGCAAAGAAGAAGGAAGGAGATAGTTTTTCAAAAGCTGAGCCAGAGCTGGGCATCAGTGATTAAAATGGGCAGGTAATTCATCTCCTTTATTACACTTCTAGTGAATGGTTAACTAGCTCTGAGAGAGAGAGAGAGAGAGAGAGAGAGAGAGAAGAAAAAGAGAGAGAGAGATGATGGCACATGGCCATATTAGAATTTGGAGACCTGGCAAGATGTCATTCTGCAGAATGAAACATCCTGGCTGTGGCCTGGTGGATTATAGAAATAGATGAACAGCTCTCTAACTGATCACAGTGTGAAATGAAAAAGCTCTCCAAATGTTCTGCCTGCAGGTCTGTCATATTAAACTTTATTTCCAAGTTTGGAACCTTCCTAGCGTCTAAATAAGAGAGAAAAAAATTTGAAAAGAAAGGAGAGCCTGAGTGAAAAATGATGATGACAGCATGATGAGGATAGGCAGATTGCTCCCTGTCTACCTCTCTCGGCCATAAACCTGATAAACCAGAACCTCTCCATTATAATTTCCAGAGAGCTTGACTGTACTATAAGGCATAAAGTAATATCAGAGGACTCAACGCTATCAGAAAAACCCAGTCTGATTCTCTCTTGAGAACACAGGAGTGATTATCAAGTTCCATTTATTTTCAGGACTCAGTGAAATGGTATTAGCAGGCTTCTATATCATGTCTGGGCTTTAGTGTATTTCTCGAGCTGTATTCATCATTAACATAGCTTACACCTTAGTCTTCTAGAGTTTTTGAAACCCTTTTGTAAAAACCAATGAAAATGGGAGTTCCCGTCGTGGCGCAGTGGTTAACGAATCCGACTAGGAACCATGAGGTTGCAGGTTCGGTCCCTGCCCTTGCTCAGTGGGTTAACGATCCGGCGTTGCCGTGAGCTGTGGTGTAGGTTGCAGATGCAGCTCGGATCCCGCGTTGCTGTGGCTCTGGCGTAGGCTGGTGGCTATGGCTCCGATTAGACCCCTAGCCTGGGAACCTCCATATGCTGCAGGGGCGGCCCAAGAAATAGCAAAAAGACAGAAAAAAAAAAAAAAGAAAAAAAAAGAAAATGGATGCTCAGGGCAACCATTTCTTTAAGTCTCTTCATCCCTGCTCCTCCAATCTTGTGCTTAGACCAGGATCTGGGCAGAAAAAAACTTCTGGGCTGTTAAGACTCTTCCTCCATGTCTGGCAGCCTGGCGCACTATCTATGGAGGGGCTGGGTACACACCCTACTGTAAACTACTTAGGAAAGCACCTGCTTTTCTTTCTTCTAGAGCAAAAATACAAGCCAATCTCAATAGGATTGAGACTTCATCTTTGTTATCTTTCTGTTTTGAATCAAAGGCATGGAGTCGGTCAGCTAACCAACAACGTGGAGTAACTGCCAGCTGTCTTCCTCTCTGACCTAAGAAAGTAAATGCATATAAACCACATAAGTTCCTGCTCAACCATCAGAGTTTGGATTGTAAGAACTCTTGAAGTTGAATAATTCATGGTTGAAAAAGCTACAGGAAAAATATTAGGGGACTGAAAATTCCCCCGGGGGCAGGTGTATTTTCCGAAGTCTTTATTACTATTTTTATGCATATATAGATAAAATAAAGAAGTCTAGATAGGGGCATGTCAAACACCTTAAAGCGGTAATAAAATTGTTCTTAAAATAGTAATAATACCATCCAATACATTCCAGTTTAGCTTTCATGCAGAGAAGACTTCTCAGAAGATGCATGGCTGAGAGAAGGGAAGGGAGGTGGATTGAAGTTGGGAAGAATTACTGGCACCCTCCTCCTCCATCTCCTGGGTATTCATTCTCCAAGGTCCTTTCTGAAAGGTGAATCCCATGCTCATGGCTTTAGCAGAAGGTGCTCCTGAGTGAGCTTTCTCCTCCTTTGAAGAAAATATATCGGGCAGGCCAAGTAGTCTATTTAAAAAAGCTCTTTGTTCCTCTTTACTGTTGTAGTCAGTCCTTTAAACACTGTCCTTTTTGGGTTTTGCTTTTACCTATGTTCAAAGGGGAGCCTTTGAATCTTAAGTTTTAGTCAATTGATTTCTTTGGAAGGTTTTTTTTTTTTTTCTTTTCAGTGTCCTCTGAGAAATGCTGCCTGCCTGCTTTGCTAGTCACTGGGAAGAGCTGGGTGAGGGGCAGACGCCACCTGCCTGGTTCCCTATTGTTACCTTAAGTTAGCAGGTTGAGGTGACAAGGGAAGCAATTTAAATTGCCCCTTTCAAAAAAAGTCACTTTCAGCCCTTATAAAATGATAGTCTCTTTTTTAGCACTTACTGTGTAGCCAACCCTCTTCCAAATGCTTTCCTGCATTTTCTCTTCAAATGCTCCCGTCTGCTGAATGAGTGCTGTTTTCTTAGTTTTACATGTGAAGAAGGGACTAGCAGAGGGGAAAAGTAACTCACTCAGGATCATATACTAAATGGCAAAGTAGGGCTTGTATACCTTGACCTGATTCCAGGCCCTTCACGCTTGATGCCTCTAGCTGGCTGCCTCCTTATTACCATTATTCCATCACTTCTCCCTGTCTTGGTCACACACCCCACATCCTTCTTCCTCCCCAAACTTGCCCAGTAACAACATTTCACAAAGCCACCAGATCACTGAGGAGTATTACACAGAGTTATCTGTATTTGGGAGAGAGCACACAGGTGTCTATGGTCTGGAGGGAAATGCAGAGAAGAACGAAGGCAGAGGGGAGATCACGCCCCCTAGACCTTTTAGCTTCACTAGATTCTTTCATAAGACAATCTGACATTGACTAAGAGTGACTCGTGTGTGATGACCCATAATTCAGGTGGCTGTAGGAAAAGCTTACAGAAGTAAATCTGCAAAATGTCTAAATTCCTTTAAGAGAACTTCCAGACTATTATTTTTTATGTTACTGTTACTGTTAGTGCCTGCCCTCATTAGCAACTGTCCATTCTTCTAAGAGAAAAACACACTAGTTAAATCTAGGATCCTCTAACTTTTTTCAATTGATTTGGAACCCACTTGGCCCTGTCCTTGGTCACAGAGCAATAATATAACTTTTTTTCCTGGCTTCACCTAGCATCTACCCTGGTTTTAGTTCTTCTTTTGTTTCACTTTTTTCTTATTAACCTTGTCACACTCCACATATTACACTAAGCTTCTAGAATCCATTCTTTAACAAGGTGAGTGAATAAATAAACTTTCTGTTTCATAGAAACAAAGTTCTTTAGGAGAATGAATGGAAATAGTAAGAAAATAATCTTGAAAAAAGGGAAATAATATTTAAAACAGTTTATTATTATTCCTCCCTCCTAGAATGTCTTCTCCCTTAATTTGTGCTTCACATATTTTCTCTCTTTTCCCCAAATATTCTGTGATTTTTCAGGTTCTGGTTACTGTCATCTTGGCAGTAATGTTGGTTGTTTTGTGATATAAACAAAGTATTGTGGGTCAGTTTCTGTGTGTCCATATGATGTTTTCATGGCCTCTCCCATTATTATAGTAATTTTTTTGGGGGGAATCTTCCTTCTTTAACCCGTCCTCCTATCCTCACTTTCTGGAAAAGTCTAAGTTATCCTCTGATATTTCTTACTTTGCTTTCATAAAAGGAGGAGGACCAGAGCTGTTTGATGCATTTTAACCATTTTGTCTCCATTCACTTACAGAAAAGAAACCATTACTTATATTCTGTGATCAGAATGTAGTCAGGTTTTCACCCTCTGGAGATTTAATACCACTGGGAAATTGTTCTGTTGATGAGTCCTTCACAGGAGAATGCATCTCAGTCAGGGCAATTTTTTGAGCAAAGAGCCTCACAGACAATACAGGTTGAGAAAATACACTCATCACACACTTGGTTCTTTATCATTCATGATTTTCCAGAGTGAAGTAACACGTTGTGTCATTTAAGTCTCCAAGGAAATAAACAGAAGGGCCATTCCTCACACAGGCTAGGAAATCAAGATTCCTCTATTATAGCCTGTGTGGTAAAATGTTTAAAAACGCCGACAAATTTTATAACTTTATTTTTTCTCCTCTTAATAAACATGAGGATACTTCTTAGACAGTATTCTAGGAACACAAATATGGGTAAATATAGATACAATTAAACAATGATAAAACACAGTACTAATGAAATCAGATATACTTGAATTTAGTAAGAAAGTCAAACCGAGGAGTTTCTAAATGAAAATTTTAAAGATCTACATGTTAAGTCATGGATTTATTCCCCTGCAATGACTCAAACATAATAAGACAGGCAAGCAGGAAAGAAAAATGCCAGGGAAGTGTTCAAAGCTGTAATCAGTGGATGGAAATGAAATTTTTGGTGGGGAGCATGCTGTAATGTACACGGAAGTAGAAATATAATATTGTATACATGGAACCTTTATGATCTAAATCAGTGTTACCTCAATAAAAAATAAATTTAAGAAAATGTAACCGTGGGTGCTTCCCAAAGGTAAGTGAGCTGCTTTATTAGTTAAGGACTTTGAGACTATGTCTGTGCCTCTCTCCCAAGGCCACTGTCAGTGTTGGCATAAATCTCTTTTTAATGGAGTGATAAGAATCTGGTTCTCAAGGGTTTAAGAGGATTCGCTTTTGTCATGTGTTCATATTCACTGAGGTTAATTAATGTTTAGTCAAAGCTAATCTCTTTTATAGAATTGTTCAGCCCTTTGTAAAAGGAGGACACGGAAGATGTGTCAAGTAGAGCGATTTGGAGTTTGAACAGCCATTGGACTCACTAATCAGGGGGGTGGTTATTACAGAGAGGTGTTCTTACTCCATCTCACCCCCTCAATCATGCCCTTTTCTTTTCCTAAGAGGGTACATATGGGTGGTGAAGGTCACAGAGAGTGAAGGCACTTCTATCTATAAAGAAAAAATGCTGCCTGAAATTCCAGTTCTGCAAGGACTAAGCCATCAGCCACTGTGTTTGTCCCCTGACAGTGCACTTGAGGGGAAGTTAGGATGGAGAGAAACAGGAAACTTGTAGGGCTTTGGCCCTTAGATAGTGAAGATGCATGTCTAAGGAAAAATTTCAAATGAGCCCAGATTCCTGCATCTTCCCATATGTAGAAAAGCACTAAAATCATTTGCTTGAAATATCAGTTCTTTGTGATTAGCAGTCATCTTTTGATGCTTGACTACATGTTTCTCCCAGAAAAAAAAATATGTATTGTATATATATATATATATATGCTGCCTCCTGCTTTATTTCTTTGAAGCGGTTCCTCAAAGCTCTCTGAGAGGCTGTTTCCCAGGCTGTAGTCCTCAGTAAGGTGCCTGAATAACACTTAATTTGTAACTTTTACATTGTGTGTTTTCCTTTAAGTTGACATGTCACAAGTGGGTGGAATGCTGGAGGCACATTAGGCAACCTGCCACATCTGCCCACCCTTTCAGGATGTCTGGGACACGCCATCCACAAAGAAGATGCTGGGTGCTGGGCTTATTAGGTTGCCCCGGACGGGTGGGTCAGACTTGATATAAACTGAGGAGGAAGACAGGAAGACCGTATTGACTCAGGTGAGGCTCCTTGCAGTATCACCTGTCTCCCTGTCATTACTCCTGACAGCCTTCACCTCTCCTGCGCCTGACACGAGGAAGTCCAGAGGATGGGAGCCAGTGCAGGTGTTCATTCATCAGGGTGAAGCAGGTGAGTCAGTCGATGAAACTGAGTTAGGACCTGAGAGGCTGTAACTTGGGCTAGAACAGCACTAGGGCAAGTAGCTCCAAACTGTGCCTGTGGACCCAGAGAGGGGCTGCCGGGTGGCCCCGCTGAGGTGGTTGCGTTATGTGGGAAGGAGGGCAGATATACATCTAAGCAAACCTGGTCCCCTCTGGTGATGAAACAGTGTCCTAAGGGCACTGGCTGTGCCCACTGGGGTGTGTGAGTCTCAGAGGCAGAAAAGGTGGGCTGGGGAGTCAGAAGCTGGAAATGAATGGAGTTGACATGAAGAATACATTGTCTTAGGTGGTGGTGGGAGGGTGCAAATAGGCTCCCTGGCCCTGGGTCCTCCCTGGGCTGGAGGAGCCTGACATTCGAAGTGGTCTGTGCCCTTGGTTGGGCCTCAGGAACAAGTCACAGGGGGTGGGTTTCTTTTTGCTCCATGATGCAAGGCCTTGACAGTGAGTCTCATCAAGGATGCAATTGCCATTCCCCCTCTCCCTCCCCTCACCTGAAGTGCTTTGCCTTATAATGTGCCATAAACATCATAATCATATTAAGTATTTTGCTTGTGAGTCTATGCTGTTGTACCTGTTATAATAATAAATCTGGCTTAACGTTTATTATGCCCACAGGGTACCTAATGCCTTGGTAAACCTCTCCTCTTCTATTACACTTTTCTGTTTTGTCCTTCTCTAATTTTTGAAGCAAGAGTGGCTGTATGAAGGACTCCAGAATTAGTTATAAATTTAATTTTCTTTAAGCATGTGGAAGATTACAGCTGATGACATTTAGTGATTTTTTTTTGTCCTGAAAATTAATGCCTGCTGCAGAATTGAATAGGAGATAAGCCCTGAGATCTTCATGATAAAAGCAGTAGACACCTCTTGGGGGGGACTGAGGGCCTAGCTGGATTAATGTTTGTGCCTTTTCTGCTCACTGCCTCCCCAGATGAAGAACCTGCCTCCCTATTTTATAAAACAGGAAGCTGACCCCCAAGCAGGTGAGGGAAACAGGAGTGGATCCCTGACCTAGGACCTGGAGAGAGGTTTAGCTTTCCCAGGGTCACTCAGGAGCAGGCTTACTCACGGAAGAGCGGAGATGTGCTGGAAGAGCTGGCCAGAAGAGAGAGAATGATGCAGGATTGAAAATCAGAGCATTGGGAGAGAAAATGGGGGAGAAAAGAGTCCAGATGTCTTCTTAGTTTCTGATTCTGCTTCCTTTCTAAGTCCGGCAGCGTTCAAATCTGCCCCAAGGCTTTGTGATACACTACTGAGTTCCAACAGCCAACTCCATTTCTGTGCTGAAGCTAGTGTGCATTAATTTCATTTCGGTTATTTGCTGCCAAAGCAGCCTTAATGAATTGGGTAGATATTCAAGGTCAAAAGGGCCATGATCATGGGTGTTCGCTTGGGTGGGAGTGAGGGTGGGAAGGGTGGGGGTAGGTCTCCATTGCCCGGTTTCAGGCTGTCCCATTTATTACACCTTGTGCTTCAAAGCGTGTTTTCCCTTGAAGGGGCTCTCCAGAAGCACATCCGTTGACTTTGCACCCCCCTAAGGAACTGTAGCCCAAGATTTGTGAAACCTAAAAAAACCCCAACATCTTTCTTTTCAAAATGTCAGTGTTGCCTTGTGTTGTTAGAGCTGGAGGCTTGATGGTGCCTTGGGGGGCTGACAGTTCTTTTGTTTTGGAAAAACACCCTGAAGGTTTTTGCAAAGTTAAAGCCCAGACACTGTGTTGGACGGGAGACAAGGAGACACTGAATTCGTCTCCATAGTTTGGTCCAAGGTTGCCTTCCTCATGGGTAAAATAGCATCTCTGAGATTATGTGTGAGGAGAGGCTGGCCAGTGATGACAGGGGAAGGAAAAAACTTACTTTTCTTTTTGTTTGTGTTTTTCCCTCCTCCGGGTGGTGGGCCAGAGCCTCTGATACCAACCTGAGTGGGTTTGAATCTCAGCTCTGCTGGTGGACCAGTCAGGACCTAGCCAGGAGGCAGAGCCACAGCAGTTATTTGCCCAAGAGTATTGAATAGGAAGAATTATCAATTAGGCCTAAAGTTGTTAACTAGGTGACTAAAAGGGTTTTATAGAGGTAGCAACCAAAAGAAGCAGCTATCACCTTTAGGGCTGAGGCCACAAAGAGAAGAGGTTGGAATAGTTAAAATTTAAATTGTTAAAGGAGGAGCCTCACGGAGATGGAAGTCAGACCTCTGAGGAGGGGCCACTGCTCAACTGGTCCCGGGGTCTCTGAGTTGGAAGGAGCGGCCTGTGGGACCCAGCTTTCTCAGGAGGTGTGGGTTGCCTAGTACTGGCATCTTGGGAAGTGGGGGCAAAAAGAGAAGGTGGTTCCTTCTGTAAGATGTGTGTGTGTGTGTGTGTGTGTGTGTGTGTTAGTACATGTGTGCATGTTGTAATTCCCTTATGCCTTCTTCCAGCTTTCAACCAAAGGTTATTGTATTGATATGACAACCTGGTCTCAGCTCTGCTTTGGAATTTATGCATGAACCCATGTCCATGCTTGGGACAACACATGATGGGATCCAAAGGCACTTGAGAAGGCTGGTTCTGAAATGGCTAGAGATGAGCTGCAGAGAAGCACAGCTGAGAGCCAGGTTCAGATAGGGGAAAAATGGGATCCATTTGTGAAAATAAAAGCATGCCATAGCGACTCCCTGAAATGTACTGGGAGAAGAACTGGACCAACTGGAATAGGGTGAGAAGGACATAACTTTGTTTTTATTAAATAACTTAATAGTTAATGAAGGAGTCAGTAAGATATTGCAACCATTTGAAGAGCATTTAAAACATTAGGGTATGAATACACAATTTAACAAGAAAATATTAAAGTTTGCAGAATTTGGACAATTCTGATACCCAAGAGACCATAAATTATTGGGATTATCTCTTCCACCAGACAGAAATTATTTTCATTTCTACCCAACAATAATCCAGAGTTAATGAGTTACCAAATGTGGAAATTTCCCCTAGGTAATTCTTGGGTGCCCTTTGCCCCCATATGATATTGAAAATATATGCCTCCCACCCCCTTGCTTAATTTCAAGTTTTGCATAAATTTCCTGACATTGTTAGGCATAGAAAGAGAGCGGGCTTCTCTGGAGGTTTCGCATAAGTCTACAGAGCAGCTGCACTAGAAACTACTGAAAGCCGTGTTTGGTCTTGGGTTCCACACCCCCTTCTCTTGCCCTCTCTGATACCCTTGTCTAGACTGTTTGATTAGCTTGACAAAGACTAGCTCCCCTAGCTTTGACCTTAGATAAACTGATAAGCAATGACTTAAAAATCACTCCCAAACCACTTGTCCACTTATAATCAATATATATAAGGTATATGACATACATAGCAACATGTGTTATCTGTGAATATAGTATATAAATATTGTATATATTGTATGAAACATATATGTATTATGTATGTGTGTGTGTCCAGATGAAAAGTTCCTAAGAGTAAAAGTTGGACTTTGATGTATAAGTTCAAGTTTCTAGTCACTGAAATAAGGCCTACAGAAGAAAAAAGGTGTTAAACAGCTTAACTGCCATCCCAGCCCTCTTTTCCATGTTGCTCCCTACTATTTGCATGTTGTAGCAGACTGCCTGGCTCCCAAGTCCATTTTTCTAACCCTTGTGGAGATTCCCAAAGCTCCTTTTAATAAATTCAATTAGCAAGTATCTTTAAATAAGTTTTCTGTCATTCAATCCAGAATGGGTTTTGTTTTTAATCAAGAATGCTGGTTGCTATAAAAGAAAATGAAAGAACTTGGTTTTGTGACTATGCAATCCCTCTTAGTGATCTTTGAGGAAATTAAAAAGCAGGAACTGTGCCAGAAGAATAAAGATAAACAAGAGGAGGAAAAATAAAGACTTCAGAAGTTGTACACAAGAGAGAAAATTTCTACAATAGGATATTAAATTAATGGTTTATAACACTTAGAAAAGAAAGTGGGGAGTTCCCGTCGTGGCGCAGTGGTTAACGAATCTGACTAGGAACCATGAGGTTGAGGGTTCGATCCCTGCCCTTGCTCAGTGGGTTAACCATCCGGCGTTGCCGTGAACTGTGGTGTAGGTTGCAGACGCAGCTCGGATCCCGAGTTGCTGTGGCTCTGGCATAGGCCAGTGGCTACAGCTCCGATTAGACCCCTAGCCTGGGAACCTCCATATGCTGTGGGTGTGACCGGCCCTAAAAAAGGCAAAAACAGCAACAACAACAACAAAAAAACAACTCAGTATGGCACAAGTAGCAGAAATTCATACAACGCTGTAAATCTACTCTAAAAAAACAAACAAATCAAGATTAAAAAAGAAAAGAAAAGAAAAGAAAGTGGTCAGTAATTCTGAGAAGCCCCTGTGGATTCATTACGAAGTCAAGTCAAATGAGTCTTTTTTCTTTTATTTATGTATTTTAAACATTAATACTTTAACATTACATATTTTTAACATACATTCCTTACTGGTCAGGCTGTTTCTTATTATTTACTTAAACAAAAAATTGTGTGTGGGGAGTTCCCATTGTGATGCAGCAGAAATGAACTTAACATCCATAAGGATGTGGGTTCGATCTTTGGTCTTGCTCAGTGGGTTAAGGATCTGGCATTGCCGTGAACTGTGGTGTAGGTCACAGACGTAGCTTGGATCCCTCGTTGCTGGGGCTGTGGTGTAGGCCACAGTTGATAGCTCTGGTTCGACCCCTAGCCCAGGAACCTCCATATGCCACAGGTGCAGCCCTAAAAAGCAAAAACAAACAAACAAAAAAACAAAAACCAAAAAAACCCAAACAACAACAACAGCAAAAAAACTATGTGTGTGGAGTTCCTGTCGTGCTGCAGCAGAAACGAATCCAACTAGGAACCATGAAGTTGCGGGTTCGATCCCTGGCCTCGCTCAGTGGGTTAAGGATCTGGTGTTGCTGTGAGCTGTGGTGTAGGTCTCAGACGCGGCTCCAATCCCACATTGCTGTGGCTCTGGTATAGGCCGGCAGCTGTAGCTCCAATTTGACCCCTAGCCTTGGAACCTCCATATGCCCCAAAAAGCAAAAAGACCAAACAAACTGTGCGAAGACCAAGTATTTACCAAGGTGATCATAATGGAATAAAAGATCATTATGGAAATAAAACATTTATATGTTCTCTCAAGACACGTTTGTGCACATGGTAGAAGAGACTAGAATAGGATAATAGTTGCCATTAGGAATTTTTTTGTTTTGTTTTGTTATTTTTAGGGCTGCACCTGCAGCCTATGGAAGTTCCCAGGCTAGGGGTTGAAATGGAGCTGCAGCTGTCGGCACATGGTAGAAGAGACTAGAATAGGATAATAGTTGCCATTAGGAATTTTTTTGTTTTGTTTTGTTATTTTTAGGGCTGCACCTGTAGCCTATGGAAGTTCCCAGGCTAGGGGTTGAAATGGAGCTGCAGCTGTCGGCCTACACCACAGCCACAGCAATGTGGGATTGAAGCCGCATCTGAGACCTACACCACAGCTCATGGCAGTGCCAAATTTAACCCACTGAGCAAGGCCAGGATACTAGTTGGGTTTGTTACTGCTGGGCCATGATGGGAACTCCACCATTAGGAAATTTCAAAAGCTTCTTTAATGAAGGATTTGAAGTCACTTATAAGAAAAAATTATCTGCAATAGCAATAGGGTTGGAGAACGGAGGAAAGAGCATAATGCTCACCATGGAAGCTGATGTTACTGTTCTTACTGAACATTAATTTAGGCCCTCTATTAATAATGATAGACATTTCTTCAAAGAAGATATACAATGGCCAGTAAACACATGAAAAGATGCTCAACATCACTAAATATTAGAGAAATGCACATCAAAACTACAATGAAGTATCACCTCACACTGGTTAGAATGACCATCACCAGAGAGTCTACAAATAGGAGTTTCTGCTGTAGAACAGCAGGTTAAGAATCTAACTGCAGTGGCTAGGGTCATTGTGGAGGTGAGGGTTTGATCACTGGCCCGGCAAAGTGGGTTAAAACATCCCATGTTGCCACAGCTGTGGTATAGGTAGCAGCTGCAGTTCAGATTCAGTCCCTGGCCAGGAAACTTTCATATGCTGGTGATGCAGCCATAAACAGTTTTTTAAATTAAAAGTCTAAAAATATTAAATGCTGGAGAAAGTGTGGAGAAAAGGGAACCCTCCTGCACTGTTGGTAGGAATGTAAATTGGTGCAACCACAATGGAGAACAGTATGGAGGATCTTCAAAAAACTAAAAAAATAATTACATATGACCCAGCAATCCCACTCCTGGACGTATATGCAGAAAAGGTGAAAATTGTAATTTGAAAAGATGGGTGTACCTCTATGTTCATAGCAGCACTATTCACAATAGCCAAGATATGGAAGCAACCTAAATGTCCATCAACAGATTAATGGATTAAGAAGATGTAGTATATATGCACAGTGGAATACTATTCTGCTAAAAAAAAGAGTGAAACAATGCCATTTGCAGAAACATGGATGGACCTAGAGCTTATCATACTAAGTGAAGTATTACAGACAAATACCTTATAATATCACTTATATGTGGAATCTAAAATGTGACCCAAATGAACTTATTTACAAAACAGAAACAGACTCACAGATATAGAAAATAGGTTTATGATTACCAAAGGGGAAAGTGGGGAGGGGGGTAGGGATAAATTAGGAGTTTGGAATTGGCTGGTGCAAGCTAGTATGTATAAAATAGATAAAGAGGAGTTCCTGTCGTGGCACAGTGGTTAACGAATCCGACTAGGAACCATGAGGTTGCGAGTTCGGCCCCTGCCCTTGCTCAGTGGGTTAACGATCCGGTGTTGCCGTGAGCTGTGGTGTAGGTTGCAGACGCAGCTTGGATCCCGGGTTGCTGTGGCTCTGGCGTAGGCCGGTGGCTACAGCTCCGATTCAACCCCTAGCCTGGGAACCTCCATATGCTGCGGGAGCGACCCTAGAAATGGCAAAAAGACAAAAAAAAAAAAAAGATAAAGAACAGGCTCCTACTATGTACCACAGGGAACTATAGTCAATATCTTGTAATAACCTATAATGAAAAGCATATGAAAAAGAATACATATATAAAGACTATATTATTTTTGTAATTAGAGTTTAAATAAAAAAAGAAAGGAAAGAGAAGCTTTGGGTGTTTTGGTGGCAGGGAAAATATGAAACGTATTAACATAAAACTGCTGTGATAAGTTTGAGGAACAGAAGGCAAATTTCCTCCAATTAAATTCTATGAGAATTTTTTCATGTGGAAATTTATAAAGAGAAAATAAATATCATCTCCAGGGCCTTATGTATCGATTTTTACTTATATTAGAAGTAAAATAATTCATATTATTAGGATAGTCAGAATTAGAATAATTACTTTTTTTGGGGGGGAGTGGGTAATGGCCTTTCATAAAAACCAAAAGCATAACATTAAGAGCAAAGGCAGTGAAGGTTAACTCTGGGAGGAACCACACTGCAATAAATAGGTAGATTTTGAGTGGCAAACCTGGTCTAAGAATAGATCCTAGAGGAGAATTGTGAGCCAAGGTCACAGAAGATGTTAATGGACAAGCTAAAATTAGACCCTGTGACTTGGTTTTTCAACCTGATCATACTACCCATCTCCCTGCCTCACCCAAAGGAAAAAATGCACAGCTCATTTCAGTTTCTATAATCCATCAATACTTGAATCCCTTATCCCAAATGTCCTACCAATGTATATTAACCACTCTACCCACTTCCATTGAATTTCTTTTTAATTCCAAACTTTGTCTTGGATGAATGTGTGTTTGTGTGTATATATGGGTGTCTACTTGTATGTTTGTATCTCTTAGATTGACAAGGTTTAAAGAGATTCAGACATTATTCTGTATCCATATTTTAGCCCCAATAGGCCAAACTGCAAACACTTGTCCTTCAATGATTAATGGAGAGAAATTATGTTATAACTGATGGGAAATTTACAAGATGCTTTTAATATAATTAAAAGTAATGTCTCTATTGGCTCTTAACTCTTCTCTAAGCCTAGTATTGGCTCCCTTCCAGAACTAACACATTTCATCCAGCAACTGGAGTATACATTTTAAGAAAAAGAAAAAAAAACTTTCCATCTTTGAATTCATACTTGATTGACCAGAGTTTGTGAAATTTAATATTAGGTTACTATATCATGAAAGAATCACATTGTTCCTAGTAATATTTCTGTAAAATCTAGGCATGTTTTAAAGCAGGAAAAGACATACAGATTTACCTAAACCTTCACAGAAGAGAAAACTGAATCTAGGGAGGTTACACCATAGCTAACCACTAATCCTCTGATTTTTACATTTTCCCCTTTATTCTTTCATTTGAAAAATAATTTTTGAGCATTTATTATGTGTCAGATGCTACGGTGCCTCCTAAAGAGTTAAAAACCCAAAGCCATAGGTCATAGCCTTAAGAAATAAGAAACCAAGGGTGTGCAGCATGTGTTAATGAACATTAATCTGTTGTAGCATATGCTACATTGTATTACCTTATCATTCCTAGAGATGAGGGAACAGTGAAATTTTCCTGAGAAGTCAGAAAACTTTTCTAGAATGGATGACGTTTTATCAGGGCCTTGAGAGAGGAGCAGGAATACACCAGCTTTGGAAACAGGGGAAGAGTGTTCAAGCAGAAGGAGATGAGAAGCATAGGCTAGAAGCATACCAGTTTGTGATTATTTGGGAAATACCGAGGACTGGCTTAACCTATAGGGGAGAGTTTGAAGGTCAGTCTTAATAGGTCTACTCCTTCATGGTTGGGGAAGGCTTTATAGAGCCAGCTAAGTTCTAGAAGCTTTATTCTTTGGATAATGGGAATCTATTGTGTAATGTTAGGCAAGGAAATGACATTTTACACTTTCACATGGGTCAGCATTTGAGAGAAATAAGCAGTAACACTGTAGAAGATCGATGGAGGGAGCAAGGGGCAGTTGTAAGTCAAGTTCAGATGAAAATGTTGAGATAATGAACTAGGCCAGTGAGGGTGTGCCTTACAAAGAAGGAGGAGATATTTATGAGCTTAGAACTCATAGGAACTTATGATGATTGTGAGGGATAGTAAATAGGAAACAGTCAAGGAGGAAAATGAAGCTTCTGGTTTTGAAGGTTCAAGTCATGGTGATGCCCTATAACTAGGCTGTGACATACATGAATAGGGAGGTAGGGAAAGCTTACGAGTGGTGTCAGAGATATTCAGCTCACCCATGATGTACCATTTAAAGGGAAGATATACAAGGAGTAGTTGAATATCTGTGTCTTAAGCTCAGAATAAAAGTCTGGGCTGATGTTATAGATTTTTGGAGAATTTAAAGAAGGTGAGAGTTGAGTAAAGGGAATAAAGAAGAATAAAGAAGAGAAGTATGATAGAGCTCTGGGGTGACTGGGAAGAAGGCACGGATATAAGACATATGTAAGGGATGGATGGAAGGGGGAGCTAGTACAAGATACGGTTAGAAAGAATTATTTGTGTGGTAGGAAGACAGTGATGGAAACAGTGCTGTGGAATTCGTGTTAGTTATGATGCTTTCTGCTGCTATTAACAGTCAAATGAACTCAAGATGACTCTTATCATAAAGTAGACTTACCTGCTCATGTAAGAACAATAACAACCAGAAACTCCAGAGGTAAGGAGAATAGAGAACAGGTGTTTGAGTCACAAATCTGGCGCTGTTTCTTTCTGACTGTCTCAGAGGTGCCCTCCTCTGAATATTGGGTTCATCTGCAGACTACCGAAAAGTTGGCTTTTGGCAGACTTCCCAATACAGCCAAGGCCTTTCTTCCAGTGGTTCTCTCTCAAAAGGGAGGAAACTTCTTCCCCCAGTTCCTCTCAATCTTATGTAATCTTTTGTGGGATTGACATAGCTATTTTTTTTTGTCTTTATTTTTAGGGCCGCACCTATGGCATATGGAGGTTCCCAGGCTAGGGGGTCAAATTGGAGCTGTAGCCGCTGGCCTACACCACAGCGATAGCAACGTCAGGTCCGAGCTGCATCTGAGACCTACATCACAACTTGTGGCAATGCCATATTCTTAACCCACTGAGTGAGGCCAGGGATCAAGCCTGTGTCCTCACGGATACTAGTTGCATTTGTTTCCTCTGAGCCACGATGGGAACTCCTGGCATAGCTATTCTTGAACCAATCTCTCTGGCCAGTGGGTTTCCGTATGCTGGTTGCATTATACTTGGGTTTCTGAACTGATCACTAGCATAGAAAGTAGAGACTGGGTGGACCTCTGCAAGTGGGGGATGCACTGATTTCCTCTTTCATCTCACAAAGTGCAAGTCTGCTGACAAAGAAGGTGGAGTAGGATGTATTAGGCAGGGGGATGCCTGTTAAGAAAACCAAGGGAGGGGAGAATTTCAGAATGAAGGAGTCGTCATTCATATCCAAAACTTCCTATCAAGTAGGATAGATGTGATAAAGAGTTCCTTAAATCTGTCAATTATGTGGTCATTAGCGACCTTTGGATCATCTTTCTGAGAAGTGTTTGGGCAGCTCTTGCAGGATACTTTTTGGAGTGTGGCAGCAAAGAGGAGAGATATGGGAAGAGTTAAATCAGTTGTAATTCAATGAAGCATATAAATTTATTTGAAAATATTATTTTATTTTATTAGTAAGTTTGCATCAACTCACTCAATCCTCAGTTGAAAGAAGGAGGAAAATTAATGCTATAATATGAAAAGAGTGTTTGACAAGTTGATAAACAAAAACAAGAGGATATAAACAAAGAAAGTGATAAACGTATGTGGTCTGGTGAAATATGGCCACTAAAAAAAAAATGTGAGAGATGGGATTTCCATCAACATTTCATTGAGATTAGAAGCAAGCTTTGTTTTTGCTCTGTTTTGTTTAGTTAGTTTTTTTCTTCTGCAGTGAGAAATGGATATGTTTAATTTACAAGGTCAGCCTTGGCAATATTACATGTACTTTGTAATTGCAGCGTAATTACATTAAAAGGTGAAAGCAATTTTCTTCAAGTATGGCCGGCCACTCAGAAGATTGGTATAGGAAAGCAAAAGGGTGCATTCAGTTAATGTCAGGCCATAGCATTTCTAGATTCCCAATGCTCAGTTAAAGCATAAAATAAGTTTTCCAACTCTAAGATCAACAAGAGTTTAATGTTATTGATTCTGCAATAACAGTTATGATATTAAAGACATCCTTATGTGGCTGTTAGGTGCCTCTCAGCTTTTAGGGAAAGTAATTCTAGTAATGGTCACCATTTCATTTTCATCTGTACATACAGCACTTTTCACAATTCATTCAGTCTTCTCCCCAAGTCATAATAATCCTGTGAATTGAGAATAGGTGATATTATCTTTATTTCCAAATGGGAAACAGACTCCCAGAAGAGGTGCTGAGTGATTAGCTGAAAGTTACCAGTTATCTTGTACAGTGACCTTGTGCCTGGATTGCAGCTGTTTCATTGTGAATGGAGAGCTATCAAAACAGGAGAGGGGGGACTCAAGGGAATGTGATGTTAGGACTGTGTTGAAGCTGGAAAGGTGAATTCTTGGGTAGACTCTCATGCAGAGTGGACCATATGGTCTGGGGTGAAGGTTAGTCTTCCAAAACAGATAGCTGGGTGAGTGACTGACCCAGGTTCAGGTTAAGGATGAAAATGTACAGAAAGTTCATTTTGGAGAGTGCCAAATTTGGAAATGATTTAAAAGAGAGTTCTAATGTACCCTTTCCTTTCCGTACAAGCATGCCAAGGCCCAGAGAATTATGAACTGGGTTAGAGACAAAGTCTCCCCTACCAGCCCACTAGCCTAGCTCACTGCTCTCTCCCCTACCCTGAGTCTCACCTTGGAGTCCTCAAGGGAAAGCCTAAGCCTGATAGGAGGACAGGTGATGTGGTTCGGAAGCTTATCTCTGGTCCAAATACAGAGGCTAGGGGAAGAGTTGTTTCCCTAATGCCAAGGGAACGGTTGGTTCAGTCAAGGAACAGTGTTTAGGGTACTAAAGAAAAGTGAAAGTAATTCAAAGCCAGAAGGAGTGTTATTTGCTCAAACATCTCAAAGTGTTATTTGATACAAACACATCTGATGAATTATGGAGCTGGATGTTGGGACGTATCCTATGTTCTCTGCAAAGATACTGAAATATTTGGAAATTTTCTGTAGTGTTGATGTGATTTGTCGAGAGCCAGTCAAATATTTAAAATTGCAGATACTTTCCAGTGATAGATAACTATCTTCTGGGGGTTGGGGGTGAAGCCGGGAATGCATCTTCTGGCTGATTTATTTCCATAAGAGGAAGAAGCAAAGAGCCTTGTTTATTATTAGTCATAGTTATTACAATATTCATAATCTGTTTTCCCACAAGAATAGTACTGCAATGATAAATGACAACATATATATTATATATATATGTATACACACACACATACACAGAACAAAATGAATTTATTGCAGGATGCATTTCCAGTGATATGAACAAGAAATTAGGTCCGCATTGTTTTCATACTATGCTGGGCAACTCCAGTTGTGCCCAGGAATTCACCTTTGAAGGAGAAGAATGATCTAATACATTTCTAAGTGATACTACACTGCAAGGTCCCCTTGGCAAAGACAGATCCATGTCTTATTCATTTTTTATTGCTCAAAACTTTATCCATATCACACAATGAAATAAAGGAATGGAGTAGAATATGTGGAAGTGAAAGTGAATTTTTATTAGGGTTCCCCCAACCACAATGACTAACATGCATTGAGTGTTTACTGTGCATTAGAATCTCATCTAAGTGCTTTACATGTTTTAACTCAGTAAATCCTCATCACAACCCTGTTAAGTAAATATTATTTTCACCCCCACTAAATATACAAAGAAAACTTGGCACTGAGAGATGGTGTAGTTTGCAAGATTACATAACACAGTTAAATAAATTGTTGATCTGGGATTTAACCCCTGGCATGCTGACTATAGATGCTGATGCCTTAATCACTATGCATTCCAGCTTTGTGTGTGTGTGTGTGTGTGTATGTGTGTGTGTGTATGTGTGTGATATGAGTGAGGATATATTTTCCTCCAAGTTGATAATAATTTATACCACTATAATTTAACTTCTTATCTTCCCTTTCCTTATTGAATTATGTTGCAAATATTAAATTTTTACTTTTGTATTTATTCCATTGATGTCTATCTCTTCTTGTGTCAGTACCATGGCATAGCTCCATAAAATATTTTAATATTTGCTTATGCCATCTCTTATCATTTCTCTCATTTTTCAAAAATTTTTGCTATGTACTCACATTATTCTGTCTTTGCTGTTTTGTTTTCAAGCCTTCAGGGAAAAACTCTTCTCCCTCCAGAGTATAAGTACCATGGGTCAGAAGCATTTCTTAAAAATGATTCAGGAAATACAGAGGTCAAGGTGTACTCTGAGGCTGATAAAAATAACCTTGGGATGGGAATAGAGGTGTGGGGTGTTAGGTGTGTGTGATGAGCTGAGGTCTTATCACTCCAGCCTTGCCCTATTCAGTTGTGTGTACACACACACAGGCACACACACACACATTTTGGGGGACGTCAATAGACATTTTTTCTCAATTGGGGAAGAAGGATGGATTTCGAAAGCAATTGTTTTAGTTCACAAAATAGCTACTGTGGGTTGAGGGAACATGATTGTTCTCTAGGCCAAAGTGCTCTTGAAAAGATGGTAGCAAATATGAAGTGGCCAGTGGAACAATAGAAAAATGATTCTGAGTGCTTCACTTATCTTTCTTATGGGATAAGGCTTGGTGATACTCAGGTAGCAAAGAGTATTCTTGCAGTGTGAGGACTGAGGGTGAAAAAGATTGGTTTGGGAAAAGAGAGGTGGAAAGTTCTTCTGTTTTGGTGGTAATAACTGCAATTTATTGCATGCTTGCTACATGCTAGGTGATATTCTAAAAGCTCTACATATCTTATGTCTTTGTGTCCACCCACTTCTATAAAGTAGGGAGTGCCACCCTCTTTTCATAGATGAAGAAGTTGAGTCAGATAAGCTGGGTGGCATAACCTATCAGAGTATTACAAATGGTAATTCAGACCTGTGCTAAATTCTAAAGTCTTTGACATGGTTTATGAGTCCTCCACCGTGTGGCCTTTGCCTAATTATCAGCCTCACCTCGTGCCACTTAAAT
This sequence comes from Phacochoerus africanus, assembly GCF_016906955.1. Taxonomy (NCBI): domain Eukaryota; kingdom Metazoa; phylum Chordata; class Mammalia; order Artiodactyla; family Suidae; genus Phacochoerus; species Phacochoerus africanus. The sequence continues at coordinate 117,715,555 of NC_062546.1, forward strand.
TCAACCACACAGGACTTTTTCCAGTTCCTTAAATTTATCTTGTTTGCTGTGGCAGAGCCATTGCTTGCTATGTATTCCCCAAAGCATTTCCTTTTCTTCCCAAACACACAGAAAACTTCATTTCTCAGCCTCCCCTTGCAGGCTGGTGGGACCACATGACTAATGGGATGGAGGTGAAAGTGATCTACAGCATTCCCATACCTGGCTGCTGGAGTATTTCACATCCTTGACTATGTTTTCTGCTCCCCACCTGCATAGCTGGACTATAGAACTTCAAGTTGAGCTCTGGCTTCATAGCTTGGACAAGAGTTACCCAGGACAGCTACTCAAAGAGCTGGGATATGAGAGAGAAACATTTATTGGGCAAATATCTGAGATTTTGGAGTGGTTTGTTACAGCCTCTAGTATAACTAATTATCACTCAATCACTTGCTCTAGACTAGCAGTTGGCAAACTTGTTTTCAGTAGAAGGCCAGCGAGTCAGTATTTTAGGTTTTCCAGGCCACACAGTCTCTTTTGTAACAACCCAGATTTGGCTTTGCAGTGTAGAAAAGGCCTTAGATCATGTGTAAGTGAAGAGGCATGGCTGGTTCCAGGAAAACTTTACAAAAACAGGCTCTGGCCCCATTTGTCTGTGAACAATAGTATACCAACCCCTCTACAGGACTAGAACAGCATGCTATTCTGATTCAACTTCTCTGTCTTTCTCTGTCACTCCGAGACTCAGCCCATCCTTTGCTTGGCTAAACTATTAGAACTTCAGTTCCATACAATGAGGTTTCTTTTCTCTCCTTACTCCCCATATCTCTGATTCCCCTTTGGATTAGGTTAGGACCCATTCTCCTATGTTCACATAGCAGCCCCCTCTACTTCCTTTTTCATAATAAGCCTCCCATTTATAATGGTTTGTTCAATGTCTTTTCCCCTGTACGATGCTGAGAGCTTCAAGGAAAAATAGACTATTTCTACTTCATTCACTGTTTTACCTCTAGAACTCAGCCCGGGACCTGGCCCAGGGTTGACGCTATAAATACTTGTCGAGTCAATGGGTAGCTCACTGCCTTCAATTACTAACCACTGCCTTCAATATATGGAACTTGTGGAAACTCATCCTTCCTCTCTCTTCCCTCGCCTCCTCTTCCTTGTCCCTCAGTCCTTGAGCTTAATACAGCTAAAAGGAAACCAAGCCCACAATTATGGTATTTTAGTCACACTCTTGAATGGAGCAAATACCACAGAGATATTTACCCTCAGGCGTATTTCTTTGCCGTAAATACTGACCTTGTCTTCACCTCAGGCAACACTTTTTCTTTAGGACCGTAAACCATGGGATGTCTTCTCATAAAAACCAATCTCTGTCACAGCTCTGAAAGCTAATTCCATCTTGAGCCCTGTCAGTGGGGAGAGGCTATTTCTGAAGTTCTGTCATCATATTGCTCCAACACCTATCAATCTGAAAGGCTTTCCAGCTTTCCTCAGTATTAGATATTAGGTGAGTGGACCATGCCAAATGGTCATATACAGCCCCACCATACACAAGAAGAGGGGATAGGAGAAAAGGTATTCTGTTTTCAGGATAAAGAATAAATACAAGAAATAATAGCAGCTTAGCATAAAATAAGAACAAAAAAATAACAGAGCAACTGACATGGAAAGTCAAGTAAGATGAATCTGTAGTTCTCTTAAGTGTTTGGTTTTAGCCAGTAAACTGTAGGGGCAGGAAATCTCAAATACTGTCATGGGCAAATTCACAGCAAAGCTACATTTACTGGAGGGACAAGCTGAGTGGTGAGCAGTGCCTCTGGTTCCCCATGGGTTCCCTATGGCTCTGTGAACCTAAGGAGGGAAAGATAAGTTTGCCTATTTGGGGAGGAGTCCAAAGGCATTTTACTCATCAGCCTCCCCTTCATTGTCACGTGGTTGGGGAGAATCAGCAGGAGCTTATGCAGGTAAGTCAGAGAAGGGGTGGGGTGGGTGGCATCAGTGCCCAAGGAAGTCTCCCAGGGCTTGGAGCAATTTTTTTTCCTCCTTTTTTTTTTTTGGCTTTTTAGGGCCATACCACACCACTGAGCATATGGAAGTTCCCAGGCTTGGGGTTGAATTGGAGCTGCAGCAGCTGGCCTACACCATAGCCACAGCAATGTAGGATCTGAGCCATGTCTGTGACCTACACCACAGCTCATGGCAACGCCGGATCCTTAACCTACGGAGCAAGGCTAGGGATCGAACCCATATCCTCATGGATACTAGTCGGATTCATAACCCACTGAGCCACAATGGGAACTCCCAGCTTGGAGCCATTTTAATCTTTCAGTCTAAGATGTAGTCTAAGCAAGAGCTTAAATATAATATCCTTCAGGGGATAAAACTAAATTACTCCTATTTTTCATATAGGAAAGCCGCACGGGTCCTAGATTGGGAGTTTATGAGAGAATATCTGGCCCCAGTTCATTTACAGAAATGAATCATTCCCCCCTCCCTCATATCTGGTTTCTTAATAGCAGCTGGAATCTTTACCTCTGACAAGGAAGACAGTCAAAGCCATTTAACTACCTTGTCATCAGTCTGTCCCTAGGACCCACTCATTGTAATGTGTTACAAATATTTGCTGACTTTATCAATGAACGCCGTTGGCTAACTGGTGACTGATGTCATGAATGGATGAACGAAGAATGAAAGCGGGCTGTTGAAGAGAGCCTAGTGAACATTTAGCCCCAAGTCCCTCCTTTTCTCCTTTTCTGATATCGCCCACTCCCACATGAGCATTTGTCAAGGAGCTTTACAATAGTAACGCAACAACTAGTGCTTATGCAGCCCTTTCCCACGCCTTGTTTTAGGTAATATGAAGCCTTTGGCCTTAGTGTTCTGGGTGCATTTCATGTGCTCATGTTGACTGAGGTGTCAGTTAACAAGTAATCCTTTGGGTTAGTAGATGCAAACTATTACATTTAGAATGGATAAGTAGTGAGGTTCTGCTGTGTAGCACAGGGAACTATATCCAGTCTCTCGGTATAGGCCATGATGGAAGATAATATATGAAAGGGAATGTGTGTGTGTGTGTGTGTGTGTGTGTGTGTGTGTGTGTGTGTGTATATGGCTGGGTCACTTTGCTGTATAGCAGAAATTGACACAACATTTTATTATTATTTTTTGTCTTTTTAGGGCCACACAGCGGCATATGGAGGTTCCCAGGCTAGGGGTCAAATCGGAGCTACAGCTGCCAGCCTACACCACAGCCACAGCAACGCGGGATCTGAGCCACATCTGCAACCTACACCACAGCTCGCGGCAACACTGGATCCTTAACCCACTGAGGGAAGCCAGGGATCGAACTCGCAACCTCATGGTTCCTAGTCAAGTTCGTTAACCACTGAGCCATAATGGGAACTCCAAAACAACATTGTAAATCACTATACTTTGATTAAAAAGACAAGCAGGTAATCCTACCTTCACCTTCCTGTGAGTGGGACACCTATGTGACCACTGGTTCTGCTCAGCACTCAACAGAGGAAGTGTTATTTTGAACACAAATACCTGAATAGAGAGACCTTGGTCAGTTATACTTAAAATGCAAGGCTTCAAATGACGCTTTCTGATGGAATTCAGTGGGACCATTAAGCTAAGTAAACACACCAGGCATTCAATATATGTGCTGAACCAAATGTAATAAAGAAAGAAAGAAACTCTTTTTCCTCCACTGTGTCATTTTGTTTTGCAACTCTAAACGTTACTGGATGCTGTAATTCCCCAGAATAACACTTAATTCTTCAGTGAAAATGCTGCGTCAGATGTATTTCAAGCTAATTATTTGGCATTATATGATTATATTCTGTTCTCTAATAGCTTCGCAACATACTTTTTCATGAGAGCATCGGTAATTCCCAAAGATTAAAAAAGATGATAAAAGAGGACTATAAGGCTGGGTTGCTGGGGCCCATTGCTGCGTGGGTCTGAATCTTCGCTTTGGGCAAATCTTTCTTATGCCTTGCTATGCAGAGGCTGGTTCTTCTAATTGAATAGCCCTATTAGTTTCCTTCTCTCTTACTTTTTAAAAACAAAGTTTATTACTTTTGATTTTAGAGAACATCAAACAGTAAATATTATGACTAAAAGTCACTCTTCTTTCTTCCCACCACCATTCGTTCAAACTGCAGATATTTACTGAATATTTGCTGTGTTTCAGGCACTGTTCTAGACAGTGATATTTTCATGAGTCTCTAAATGCCCATTTCAAGTAAAATTAAGAGGATCTGGGAGTTCTCGTCGTGGCGCAGTGGTTAAAGAATCCGACTAGGAACCATGAGGTTGCGGGTTCGGTCCCTGCCCTTGCTCAGTGGGTTAACCATCCGGTGTTGCCGTGAGCTGTGGTGTAGGTTGCAGATGCGGCTCGGATCTTGCGTTGCTGTGGCTCTGGCGTTGGCCGGTGGCTACAGCTCCGATTCGACCCCTAGCCTGGGAACCTCCATATGCTGCGGGAGTGGCCCAAGAAATAGCAAAAAAAAAAAAAAAATTAAGAGGATCTGTGTGTAAAATGTTTAATGAAAGGGTACCTAGGTGATTCTTGTCTTTAGTTCTCTGTCCCTTTATTCTCTGCCTCTGTTTTACAAAACCCTCTTCCTTTTCTACTTTTCAGAAATTTCCTCCTGGCACATTAGGACACTGGAGTCGTTCTGTCCTCTTTATGCTGACATAGATAGAACTTGCTTCCACAAGTGATTCTGATAAGAGTTCATGATAAGCTAAAAATGACACCTGGTAGCTTAGGGCTCCTGGAGTTCTTAGATATTATAAAGGCATCAAAAGACAAAAGTATATGTGTTTACCTCTGCTAATACTGCATGAGCTAAAGGAAATGGAGACTTGCTTAGAATTTCTATCAGTCTCTGATGTGTAAAAGGAGGATATATTATTACTCAACTACCATTTGACAAAATCTTTGAAAACAATATGAACAAGTGGCAGAAATAAGAGCTCATCCCCTTGATGAAATTTCTGGCACAGAAGGTGGGTGTGGGAGTACCCTGGTCTCTGGTAAGCATGTTCTTACTGCCCTTTATGGGTGGTGCTGGCCTTGCCTAAACATCTCATGTTTTCCATTGCAGTGGTAAGAGCAGGAAGCAAGCTGAGTTTTGCTAGGGGGATTGCTAGGGACACTGTGCCTGGTCCTGGTAATATGGAAATCAGCCTAGTATGCTTCAAGAATATAATTTCTTCTTGCTGAAAGCTGAGCCCAAATCATGTCACTTCTATAACTCAAGAGCCTTCTTTGGGTGTTGGAGTCTTAAGCTGCTCAGAGATCAAACAGAGGAGCCCTTCCTCCAGATTTTGAATATCAAGATTTTTCTCTAAAGAGATTTTTCTTCTAGGCTTCTCTGGGCCTCTTTTAATTTGCAACCCAACTGAGTGGGTTAAAAATGTCTTTTGATCACATACCAACACGTGGTCATCAGAACACTGGTGACATTCAACCGCAAAGGGAGACCGGGGAGGGAGGGAAGAACCTCAAAGTGACCTTGGTGACAAAAGGGACTTCCTCAGTGAGGCAAGTGTCACAGGCGAGGGTATCGCACAATGAGGGAACTGTGACCAACTGACATTTCATCTGTGAGTCGTGGCTCAAGTATTTGGAGAGGATGCATTGATCCCACTCTGCTGGAAACCCCCAAAAGCTCTCATAAAAGGCCAGATTTCATATAGCTTTGTTAAAACAACTAAAATACCCTTCTCATAATTGTTGGGACATCTCAACAACATAGTCCTTTCTTTCCCAGTTTGCAACTCAAACAAATATTGTTTCATTTCTTTCTTGTGGGTTTCCCAGCTGCATACCAACGTCAATGGTTCATGTTAAAAGGCATTTCCCAGGACTCCCTGAAGGTGGCAGTGTTGTTCATGAGTCAGTAACTAGTCTGAGAAAGTAGGCACCTGCTAGGGAAATAAAGACCATGACTTTCCACTATCAAAATGAGCAAGTATATGGTGAGAGATGAGGATTCTTTTGAGCCCACAGTATAACTTAATGCCCCCAGAGCCATCCATTCCGATGTATATACGAAATGCAAAAAATAAAGCACGAAGCTGAAAATGCTCATGTCAATAGAAATTTACAGATAAAAGTGGCAATGCAAATACTATTTCAAATAGGCTCAATTCCAGATAATTACTTAATAAAAGCTTACTACCCACAATGCCTTAGGGTCCATGAGTTATCCACAGGCAACTGACTGGGTAAATTTAGATGATGTCACTTCACCAGGAATTTTCCAGGGGGAGACAAGCTGCTATTGCTCTCATCTATCTCAACTCTCCAAGAATTTTCAACCCATGTAGCTTATTAGTAAACACCCTATTGTCCTTTGAGCTAGGTCACTTGAAGGTCATGTAGCAAGAATGTTCTAACAAGATATTTCACACTTAATATTTATGTGAATAAAGCTGCTCAGAATGATCCAATGTGGAATTGAGCAACTAGAATTTGGTGAAACTCACTGGTAATTTTAAATGAGGGAAAAAAAATTATTACCCTTAGTATTGATTGGAAAGAGGACATCCATTTCTGGGCACAGTCAAAAATCAATCACTACCTGTAATTATGAAGCCAGTGATGGTGTTTAGACATACCTGGTGATGACATCATAGTGTCACTTGGGAACTTGGTAAATGATTGATGTCAGATCCCTGAATGGAAATTTCAAAGGGATACATTGCTACTAGCTGAAAGGGCAAAGCTGAAGATGAGTTTCTACAAACAGATCAAGGCTGTGAGGAAAATCCCTTAGGATGGAACTCTGGAATATCCGAGTCTTCCCAGAAGACCTCAGAAGAAGAGTTCCCAGACTCTAGTTGAATCACTTCTACCTTTTATTGTGTGTGGTCAGTGGGATTTTCCAGTTTTCTAGAACTCTGAGAGAGCGGAAGCACGATAATTCTGTTTGTATTTAAGTGACTAAAATGCAGCAGCATAACTTCCCATTTTGCATTACTTGATACTATAGTGACTTGCCTGAAATTGTGTTCCATATCAATGCCAGCCCTTTACTGAGTCACCCAAGAACTCTTCCTTCTGGATACCATTGATAATGATTTAGGAAAAGTTTTCCAGGAAGAAGCATCATTTATAGAAAAATTTAACTTAATAAATATATTTGCTGAATGGTTAACTAAATGCCAACTGTTCCAGGTGCTTTACATATGTTATCTCATTTAATCCTAATGCTTTCTTGTGAGATAGATACTAACATCATTTTTTATTTGTTAGGCAAGGAGATTAAGGCTCAGAGGAGCTCAGCTTGCCCAAAACCATGACTAAGAAGGGGCAGAGCTGGGATTCCAACTCCATGCTTCCTTCTCAGAGAAGAGAGCAGATGAATTAATGAATAGGTTTGTGAATTTATTAAATGTTCTTATGATTTTAGGTTGAAAGAGGATGATTGGGCAGCTTGGGGATATCATGATGTCGATTGTGGTACCATCTCAGATAAAATCCCTTGCTTGAAGGGCACCATTTTGAAAATGTACATCAGATAGTAAGAAGGTTAATGGGCTGGCTTACACCAGATTACTCAGAGAAAAGGAATAGAATCTTTCTTCCTTTACAAGACAATGTAGGAAGGCGTATACCAGTTGATTTAATGGCTGCCACCCTTGTGGCCCAACTCTTCAGTAGCAAACCCATTGCCTAAAGCTTTGTCTGCGCAATGCTGGAGCTGCTGCTTCTGCCATTGTTGGTGACCCTACATTCCCCAAGAGTTCCCACTTCCAGAGTTCTCCTTTCTTCCTACAAAGGAGCCCTGGAAGATGTGCATGTGCCTGACCATGGACCACATACTTGGATGGGTAATTCTTTGAAGGTGAGGAACAGGGAAATACATGCAGGCCACCTGATATGTAAATGAGAAAAGACCCTGCAACTTTTAAAGAGATTGCTTCTAGGTCAGTTGCAGTTAGATCCTGGAACAGTTTGGTCGACTGTCCTCTCTGAGTGCTCTCACCTCTGGGGTGTCCAGTGATCATTGGCCTGCCATCCAGCTTTCAAGGGCCAATCCTGAAATCGTTGGTACTATGCCAACAGAGGTTCCAACTGGTTTCTTTATCTTTTTTTTTTTTTTTTTCATTTTAGAGATGCACCTATGGCATATGGAAGTTCCCAAGCTAGGGGTCAAATTGGAACTGCAGCTGCCAGCCTATATACCACAGCCACAGCAACGCCAGATTCAAGCCGAATCTGTGACCTGTGCTGCAGCTTGCAGCAATGCTGGATCCTTAACCCACTGATAAAGCCCAGGGATTGAACCTGCATCCTCATGGAAATTTGTCAGGTTCTTAACATGCTGAGCCACAACGGGAACTCCTGAACTGGTTTCTTTAGTTAGATTTAGTTATTTTACAGTAGCTGTGAAATTGGGGAACTCACTCCAAATCTTAGTCAGTCTAGGCATAGAATCTGCAGCTGCAAGCAAGCACAGACCAGGATGAAGTCAGATTTTTGTGGGGCTTCAGACAGTGGGGATAACCTGGGACAGGCCTCTGCTTTTATAGCCATTTGGGGCCATCACAAGTATATGCAGGTTAAACTAGAAAGTTAATATAAAAATCATTAAGGAACATGGGGCCTTAATGGGCAGTTTTCAGCCCAGCACTTGTAGAGGAAACTTGTGGGAGATTTGTTATGAATTCAGATCTCTGAGTGACACCTGTTGAATCAGGGTCATAACCCCTTATGTTCTGTGGGGTCAATTTTTCGAGAACCTCAGGGGACAGTATTACAAACTGCCCCTCAGACCCCTGTGCACAGTCTCTCAGAGGGAGGTGGAAGCACATCTCTTAGACATGACTGGTAGATTTGGACAGAGCAAGCCATTTTCCTCATAAGCACCTGAGATGCCAGGTGTGAGTATTACCACTGGATACCATCCAGACTGCCAGCAAGGTTCACCTCACCTCCAAGGGCACCCTGTCCACTGCCTGGAAGGTGAAGGGAGTGCTCCGTACCTCTGTAGAATTGGTACTGATACTCAGTTCAGGCATAAACATAGTGGAGTTTCTGGCACATGCTGAGGATCAAGCCTTGGTAAGCCAGCCCCAGGTGCTTCCTTGAACCAAGATCATGCCTCGTGTGAACCCTGCTTTAAACAGCCTCTGTTGGGGGAAGCACAGACCACTTCCAATGAATTGCACATGGAGGACACGCAAAAATCTGCTGCTCTTTTTCACCATCCATGTTTCTCCCACTCTTCCTTCTCTTATGACTAGAAACTAAGGCCTCTTTCTTACCAAGATCTGTGCTTTTCACTGAATCGCAGAATTCCACCACCAGCGCTGCCTCTATCCATGACTGCTGGCTTTAGGAGATCTATCTCCTACTCTGTTGCATCACCTTGTTCTCAGGCAAGCCAGATAGGTCAGCTACTGACAGGTGTTTCCTTATCCGGAACCCATAGAGGTACAACTGTGTGAGAGATTAGTAACTGAGACTGTGTTCCTGTCAAGAATATATGTTCTTTCTCTGTGCTCTCAACAAACTCCTCTATAAATAAGTAAATATCAGAGTTCCCATGGCAGATCAGTAGGTTAAGAATCTGACTAGTATCCATGAGGATGTGTATTTGATCCCTGGCCTCACTCAGTGGGTTATGGATCTGGCATTGCCATGAGCTGCAGCACAGGTTGCAGACACGGCTCGGATCTGGTGTTGCTATGGCTGTGGTGTAGGCCTGCAGCTGTATCTCTGATTTGACTCCTAGCCTGGGAACTTTCACATGCTGCAAATGAGGCCATAAAAAGGAAAAAAAAATCTCAAATCATCTGAGTATGCTACCTTCCCTTGCTGCTTCCCCATCTTCTGAACCAGTATCTCTTGATGTAGTCGGTGCTTTATGTACCTACCAGCTCATATGAGTCAAGGAGAATGATGGGTAGAAGACCATTTCCGTAAGTAAAGACACAAACAGCAATGTTCTTCAGCTGGTATCATACTCTTATGTCTTCCTGTGATTAAGAATCTGATCCTCTGTGACCTCCTGGGCAGAAGGATCCTTATATATTTGGAAATCCTATCCAACCTTTCCTTGAGTGAATATTGAAGCTCGCACAACACTCTCTCTGGGAAAATCCCAAGGGATGTGAGTCTGGAAGCCCATAAATGTGCCATTGTGTACAGGAAGGGCAACTCCTTGAGATCGGATTAGATGTTAGTCATTTGGTTGTGATACTCACCCTATGGAATAATCAAATATGGTTTGATATTGGCAGTTTGTTCTCTACTTTTACACTCTAATCAGGCTTGGTAACTGATTTTAAGAAGGAAAGAAGAAACAGTTCTATTTCACATACCCATGATCTTCTGAAGCTAAAGGTTTATTCACTTCTAGCTTGACCTGCTTTACCCAGAGCCAGACAATACCCACACCAGTTACACTGACAGAGACTGTCATCTACTGGGCAAAACTTACTGTGGTGAACTTGGGGCTCGAGGATACCAGGATGCAAACCTCTCAGTCAAGGTTATTTGCACTCTGCAAGACTTGGAGTTCAGGGAGTTCCCTTCGTGGCTCAGTGGTTAACAAACCTGGCTAGGATCCATGATGATGTGGGTTTGATCCCTGGTATTGCTCAGTGGGTTAAGGATCTGGTGTTGCCGGGAGCTGTGGTATAGGTCGCAGATTCGGCTCGGATTCTGTGTTGCTGTGGCTGTGGTGTAGGCTGGTGGCTACAGCTCTGATTCAGCCCCTAGCCTGGAAACTTCCATATGCTGCGGTTGCAGCCCTAAAAAAAGAAAAAAAAAAAAAGACTGGGAGTTAATTGTCAACAGATTGTTTTTCCGATGGGGCATTACACTGAGAAATTACGCTGAGAAGATCTTGCGTCCCTTGGCAGAAGTACTGAGACCATGACAGCTTAGAGCTGTTGGAATACAATCAGATCAGTCTGTTCCAGTCCAGCTTGGCCTCCTTCTCCGTTGTTTAGATGTCCCCAAACATGTGCCAAGCAGCTACAGTTAGAGGGTTGATGCTCTCTGCTGGACATGGATGGTTCCAAAGGTGAGTCTTCTCAGGAGAATTTCCAATCTGAGAATTTTGACCCTTTTAAATGCACATGGCACTTCCAAGTGACAGGGAAGCTACAGCAAAATCCACCATGGCTGTTGGCACAGTGCTTCCTTTCTTCAAGTTTGGCTTCCTTCTCTCTATCTGCTCACTGTCATCCTCTTTGCTCACAGGCTTCCCCAGGTTCTCCTCTCATTTTGACTCTGAATCTTAAGTTTTTACCTTTCTTTTGGACTAGGTTTTGATTCTGTGTGTGGTTGATGTTGTTTTGTTGTTGTTTTGGCATGATATTCTGAATTAGAAATTGATTCCCTTTGGGACAAGACTTCAACAACTGTGTATCTGCTCCAAATGCTGAAACCATGGCTATGAAGTTCCCATCTCACTTGAGTGTAGGGAAGTTGGGGTGATCAGTGTTGTTATTTTCAGTCCCATAACACAGGGGGTGTGTCTAGGATGATGGCCAGGGGAATCATAAGGAAAGTCACTGCTACCAAGTGGCTCTAGAATTCCTCAGACTTGCCCTACTGTCCCCATCACTCCCATTTTCTGTCTTTGTTTCCCATGTCATTGGCTTCCTGATTCTCACTGATTATTTTGACTTCATGCCTTGGCTCCACCATATTCTTTCTTTAAAAAAATATTGCAAAGAGTTCCCATTGTGGCTCAGCAGGTTAAGAACCCCACTAGCATCCATGGTGATGCAGGTTCAATCCCTGACTTCGCTCAGTGGGTTAAGGATCCAGTGTTCCTGCAAGCTACAGTGTAGGTCACAGATGGGGCTCGGATTCAGCATTTCTGTGGCTGTGGTATAGGCCAGCAGCTGTGGCACTTCCAGATGCTGCATGTGCAGCCTTAAAAACAAACAAACGAACAAAAAACAAAATAGGGAGTAGTGATTTGGACAGTTATATTTGAGGCAAGGGATCAAATACACATCCTCATGGATACTAGTCAGATTCTTAACCTACTGATCTGCCATGGGAACTCTGATATTTACTTATTTATAGAGCCTGCCTGGAACAGGGCTGCACGTGAGGCCACAGGGAAGATGGCCTTGCCCCTGTGGGCACTGCCTCGTAGCACTTTCCATGCATCTGTCAGCTGCCCGTGATTTGTTCCTTCCCCCACTGAACAGAGAAATGAGCTTTCAGGCCAAATTCCCTTAGTCAAAAATTCATTAATTTCATCCAGTGGCTGCTTTTTTTTTTTTTTTTGTCCAGTCTTTATCCCCCTGAGCAAGAAAACCTGCAGTTTGTTCAGCTGTCACTCTGTTTTCTTCTGTCAAACATGCTCCCTGTGGGGGTCTCTCTCTTTTATCTCAGGGCCTTGTCTGGAGTTGCATTAGCTCCATGGGTATCTGCAAAGCCTGGAGCCAGGAGGTCAAATCCGAGGAAAGTTCCCCTCATGGACTTCATGTTATGGAAGCCAAACAAGGGCTTGGAATATCAGAGACAACAGCACGTGGCTGTGTTCCTTGACCTAAGAGGACAGAGCTCCTGGGATGGAAATAGGGAGGCTGAGGATGAACCAAACTTTTTGATATTCTAAGTGTTTTGAAGTAAGAAATAGATACAGTGTGCATTAATTTGCATCCTACTGGTATCGAATCCTTTTCACATATGCATTCTCCATGTATAGGGCAAGAAAGTGACAAAAACAGCTCAAAGTTGACCTCCTTTCACAGACCTTCCTGAACAGTGATGGGAATGCAAAGCCCACCTTCACAAGTTTTATCAACAGAAAGTTATAGTCATCTTTTCAAACAATCTAGATCTTCTGTTAGCCCTCTCACATAATGTCACACGAACTGGGGCCCATCAGAAGAAAGGGTGTCTAGGGATCCTTGTATTTGGATGTCTGAGTTACTAAGGGAGACAATACCACCATCAGAATGCAAAATGCTAAGAGTCTGAAAAGACTTAAAAATAAAACAAGGACATATGGAAGCAACAGCAGGGCTTGTGCTCAGACTGGGAATCAGTTGCAGACTGTGGAGTGTCTGAAACTAGGCTCCTCTTCCAGCTCTGCCAGGCTTCCCTCTGCTGCCCATGGGGTGATTCCTCCAGAGGCAAGGAGGGGTGGGAGTCTCTCCTCTGTAGTATTGTTGAGTAGGGATGGCAGAGCTCTTTCTTTTATCATTTAAACATAGTATAGCTTTCATGAAACAATAAAACATTGGTTGACTCCCACTACTGTTACCCAACAATTGCTTTTCTTTCTCCAAATTTAATCCATAGCTTTAGTCCCACATGTGCTTTTAAAAAAATGGTTGCTGTATTGCATATGTAATTTTATGATTTGCTTTGAGAAAAGAACTTCAGGAACATTATTTCAGGGACATTTTCCATGTTGTTACCAAGGCTTCAGGTTGATCATGTTTAATGATTGAATAATATTCCATGGACCAGGTGCTTCATAATATAGAAACCAATTCCCTTGTTGTTGGACATTTAGGAAAACTATTGTTTTTGGCAGACTTCTGCTTCTGCAGAACTCCCAGCTGTGTGGGCTGAGATGGAAAAGAAAATATCAATCCAGGGCAAGCCAAGGTTGGAGAGCAAGTGGACAGGATGCCAAAATTTAGTCCATGGAGCAGAAATGGGATTGGGAGCAAATCAGGGTTAGATTTTAGGCTAATGGAGAAGGAACTTATTTTCCCATTGCTTCTTGTTTTACTTCTCTATTTACCTTTCATCTCCATTCTGCAATCCTGTTCCTCTCACTCTTCCATAAATAACAAATCCGAAGTGTTTTCCAAAAATGGCACCCTAGATGTCATTTGTTATCCCAGGGAGGATCATTGAGGCAGGCTTTCCACTGGGCTCCTGCCAGCCTGGGGTGAGGGGTGGGGAGAGCATGGGGAAGCTCGAGACAGAGGTGCTGAGTGGATGAGATTACTTGTGCTGGAGTTCACGTTCACGTAGATAAGACACACAGTCTTTACAAGCAGCCTTATCCTTAGTGAAGTTAGGCTAAGCTATGGTGATAGAAGATATCAGGTCCAGTGACCAAAGGATAAGTGGTCTACTTTGTTTCCTGACAATACAGAGCTGGTGTTCACAACCATGGGTGGCTCTCCTCTGGGGCAGTCATTCTGCTCTGCTCTCATCGACAGGTGATCATAGGATCTCTCCATCCCTGCCCACGAGAAGGACAAAAGAGAAGGAATGGAGGGGTATAAATGGGAGGGCGTGTGGGCCTGGTCTGCCAGTGGTGACAGTCCACCCTCTCTCATCCCACTGTAGAGAACAGAACTCATCCCTGAGTTCCTGCTGTGGCTCAGTGGGCTAAGAACCCGACTAGTATCAATGAGGATTCAGGTTTGATCCCTGGCCTCACTTAGTGGGTTGGGGATCTGGTGTTGCTATAAGCTGTGGTGTAGGTTGCAGACACAGCTCAGATCCTGAGTTGCTATGGCTGTGGCCTAGGCTGGCAGCTGCAGCTCTGATTTGACCCCTAGCCTGGGAACGTCCATATGCCACAGGTGTGGGCCTAAAAAGACAGAGAGAGAGAGAGATAGAGACAGAACAGAGGCTCCCAACTAAAAGGAAGCCTGAGAAATGGGATCCTCAAAATAGAGCAGATTTGGCAGCCGTTAATGGTAACTGTACAGTCAGTAGAACAGGAGACATCGTGGCCTCCCATCTGCCTTTCTCTTTGTCTTGTTTCTCAGATGGTTCAGAATTTTTGCCACGAAGGGTACTCTTGGGCTCAAAAAGGACTCCAACAGAAATTATTTTGGCAATGAATGGGTATTAATGATATGATACACTTTCTCAATGATACTTGTTGAAGTAGAGCAGGGGAGTTAGGGAGTTGAGAACAAGAGAGGTGGGAAGTATTTCTCTGCAGTGGAGTATGAAGGGTCATGAAGTCACACTCACCACGGGGCCATATTCACTGACCTTATAGGGTTGCCTCTTTATCATTCTCGACCGTCCACAGACAGACATTTCAATGGCACCGGTCAGCATATGTTGTTTATCTAGTGATTTTCAACTCCAAATTTCCTACATGTTTCTATACTTCACATTCATTCATTGGGCTCATGAAACAGCCCCTCTTTTAGTGCAACTGGTAGATATAAAATAGCCGAAGATATAAAAATTTCAAAATAAAATGAATCTGAAATTAGCAGAATTAAAAGATGAACTGTGGGTGACAGAATACTTTTGGAACAGGAGAGGTGATTGAAAGATTTATAAAATAGAATTTTATCATGAAACAGTTTCTATTCTAGTGCAACTCAAGGATTTAAAATTTTCAAAATAAAATGTATTTGAAATTACAAGAATTAAAGATAAATTATGGGTTATATAGTCCTTTTAGACTAGAAGAGGTCATTGAAAAAATTGACTAGATAAAATTTGACAAAAAAATCTGAAAGAGTGCTTGAGTTCTAAAAATAGGTTGGGCAACCAAGTGGCTAAAAAATAAATGCTTTCTTTGTAAAGACTGTTTCACTAATGATGGGATATGGAGAAACGATCAGGTGACGCATCTTCTAAAAGCCCAAGAGGGTGTTCGCCAGCAGCCAGTGTATGTAAGGCCAGGAAGAGAAGAAACTCCTTTTTGCATTTCTCCAGTCTGTCCTAGCTGGCTTCCTTGTGGTGGACCTGTTCTGAATTCTAAGTTTCTTACCTCCATTATGCAGCAATCAGTAGACCCCATAAGCCCAAACTTGGCAGCTTCATCTGGACTGTGCAACCCCTCACCCCACAGGCTTTTAGGAGTTCTGGGTGTATGAACAAGGGTCATGCCGATGACCACCTCTCACAGGTACCAGGTGTGTGCCAGGCTCTGGGTGAACCTCTTCACGTGCAGTATTGCATGCAGTCCTCTTGACCTCCCGGAGAGGGTGGCACTAATATTTTCCCACGTTGCCTATTTGTAAAACAGGCTCAGTTTACCAGCCTTTCCTGAGGTTATGAGGTAAGTCAGGGGCAGATGGGCTTAAGAAGCCAGGGCCATTAATACCTGAACTTGAGCATCGACCATTAGGTTCTACTGCTTTTCCTTAGGGCCACAAAGCCCTCAAGTACAGTATGCACACCCTTATTTGCTCTAATAAAAATATTGTCTTGGGAGTTCCCTTTGTGGCTCAACAGTTAACAAACTTGACTAGGATCCATGAGGATTCAGGTTTGATCTCTGGCCTTGCTCAGTGGGTTAAGGATCTGGCGTTGCTGTGAGCTGTGGTGGAGGTCGCAGACTTGGCTTGAATCCCATGTTGCTGTGGCTGTGGTGTAAGTCAGCAGCTGTAGTTCTGACTTGACCCCTAACCTGGGCACTTCCATATGCCACAGGTGTGGCCGTAAAAAAAAGTATATATATATATTGTCATTATTTGAAAATCCTCCTTTCCACATCGCTAAACCCACAACAAAATCCCTTATACGAGTGTATTCTGAGGTACTTGCTGCCCAGAGTGTTTACCATGAAGATTACAATGGGATTTGAGCAAGGCACCTAAACTTTTCACATCTACCAAGTGGGTGCTTTTCCATTTTAAATGAGATGTTTGTATGATGAAATCACTTCATAAACTAAACACTTCAATACAAATGGTTATTGTTTTTGCGATGTGGACAAATCTGGAAACAAATTTCTTATGAAAAATTTTATGATGAAAAAACAAGCATTTTGGTGAAGAAATGCTTCCAAAAACCTTATAGGTCCTCTCCTGTTTTTTGGGGTCCAATTTCTTTATCTACTTATTTATGCATTGCTGGCTTCTTTTGGTAAGAGCTCCCTGTCCACCTTCTCTCTTCCGAGCTTCTGGGATTGTGTATAATCCAACTGGAGAATGCATTTCAGTAGACAATCAGCAATAAGATTTTGTGGTTTTGGTTCAAAGACTATTCTGTAGGGTTGAAGTTCTTCTGCAAATGAAAAGCTGCTAATTGGCTTACAGGGAATTGGACTGGTCTTATTTTTCATCAAGGCTTAACTCCTCTAGCTGCTGGCATTATACTCTTAGACTTAAATAGATCACTGTGGTAAAATAAACACATTCCTGTTGTTTTCTGAAGTTAGCCCAGTAATTTGAAGTGAAATGTTTGTCATTTTAAGAGTTCAAGAACTTTTTTTAAAAATGTACTTTTTTTTAGGCTATAGTTGATTTACAGTATTGAGTCAATTTCTGCTATACGGCATAGTGACCCAGTCATATATATGCATTCTTTTTCTGATACTATCTTTCATCGTGGTCTATCCTAAGAGAATGGATAGATTTCCCTTTTTAGGTCCTGGGAAGGATTTGTGGATCCTATTCTAAAAAGGTGAAACAGAAGCCATTTATTAAATGTCATTATTGACAAAACGATTTTCATAAGTATTTAGATCGACAGAAAAGGTGTGCTGATTTTCCTCAGAATTAAAAAAAAAACAAAAACAAAAACTGAAATGGTTCAAAACCACTTTGAGGTTGAGAAATCACAGCTCCCTACCTCTCCAGACCCTTCCTCGTCCCCACACCTAAACACAAATAGGTGGCAGATTTCTCTTAAGTAGAACAAGCCACATTCCTTAATCTGGGCCCAAAGTCATACTTGGTAGCGAAAGGAATAACCAAATCTGTGAATAGTGATGCCATTCCTGGGCTTTTAGTTTCCTGTCTTCCTGTGGGATTTAGTTTCCCCAAAAGTGGTGCCTGCCTTGCTTACCTCTTTCTGTCTTTCTCTTCTTCTTTCCCTCTCTTTCTTTCTTTCTTTCTCTCTCTCTCTTTCTTTCTTTCTAATAAACTTTTTAACTTTAGAGTAGTTTTAGACTCACAAAAAATTGTGAGGATAGTACAAAGAGATCTTGTGTACCATGGACACCCATTTTCCCCATTATTATTATTTTAGCTGGATGTTTGTGTGTGAGTCATCATAGTATCAATCATACCTCAGCCTCCAGCCCAAGGTAGCAACGTTCCCATGGAGACCATTGACTGAGCAGAGTGTGAATTGAATCATCCAGTTGTCTTCAGAGCTCACTGTGCTCCTGTTGTGGGGAGCCTGGTGGTCTGTACCAAGCCCAGCATCGCCATAATTGGCTCCATCATTAATTTTCTTCACTCCTGACCACTGGTCCCCTGTCCTCACTGCCCCGCCTCCCCCAGGGTGTTGTAATCAGCTTCTCACTGACTGCCTGTAACACTGTAGTAGCCCCCTAGCTGGGTTCCTCGAGTCCATTCCCATCCCCTACGGTCTATTTTCCACTCAGCAGCCAGAGAGCCAGATCCTTTGAAATTGGAAATCCAGCAGTGTCAAATGGTGCTGCCGCTATGGAAAGGGGTATGGCGGTTCCTCAAACAATTGAAGTGACTTCTAATTATATTCCTCTCAGGAGATTTTCCTGAGCCACACTATACATACCGCCACCTTTAGCCCTTTTGTCCTTTTATCCTAGGGTTTTTTCCTTCATAGAACTTATCACACCCTGACATTATTTTGTGTGTGTATTTATTTGTCAGTTCATTGTCTATCTCCCCAGCTGGAATGTGAGCTCGATGAAATCAAAGATGTGGTCTGTCCTGTTTATCACTGTGTCTCCAGTGCCTGGTCCCAATGAATATTTTTTCAATCAACAACTAATGGATGAATAAATGAATGAGTGAACTTCTGCTCCAAGGAAGATTCAGTAGTATTGGAGGGTCTAAAGCAGAGGGCAGAGGACTAAGTGTCCAGGCAGTTAAAGAGTGACTGGTGGCTGCAGTCCCTTGTATACTGAGTTCAGTTCATCCCCCCACCCACAGGCTTCAGACCACCCTGGGTTTCTGGGGAGCCTGAGGAGGAGGCTTATTATCACCTTCTCTTGTTGCCTGTATTGCTTGACATACTTCAGTTACACTTTCCCTTTTGCATCCTTTGTCTGGATCTCTGACTCTCAGCTTGGGTTTCAGAGAATTAAAGTCTGAGCCTGCCATCCATGCTTCTTTGACATAGGCTCAGTTGCTTATAGATGATGGATGCAATTACCACCACCCTTAGGAAAGATGCTTGAATTTTGTTTGAAAAAAAGGAGGACATAAGTATTTTTTTCTTCCCACTTTGGGCTCTAGTGTTAGTAAAATATTTATTTTTTCTCCTGTCTTAGACTCTTGAGGGCCAAGCATGTTCTTAATTCAGACCTTAACCTTGGCTTTGACCCTTCACCTCCCCCTCCCAAGCCCAAGTGACTCTTCATGTGCACAGCTGGACAATTTTTTAATACCTGTTTAATACGCCAGAGCTGTTCCTAATGGTAATAGTCACTATCACCTCGAGTAATCTGCCCACATCCTCACCAGAACAGCTGTGATGACCTGTCAGTTTTCCCAGGGGTGACTTTAACTTTGTTTTGGTTGTGACACAGGATTGGGGCCTGGGAATCCTCACTGGGGTCCAGGCTACTCTCCAGCCCAGATACATTTGTACTTGGAAAGCTGATCACACACATATGGCTGAGTGGGGTTTGGTTGTTTTGTTTTCTTTCTTTCTTTTTTTTTTTTTTTTTTCCCTCCACTCAGATGCTTTTGCTCCCTCCCTTAAAGCCACAGTCCAGGCTGGGATACATTTCTCAGACTCTTACTAAAATATACTAAGGTGAGTTATCAGATGTGTTGGAAATCTGTAAAATTCTGTTTTAAACTTGGAGGTTATTAGGGGCCATTTTCCGCCCAACTGGGAATGTTCCCTAGGGGAAAAGATGTGAGATGAGACCAGAGGAGGAATAGGTCTCATCTGAGTGAAGGATGGGAGAGGAGGAGCACAGTACAGAGGAAAGAAAACAGCAGACAGCAATGGCAAGGAGACCAGCAGAGCCGGCTCTGATGGTGTGATGGTGAGGCAGGATTGGTGAGGAAGAACTTAGAGGAGATGGCAGGGACCAGCCCAGGAGGGCTTGGTGGTCCATGATAAGCACTCAGAATTGTATTCTGAAGGCAGTGGCGAACAATGGAAATATTTACAGTTAGAACACAACTACTTTTGTATTTTAAAAATATCTCTAGTTATTTTCATGTGTTTCTCCTAGAACTTACAGAGCCTTGATTTTAAAAGTATAACCGAAGACAGAAACTTCACAGATTTAATGAAACCTTGAAACAATGAAAAATGGTTCAAACAGGTTATTTGAGAAGGTGCATGCTTCGCTAGCCAATATGTCTTATTAGACAAATGAGGAAAATTTTAGGGAAATTTTACATACTTGTTATCCTAAAATTTAAAATAAATGTACATGTATTCTTTAAAAAAATAGAACAAGGAACAAAATAAATTAAAAAATAAAAATATCCCTCTCGCTGCAGAGGGGACCGTGGCCCAGAGTGGGGAAATCTGAAAGTGGGTAGGAGGTTGTAATAGTACAGGGGCAGATGGTAGATGTGGCTTGAACGAGAGTATGGAAATTGCTGTGCCGAACAGTGGATGGGTTTTTAAATAGACTGTATGATGTTATCTTATTTATTTATCATTATTTTGAATAGACTCTTTTTTTTTTGTCTTTTTTGTCTTTGTTGTTGTTGTTGTTGTTGTTGCTATTTCTTGGGCCGTTCCCGTGGCATATGGAGGTTCCCAGGCCAGGGGGGTTGAATTGGAGCTGTAGCCACTGGCCTACACCAGAGCCACAGCAACGCAGGATCCAAGCCGCGTCTGCAACCTTCACCACAGCTCACGGCAACGCCGGATCGTTAACCCACTGAGCAAGGGCAGGGACCGAACTCACAACCTCATGGTTCCTAGTCGGATTCGTTAACCACTGCGCCACGACGGGAACTCCATAGACTCTTTTTTTTTTAGAGAATTTTCAGGTTTACAGAAACCTGCATAGAGTTCCATATACCAACCCCTTTCCCTTTCGTGCACACATGGTTTCTCCCTATTAGTAACATCATGCTGTTAGTATGGTGCATTTGTTACAGTTGATCAATCATTATTGATAAGTGATTATCACCTAAGGTCCATAGTTTGTATTAGGGCTTATTACTCTTTCTCTTGTACAGTTCTATGGGTTTTGAAAAATGCATAACGTCATCTATTTACCATTACATTATCCTCCAAAATAGTTTCAGTGGCCTGAAGTTCACTGTGTTCCACCTAGTCATCCTTTCCTCCCCTCCCTGAAGCCCTGGTGACCAGTGATTCTTGCACCATCCTACAGACTTTCCAAAATGTAATATAGTTGCAGTCATATGGTACACATGGTTTGCATCTGGTTTCTTTCACTTCGGAAACTTCCCCCTTGTCTCTTGTAGCTTGATTACTAATTTTTTAAAGTATAGTTGATTTACAATGTTGTTATAGTTGATTTACCATGTTGTTATAGTTGATTTACAATGTTGTTATAGTTGATTTACCATGTTGTTGTCGCTTATTAAGGGACATCTTGGTTGCTTTTAATTTTTGGCAGTTATGATCAAAGCTGCTATAAATATTCTTGTGCAGGTTTTGTGTGGATTTAAGTTTTCAGCTCATTTGGGTGAATACCTTAGGAACAGGATTGCCAGATCATATGGTAAGCCTGTGTTTAGCCTTGCAGAAATCTAGCAAACTGTCTTCCAAAGGGGCTATAACATTTTGCTTTCCCACCATCAATGAATGAGAGTTCCTATTGCTCCAAATCCTTGCCAGCATTTGGTGTTAGCACTCTTTTGGATTTTAGCCATTTTAATAGCTGTGGAATGGTACCTCATTGTATCATAGTGCCTTCCTGCTTATTACTCTGAGGGATATAGAATATTATCCAGGGGATTTTAAGCAAATATTTTTACAGATTTTTTTTTCCCTTTGATTGAATTACAGAGCTTGAGTTCATGACAGCTACCTCCAGTGAGAGCATAATCTTTGAACTCTTAAAAAATAAAGACCACCTTCCCTGATTTTTTTTTTTTTCAATGACGCTGTATGTTAGTTAAGGATGGACTGGTGGAGAATTTCAGGTCTCCAAATGTCAAAAAAAAAAAAAAAAAAGACAACACCACAGCCTGCTTTAAGAAGAAACCAAATGTTCTAATTAACATTTTTATCTTTGACATTTCCTGACTGCCTTTATATGTCCCCAGAGCTATTACTGTAGTTTAACTTTTAAAAATACAAATGCAATATTCACTCTTACCCCCATTTTTATAGTCAGTTAATCTCACATTGTTCATCTGCTTTGTTGATTTACATTGCTAATGCCACTTAAGGAAGGTAATCAGGATGCTTACAACATTTTGGTCTATTTTGTTTAATGCTACAATCATCTGAGATAAAAGTACCAGTTATGCTGTTCCAATAACAAACTCAATAAATTTTTTTCTTGGGGGTTAATGTGTTCTCTTATTTCAGTTTTCCTTCCGCTCTTCATTTCCAAAAAGCATCACATTTATTCCTATGCTTCCCTTTTTTTTAATTAATTTATTTTTTGAATGTACTGCCATTTAATTTTATTTGAAATCTCCATAAAACATTCTGGAAAAAGACAGGTGGGAGTTCTGATCATGGACTGGGGTTTTAAAAAAATTTTTTTTTTATTACAGTTGATTTATAATGTTCTGTCAATTTCTGTTGTACTGTAAAGTGACCCAGATACACACACACACACACACACACACACACACATATATTCATTTGCTCATAATATCTTCCATCGTGTCCCATCACAAGTGATTGGATATAGTTTCCTGTACTCCTGTGCTATACAGCAGGACCTCATGGCTTATCCACTCTAAATGCAATAGTTTGCATCTACTAACCCCACTCTATCCATCCCACTCCCTCCCCCTCCTCCTTGGCAGCCACAAGTCTGTTCTCTATGTCCATGAGTTCTTTTCTGTCCTATGCTTCACTTCTTATTCAGCATTTGGATATAGCTATTGATATCTCTCGGATTCTTAATCACTTATTTGAAAGTTGTGCTCCCTGCTGCCCCTGATAATTTTAAAAGGATTCATAAAAACCTGAAAAGATGGAGTAATAGCCAGTTTACGTTTTGCAGCTGGTTTGCCCTTCATGGAACACAATGTGGTGTGATATTAAGAGAAAAAGAAGGTGGGGGAAATAAATTGGCCATTTGTTCAGCAATGCTGCATGCCAGTTGAGATTATGACAACTATTTTTTACAGATTAAGAAGTAGGTAAAATTCCAAGTGGTAAAAGTAATTCGCCCAAGTTCTCCTTTTTCATCCCTTATCTCCCAAACAATTTATATTTTCATAAAATATAAAGATACAGATAATATCTGTATCTTTCCCACATTTTTTCTTTCTTATATAACAAGTTAAAAATCTCAGGTTTTTAACTAGTAAAACAAAACTTCCTTTGACTATAATTCTGTATCATTTGTTTTCCTCAGACCCAAGGTCTTGAAGGAGCTGTCTGCATAATTTGTTTTTGGTTCTTCAAGTCTCCGAGTTTACACTTAACCTATAGCTTCCACTTCATGTTAAGCACGTGCACTAGCACAAAGTTGTGGTCCACTCTGGCCCTCATCTGGCGTGCAGCAGGCCATGCTGCCCAGGCCCTCACTAAGGAGTCTGACTCACTCCCAGAGTTGTTAACCAGATTAAGAGAGTTAATTCAAGAAATTCAGAAGTGTTCATTGCACGTAGGAAAATGCATTGTTTATATAGGTACATATTTTTAAATTTCGGTACATTATGCTCTTAAAATTTTTTTTTATTAAAATATTTTTGATTTACAGTTTTGTTCCTTTTTTTTTTGCTCTACAGCAAAGTGACCCATCATACATATACATTCTTTTTCTCATTTTATCTTCTATCATGTTCTATCCCAAGAGACTGGATATAGTTCCCTGTGCTATACAGCAAGACCTCATTGCTTGTCCATTCTAAATGTAATAGTTTGCGTCTATTAACCCCAAACTCCCAGTCCATCCCACTTTCTTCCCCTCTCCCTTAGCAACCACAAGTCTGTTCTCTATGTCTGTGAGACTGTTTCTGTTCTGTAGATAGGTTCATTTATGCCATGTTTTAGATTCCACATATAAGTGACATCATATGGTGTTTGTCTTTCTCTTTCTGACTTACTTAGTATGAGAACCTATAGTTTCATCCATTTTGCTGTATATTATGCTCTTTTGACATCTTAAAAAAATCCTTTCTGGCTGGGCAGGGACTGCTCCTCCCTGGGCTAGTCAATTCTTAGAGGTAAGTGAGGGCTCTCCTGGGAGCCTTCCTTGGATAAGTCTCCTTATCTGTTTGTGCCTCAGTTTCCTCATCTATACTATGGATGTTATAATAGCAACCACTTCATAGGATTATTTTAAGGACTAACCATTTAATAATTATAGAACAATCAGAAGAATGCCTGGAAAATAGAAAAATCTCAAGGCATTTTAGCTAATATATGAAAGAGATATATTTTCAGGATTCAGATTGGGTTTCCCACGTGTGTCTAGTGTCTAGTGCATAGTGCATAGTGCATAGTGCATAGTGCATAGTGTCTAGTGCATATTTTAGAACTGGATAGTCTTTACTTGCCAATATAGGATAATTTGTGTCTCTAACAGCATTTACTCCAAAGCTGGCTAGATGCTCACCAATTCTATTTCCTCTTCCTGGGAACATGGGAAGACTTTATTCTCCAGCTTTCTTTGCTGTTAAGCTAGGACTGTGTGATCAAGTTCTGGAAAAAGAAACGTGTAAAGAATTTTTATGTGTATCACTTTTAGGTATGGTCATAAATTCTCTGAGTTATACTCGTCTCTCTTCCTTCATCTGAGGTTTATTCCAGGATTACCTTGAATTTGTAAAATGGCAAGGCCGTAAAATAAAAGCACTTGTGTTACTAAGGAACAGCTGGCAAGAGAACCGCCAAAACAAGAATATTTGCCCTGAATTTGAATTAAAAAAATTGTTTTTATTGCATGAAGCCAATGGGATTTTGGATTGTCTGCTACAGCATTTAGCCTATTCAAGTAGAGATATTTATATGTCAAAGTAGAGTCATTTAGTAACAAAAACTTGAAATGTATGTTATTGACTTAACTATTGGCTATGGTCAGTAAGGAAGCTGAAATTGGCAGCTGGAAAAATGTTAATCATGTTGTGTGGCTGCAAAACATTTGGTAAAAGACATTTTTCCTGTGAACACTTGGAAGGTAGAACACGTGCCTGTTGAGATTGAGCTCTAGGTGAAGAATTGAGAAATATAACTCTGTGGGGTGTTGTTTTTATTGGCTGTTATTGGCCAAGAAAAAGCCCGCCAAAGAAATGGCCAGTTCACAAGCATAAATGGAAGGGAATAGAGTCTGGAAATTCAGTTTTGCAGAGTTGAAAAAGTCAGCTGTTTGTAGAATCTAGAGTGAAAAAAATGGAATTAAAACCAAGCAGCAAAAAACTTTAATTCAGTTTTTTTTGGGTGAATAAAGTGATTCACAAAAAAGATCCCTTTAAAGGTAGAGTATTCTCCTTTCAAAAGTTATAGTCTTAAGATAGCTGTGATTAAATTGAGAGAGATTTGTATGGTGGCAAAGGAGCAGAGAGATGAAAAATATTTGAGAATTATGTTTAGGAAAGATCTTTGAATGGCACATATCTCTGTGGGGAAACGAAGTGGTCAGAAGCCTATTAAGTTTTTGAGGAATTTTATTTTCAAATAAGCCACACATCAAACAAACAAACAAAAAACCCCACAAGTCTGTTCTGACCCCTTTAGACTTCAAGCAACCACTGGGGCTCCACACTTCTGTAAGCATGAGACTGACTTTCAATGCTCTCAAAAGACATGCCCCCTCTTTCCCACTTTACATGTGGCTACAGAGAATAGTGGACAGGGTGAAGGTCACAGAGGAAGGAAGTGAGCCCACAGAGAAGGATGGACAGGGACCCTTCTCTTGGAGAATACAAGAAAAACCCCATCAAAGAACTTTTTCTACAACCATTCGGAATCCTTCATGTTTTCTACCCACAATGATTTCAGTACTGCTGTGGACTGTTGACTACTAGGCTTTTCCCACCTGTTTCCTTTGTAAATGGGGTGTTTATTATTGTTATCTTGCCTCTGTTCCATCACTCTGCATTGGCTGTGTATGTGTGTAGGGGCGGTGGGCGGATAACTTATTCATGGCTTAATAGAACACAAGGAGCCATAACTCGCTCCTAACAGAAGAACTGTGCATCATCCGAAGACCTGAACTCTGATCCAGATGTAGCAATTGGGTGTGACCTTGGGGTCCTGGCTGGTGAGAGGGTGAGTGTACTTTGTATGTCAGAGGAAGAGTGAGCTGATAATTCGGTGGCCAGAAGAGGTCTAAGGCAGAGACTGACTAGATCCTCAGCAATCATATTCCCTGTTCCTGAGCACACAGAATAATGCATTTCTCTATTTATCTTGGTGTTAGATTAAAATAATAAAGCCCTTGGAGTTCCCATTGTGGCTCAGTGGATTAAGAACCTGGCATGGTGGCTGTGAGGAGGCAGGTTTGTTCCCTGGCCTTGCTCAGTAGGTTAATGATCCGGTGTTGCTGTGAGTTGTGGTGTAGGTCACAGATGCAGCTTGGGTCTGATGTTGCTGTGGCTGTGGTGTAGCCCACAGCTTCAGCTTCGAGTCAACCCCTGGCCTGGGAACTTACATATGCTGAGGGTGCATATATAAAAAGAAGGAAAAAATAGTACGCCCCACTGTTGCTCAATGATTGTAAAAGTGATGCATGCAGGACTGGCCACAGAATCCTTTGTGCAAGTCCCCAGCTTCTCCTTGTTTTATCAGTCAGGGTTACCCTGAAGCCACAAGATAGAACTATACTGGTTTTGGAGGGGCTGCTGGGAGAAGAGCTGCCAGGAGAAGCACCTGGTCAGGAAGGTTTACCTTGGCATTTATATCAGTAAGAAAATAGTTTGATCATTTCAGTCACTGTGATTTTGGGTGTGTTTATTTCAGCAGGTGGCATATCCTGAATAACACACCACGTCACACATTGTGAAGATGGGGAGTAATCACTTAAAATGGCATCTTGGTTGTTAGAGGTGGAATGAACACGGTTTCTCACTCTCATTTCCAGCATGGCCTCTAACCCTGAATGGGTTCCCAGTACTGAGTCAGATGTTTACAAGGAGGATTCATGCTGGTGGTGTTCTGGGAGTTTCTTTTAGTGGTGAAGTCCTCTGGGATTTCAGGAGATATATCTGGAGAAGGGTGGACATGAAAATAAATCAATGAATTTGCCATCCCTAATTCAGTTTTTTTTTTTTTTTTGGCTGTCTTTTTAGGGCTGCAATAGCAGTGTATGGAAGTTCCCAGGCTAGGAGTCAAAGCAGAGCTGCAGCTGTGGGTCTACGCCATAACCACAGCAAACCAGAACCTGAGCCTCATCTGCAACCTACACCACAACTTACAGCAACACCAGATCCTTAACCCACTGAGTGAGGCCAGGGATCCAACCCTCATCGTCATGGATACTAGCTGGGTTTGTTAATACTGAGCCACAACAGGAACCCCCTAATTCAGTACTTTTAATCAGAATAAATACTGAGATCTCTGATGGGTCAACAGGTTAAGGATTCAGTGTTGTCACTGCTGTGGCTTTGGTTACTGCTGTGGCGTGGGTTCAATCCCTGGCCTGGGAACTCCTGCATGCCACAGGCGCAGCCAGAAAAAAATTTGCATTAAAAAAAAAAGAAAAGAAATACCATTTAAAGGAGGAAGGGAAGAGTATGATACATCTGCCAGGGGTGTTAAGTGAAAGTGTACTGCTGTCTTTCTGGGGTTACCTCAAGAGCTCCTTTTGTGTGTGCCTGAACTTTGAAGTTTGTTTAGGATGAATGTTATAGTTTGAGAAGTGACCACTAGAAGTTGTGTGTGTGTGTTTTTTTGTGTGTGAGTGTGTTTGTGTGTGTGTGTGTCTCCTCCAGGTGTGCTCTTCTTATTGCAAGGATGTCTTTGAGTTTTGGCTGGAATAGTTCATGGAAATGTTGCAAGTCCAGAACTGGGAAAGCAGAGGCAACTGTTGAAGAGCCTCATGAGGCAAGTATTTATTGTAGTACATGTTCTAGAAGTTACTTTCCTTTCATCACTGTACAGTGTTGCCTCAGGGCCCAGATGGTAGTTTGGGAAGTGTAGAGACCATACAAAATCTTTACATCATACAAGTGATTAATAGCTGCTTTAGGGCAAAAAAGGTCTTCAGCCAGGAGCGGATCCTGAAGATAGCATTAAAGCAGGTCTGCTTAAAGAATCTGTGATGCGAACATGAGAGTCACGTCCATCCGTTCCAAGAAATCTGATGAATTTTAGACGAGATATTTTTCTGGAAATTCCAATAAGAAAAACAACAAGAATTAACTCCTTGTTGCAACTTACTTGGGATTGGAAAAAAAAAAACCACCCACAAAAAAACCCTCTCCTCCCATTTAATCTTGAACCCATTACAATTAGACTTGTACTCCTACCTCTCCACTGAAATGACCCCTAAATGTCACTGAGGACTCCATGTTGCTAACCCAGCAGTTGGTTTTCAGTCTTCTTTGGCCTTTCAGTTGTATCCTACATATGATTTCCTATTTTTTCCTTAGAAAAGCTTCTCCATTTAGATGCCAGGATATTTCACTCACCTGGCTTTTCTCTAGTCTCTGCTGTTTTAGGTTCTGACTTTCCTTTTCTGGTGTCTCTTCATCTCCCCGACATAAATATTAGTGTTCCATAGACTTACTCTTTAGATCTTGTCTTCTTTTCTATTTTCTACATTTGGTGACCTCACCTACTCTCTTGATTTTAAATGCCATCCATATGCTCAGGATTGCTAAATTTATATCCCCACACTGTACCTCTTCTCTCAAACTCCCAACTCATATACCAACATGCCTACTGGAGTCTTTTCTTTATTTTTTTAGCAGCCATCACAAAATTTACTTCTGTTGTTCCTCTGACAAGCCTTTTTCTCATGTGCTTTTCCCATCTCCATAAATTACAACTCAGCCCTTCCAGTAGCTCAGGCCAAAGGTCTTCGTATAGCCCTTAATTCATCTCTCAGACCTCAGTTTATATGAATGAGTAAGTCCTTTGCTTTCACCTTCAATGCATATCTAGAACGCAACTCCTTTTCACTGTCTGGGGCTTCTGCTTCTGGGTATGATGAAATAGTTTCTGTCCAAACAAACTTCTTCAGAGAATGACTAGAAAACCTGGATAAAACACAGAAGAAAATCGACTCCAAGGTATCTGAGAGCTGTCAGTCATTCTAGGACTTGCTTGACTGAGATCACAGAAGAGAATTTACTGAGGCAAATGCAAAGTTTTATGTCGTTCTTCCACTTATTGGTTGATTAACAAACTGCATGATGTAAAAATCAGCATCTCAGCAAGGAGCTGTGAGGTAAAAGTCAAAGAAGCTAATTAGAGCTCTCCTCAGTCTCACAGAGCAAAGGACATTGGAGTGGAGAGATTATAAGGATTTGAAGACCCAAGACCCCCAAGGGAAGAAAAACACAGAAGAGTGAGTCTGGTATTCTCTGCTGCTTTTTCCCATCAAAGTATATGTCTTCATAAGAGGTAAAGGGCTGAGAGGCTGTGAGGCTAAGCAGAGGTCCAGTGTGGAATATAAATTTAGAAATCATGAACACATGGATGGCATTTAAAACCAAGAGAGTAGGTGAGGTCACCAAATATCTGAGTTATACCATGGGAGATAACATTTGAAAGATGCCTTAATCTGTTCAGATTGTGCCATTAATCGTGGTATGGGACTTGCCATCTGACATAGATAGCTCCCGTGGTGCTCTGTTTACCATTAACAATGGCAAATGTTTACCAACTGGGTCTTGGGTTGGGGGCGGTGAGGGTTGGGGAACCCTGGTTTGTAGCATTCACTATAGCAGATTTCAAGCTACCAAACACATCACTGAATATGAGTTTGGGAAGAAAAGTGCACAGTTGGTTTTCACCACCAGTAGAAGCTGGGCCCAGCACACCATTATTGCATAGACAATATTTAGAGTTCAGGGCCCCTGTATACATATCAAGCTTTCAGCTAAAACTCCTGAAGGTCTACATCTTAGGACTTTTGGAGAACCCAAAATAGATGAGACTTTTCGAAGACCAAAATCCAGTCTTGACTAAGTTGTTTCTGATCAGCTGCTCCTTCCCTAATTTTTGCCCAAAGTTAACATAACTCCTCTCTGGTAGAAGATAACACCCTCGACAATCTCTTTATTTTTCTCGACACCATGCCATTCAATAAAGTATAGCCAGTAACATGCATTCAATAAAACATTATAAATTAACAACATCAGAGATGATTAAAACCGAAATGCATAATGTGAACAGACCCATAGTTGAGCCAGGTGTTAGAGTTCTCAGATATAAATGCTGAAATGACGGTAATGAATATGTTCAAGAGGACAGATGATGAGATGGAGAATATCAGCAGAGAAGAGGAATCTGTTAAAAAAATTAAACTGATATTAAAACATTGAAAGCGATAGTCATGGAAGCTAAGTTCTTAATAGATGAGTTTACTATCAGATTAGATATTACTGAAGAGTGACTTAATAAATTGGAAGAAAGGTCTGAAGAAAAATAACCAAAACAAAGCACTGAGGAAAAAAAAAACAATGAAAATTCCAAAAAATGCATAAGTGATGCATGGGACAGTAAAATAGTCTGACATAAGGATCATTAGAGTGACACGTAGGGCAGAGGAAGCCAGTGGGCAATGTTCAAAGAGCTGGCTAATGTCGAGTATTTCCCAAAACTGGTGGAAGAAATCAAGCAATAGATTCAAGAAGCACTTTGAACCACAAGCAGGAAAAATACTAAGAAAACCACACAGAGGTGGCTCAAAATAAGGCAGCTGAAATAATGACACAGAGAAAAACCTTAAAAGTGGCTAGAGAAAAAAAATGACACTTCAGAAGAAGCAATACTTAGTCTCTCTGTCAGCTGGTATCTCAAAAGAAATGATGCAAGTCAGATTAAAAGAAGAAAAGAAATGCCATCTTTAAAATGCTGAAAGAAAATCACAGCCACTCACACCACAAATACTCAAGTAAAGAGAAAGCAATTGAGGAGGCCAAATCGTAATCTGTCACCTGTGTTCCAAAGATGAACAGTATGGAGATATTGCACTGTGAGATTTTGGTAAATCATCCAGCCAGATAATACCAGTGAGAGCTGCAGTCTCCTTACAGGCATGAAAGATTGCAAGTGGAGATGGCTGTGCAACTCTTGTCTGATCCAAATCTCAGATCCCCCACTATTCAGGAAGCAATTTCAAAGGCTTCTTTGCCAGACTGCGTGGTAGGAGGGAAATGAACAGTATGGAACTTTTTCAGCAGAATCAAGATGCCAACATGAGTGAAGCAAATGAGAGGAGCCTAGGAATTGACAGCCTTGCTAGGAGCTAGCCATCAGAATCCAGCCATCCTAGAACTTGGCCCTAAGTCAGCAGCTCTGCAGGGGCCACTTCATTGCTTTGATGGAGGTTGGAGAGGGCAAAGAGTTAAAGAGGAATCCTATCTGACTGATACATCTGGACAATGAGTAATGATTTTACCCAGCTGTTGGAAAGTGCCAGCTGGCTCAGAGCAGAGTGTGGCAACCTAGGGAGAGTTTTGAAGAACAGATGGGATGTTTCGGAAAGACATTACTTTATTTGAATGTACAGAACCTGACTTTGTTGTTGTTGTTGTATTGTGTTTATAGCTAGGATGGAAAATTTTGTATTAGAGTGAGGCCTTACTAGGGAGAGTGACCAAAAGAAAATTGTAAGTGAATTGGGGGGTGGGTAAGGGAGACTATGCAATAATGGTGTGCTGTGGTTGTTGACTTAAAAAATATGCACAACTTAGAAGTTGAGTGTTAAGTTCTATTTGGGGCAAAATGAGGATTATAGACCCGGAGGCAGCATTTCAGATAGCTCTGAAATACCGCTCCCCAAAGCCAGAGGGGGAAGGTCAGTGTATACGTGATTTTGGTCAAGGGGGAGGTACGTGCAACCATACACACATTTTTGCAGAAGGTTACTGCTAGTCTTCTGAAGGTGACTGCTAGTCACAAGGAGCAGACGTCACCATGAAGGATTTTAGTGCTTTTCTAGATACAAGGAGATGCAAGAATTGGACTCATAAAATCTGAAAATATCTGGCTGAAGATCTGTTCTGCCAGTTTTCCCAGAGCACAGGATGCCTCACTCCTGATCGCCACTCTGAGCTCTTTCAGGGGGTGTTGAGGGTCAGCAACCACTTGACTCATGATTCAATCCATGTAGAGGCAAATGGCAAATGCCAATCTCCAATTCACATGGTGAACACCAATTGTACACTTTTCTTTCCAAACTCATGTTCAGTGATGTGTTTGGTAGCTTGAAATCTGCCATAGTGAATGCTATAAACCAGGATTCTGCCCTCTGCCCCCGGACCCAGTTGGTAAACATCTGCCATTGTTGGGGGTATATATAGCCCTATCGGAGCTATGTCATATGACAAGTTCCATAGCATGATTATTGGAACAATCTGAACAGATTAAGACATCTTATATGTTACCTCCCATTGTATAACTCAAGCTTAAACTTTTTTCTTAAGATCCAGTTCCATTTTTCTCTTACCTTCTGGACCTTACCTCTGGTTTTGCCATAAACACTTTGAATTTAAATTGTCTAAAATTCCTTATCTTCTCCTCCAGACTAGTTATTCTTCAGGTGTTCTTTACTGTAGTTCTTGACAACTTAACCTAGGGATGCAAATCAGAAATGTAGGTGCCTTTCTGGTTGTCAGTCTCCCATGATTAACTGAGTCTTGATAGATCAACCTCATTAGCATATGCTATACATATTTATGTCCTCATTTCCTCTATCAATCCTATTGTCTTGGTTCAGGCCCTCAGACTCTTGCCATATTCCATTTCCTTGAATACTTAAATCATTAGAATACTTAAATCCCACGAAAACCAGCTAAAATACAGATATTTCTGCTTATTTTCTAGAGATTTGGGTTCAGTTATGAGTTGTGCTCTGGTCTGGTCTGTATTTTTTTTTTCATCCTTTTGCCACTTCTTGGGCCGCTCCTGTGGCACGTGGAGGTTCCCAGGCTAGGGGTCAAATCGGAGCCTATGCCAGAGCCACAGCAACGTGGGATCCGAGCCTCGTCTGCAGCCTACACCACAGCTCACGGCAACGCTGGATCCTTAACCCACTGAGCAAGGTCAGGGATTGAACCCGCAACCTCATGGTTCGTAGTCGGATTCATTAACCACTGAGCCATGACGGGAACTCCTGGTCTGGTCTGTATTTTTAAAAAGTGATTCAGAATTCAGAAAATCTAATTCTCAGCTAAGGTTGGAGAATACTCAGGAACAGAATAGAAATCAAAATTTTTCATCTTGAAATATAAACCCGACCATAATCTGCCCTCTCCCTGTTTTTCTAGTTTTATCTCTCACTATTTTTCAGCACTTTTTTTTTTACTTCTTATATTATTCTACCAAATATTTATTGTGCTCTAAGTAGGTATCAGAACATGTCTCAGGTGTGGGGAATTAGAGTGGTGAAAACAGACAAGTTGTTTGAGTATAAATAAGCCAAACCTCACAGTTTTGGGGTCACTGAACATACCATTCCCTAGGCATGCCTTTACACTTTTGTTCTTTATGTTCCTTTGGTCTGGGTGCCATTTCACTTAGCAACTCTGACTATCTTGTTTTTGCCACCACTGCTCTTAAGTTCATTCCTCTGTTTTACATACAAAATTGACTTCCTTGTCTGTCCCTCTCACTAGGCTTCTAACTCCTTTTATTTTTCTTTTTTTAAATGGCCGCACATGAGGCGTGTGGAAGTTCCTGTGCCAGGGATTGAAACTGGTCTGTAGCTGTGACCTACACCACATCTGCCGCAACATCAGATCCTTTAACTCACTGCTCTGGGCCAGCGATCAGACCTGCGCCTCTGCATTGACTAGAGCTGCTACCATCAGATTCTTAAGCCACTGAACCATGGGGAGAACCTCTAGACTTCTAATTCTTTATGGGAAAAGTTTTCAATCCCTAGTGTCCAGACTAGTAATCAACATAAAATAGTTCTCAAGCATGTCTTGAATGACTATTATTCAACTAGTAAATAACACAGAACAGGTTTGAACTTAGGAATATCTGACCTCAAAGTCATGTCCCTTTAACTATACTGCACTCTCTCAATAATGGTTTACCTTGTTAGAAGAGCCATCCTTTAATCATTGAAGGAGAATCAGATGATGCTTGCAGACGGAACTACTGCCCATCCAAAGGAAGATGTGCCAATTCACCACTTTAGTCGGTCAATATCTAATCTAGATTGGAAAGTTCATGCCAAAGATTTGAGATTTATTAAACAAAAGAAGAAGACAAACATCTCCCTTTACTTGATCTAAATAGACATGACCCTACCACGCAGATACGTTTACCCTAGTGAGGAAAGGTGACAGGCTGAGTAGGTAATGATATTTCCTAATATCAGTCTAACTAATTAATCTTACCCTCATTTCTAGGTGTGGGTCAAGCACAGTCCCTGGCACACAAAATTCCTCAGAAGCATTTCAGAAATATTGGATTAGAAGAGGAGGTTGATACAGTTTGGCAGAAAATGAACGTAACTCTCAATCAATTTAAGCGTCCACTTTATTGAGGAAATTAATGCAACTCCTTTGATTTTTATTCTTTAGCATAAAAAATTGGAGCAGCACAAGCTAATGGCTAAAATTTAGAGTGTCTCTTCTGTCATCTGATTTGGGAAATGGGTGCTGACTCTGCTAGTTCTATTAAAATGCTGTCCATAAAATATACTTGAACTGGCATGGCACAAGTTATTTTAGAACAGCGAGAAGGACCATTATTAAGAAAAACTTCTTTTCTCCTTCTAATTAATTCATGGCATTGCCACCAGAGTGTTCTTCCTGTATCATAAATTTGATTATGTCACTCTGCTGCTGAGAAACTTTTGATGACTCCACATTTCCTATAAGAAAATGTGTAAATGCCTTAGCTTTGCATGTATTTTCTACAACCTGATCTTTCTATTCATTCACCTGTCTTTCTGTTCACCACTCACTTGTCTCAGTTCCAAATGCAGAGACACATTGCAGTCTTTAATTACCAGATTGCTCACCCATAACTGCCTTTTGGTTGCCCACTGCTGTGTCCTTGACAAGCTGTTTCATCTGCCTTCATGACTTTTCTCCTTGTTTCATGGCAAACTCCTATTGTCACTCTTGGTGTTGTTCCCTTTCCTAACAGTCCCTCCAGGATGATTCATTGTTTGCTCATCTATGTCCCTGCATAATTTATGTATAAGTGTATGAATCAAATCTTAGGACACAGGGTCTGACAAGCACAAGTATAATTAAGGGAACAGCATAATCAAAATGGTTCCAGAAAATTAGGGGTGTGTGGTTGCCATAATTATGACATTTATCATTCAGACCTTGGGTCAAGCATTATATTTCATGAATCTATGAATAATTCCTTGCCCACTTCTCATTTATTTACTTACTCAACAAATATAGTTGAGGGTCTACCTTGTGTTATGCCCTGACATAGGCCAGGGAGCTAGAGAAAAGGAGAAGTTTGTGCTTTCATGGAATTATATTCTGTTCAAAGTTGAGAGTGAGAAAACAACTAACAAAATAATTTCAGGAGTTCCTGTTGTGGCTCAGCGGGTGAAGACCCCAACTGGTATCCATGAGGATGCAGGTTCGATCCCAGCCTCACTTAGTGGGTTAAGGATCTGGTGTTGGTTCAAGCTGGCATAGGTCACAGATGTGGCTTGGATCCTGCATTGCTGTGGCTGTGGTGTAGTCCTGGGAACTTCCATATGCCGCAGGTGTGGCCCAAAAAAGGAAAAAAAAAAATTCAAGTAGTGGTAATTACTAGGGAGAAAATAAGATTTTATAATAGAGAGGGACCTGAGAAGTGGGAGTGGGTGACATCAGATATGGGGCAATGTCTGTAATACTTCTTAAAATGTGATAAGAAAAACCCACAATACAATAGAAAAATGTGGAGAAGGTTTGAATAAAATTAAAAAAAATTCTCTGAAAAACAAACCCAGTGATCAACAAACATGCTCAAATTCATGGGTGGTAAGAGAAATTCAACAGAAATGTCACTTTATATCCCTTGAATTGGCAGCATTAAAGAGAGCTTTAACAACCTTGTGGTTATCAAAGGGGAGTGGGAAGGGGGTGGGACAAATTAGGGGTATCTGTGTTATAGCAGATACAAACGGCTATATATATAAAATATATAAGCAACAAGAATATACTGTATAACATGGGAAAATATACCCATTATCTTTTAATAACGTGTAATGGAATATAGCCTGAAAAAGTAATGAATTACTGTGATGTATATCCAAAACTAACACAAGATTGTAAGTCAAACTATTCTTCAGCTTTTTAAAAAACGAGCTGTAAAACCCATTTCAGATTGAGATATAAGGACTAGAGTTTTCTTGTACATTGTTTGTGGGATTGCAAAGCTTTGTAGCCTTTCTAGAAGGCACCATGGCAACATCTATTAGAATCTAAAATCAGAGTTCCCATTGTGGCTCATCGAGTTAAGATCCTGACTAGTATCCATGAGGATGTGAGTTTGATCCCTGACCTCAAGGAGTGGGTTAAGGATCTGGCATTGCTGCAAGCTGGTGTAGGTCACAGATGCAGCTTGGATTCCATATTGCTGTGGCTGTGGTGTGGGCCTGCAGCTGCAGCTCCGATTAGACCCCTAGCCCAGGAGCTTCTATATGCTGTAGGTATGGCCCTTTAAAAAGAAAAACGGACAAACAAACAAAAAACACCTAAAATACTCTTCCCCTTCAACTCAGAAATTCCATTCCTGAAAGTCTACTTCATAGAAACTCAGGTGCCTGTGTGTATGGTCATATGTCAGATACATACATTTGGGATGAATGAACTGGACCACAGAAAG
The DNA here is from genome assembly GCF_016906955.1 of Phacochoerus africanus. Classification (NCBI taxonomy): domain Eukaryota; kingdom Metazoa; phylum Chordata; class Mammalia; order Artiodactyla; family Suidae; genus Phacochoerus; species Phacochoerus africanus. The sequence continues at coordinate 117,752,459 of NC_062546.1, forward strand.
AATGCATCATATTACACAAATTATTGAGTGGCAGGTAACATCTGAATTCTTCAACAGTATTTGCATTTTAAGACATGACAACCTATTTGTCTGGTTACATCTTTGGTTCCTTTTGAGGCAATGCAGTTAATACTTCGGAGGGGGCAGGGGTAGAGTGAGAGGAGTAAGAGAAAGAAGCTTCTCCATGATACTGTCAGTCACAACACATGTAAAGGTTTCTCCTGTCTTCCAGAGTGCAAAAGTGTACCCATTGTATTTACTGTTCTATGTCTCTAGCTGCACATGAAAGCAAATTTAGGAAAACCTGACAATAAAATATTTAAACATAAGAGAAAAATGAAATAAATGCCTGTAAACCTGATAGAACAAACCACCTTAAAGTTTCCTCCTATCAGACTTGAAAAGACACAAAATGCTCCAGACACTGTGGAAGTTCTCCTTTCCTCTCTTCCCAGTCTCAACTCTATTCCAGTTGCTTGGATGGCATTCTGATGAATTCAGGCTGTAGCTTCTCTCCCTGTAGGGTGTAGCATCCAACACACTTTCTCCAAGGGACCTGAGTAACAAGAGCAAAGTCATCATACTTCAAAGCCAGAGTGGATTGTTATACTGCATTTTTCTTAGTCCCTCTCACAGAAAGGAAAGGAACCTGCCCTGTTCCAAATGAAAGGACGATAGTATGTACGCATTCTCTCCACCCACTTTGTAGTGTAGCACAGAGCAAGTCACTTCTGGGGTATGTAGACATGTAATGTTTCCATTAGTGTTACCCATCTATGCCTTTTTGTTTTTATCCTCTTGGTAAATAAGGGAAAGGATAAGTCGAATACCTTACTCAGACCAGGTCTACCTTGCATCAACACAGCCAGTTGAAGTGCTGAATGTTTATTCAGTCATCCGGTTAGCAAACTAATTCAGCTGGCTTTCAAACACATTTGACTATGGAAAATCTCTAATGTATGCAGAAAGGTAGGGAATAGTATATATAATAAACCTTCTCCATCATCCAACTTCAACAATGATCAAATCGTGGTACTAATGGAAAAACTCAGATTTTTTTCTTCCTGAGTAGGAAAAAACCCAGGTCTTTCCACCTGTGTGTTTCTTCTGGGGGTCTCCTTGACAATGCACCCAGAACACTTTACTTCTGACAGTTCTGGTCACTTAATATGTGGAGGTTTTTCCCTGTACCAAACAATTCTCTCTGACATCTGAGTGTCCTACAATTTAACTCAATTCAAACACTACTGACATGGAGGGAGTTCACACTGTGGCTCAGTGGTAATGAACCCAGCTAGTGTCCATGAGGACACGAGTTCAATCCCTGGCCTCACTCAGTGGGCTAAGGATCTGGCATTGCCGTGACCTGCGGTGTACGTCACAGAGTCAGCTTGGATCCAGCATTGCTGTGACTGTGGTCAGCAGTTGCAGCTCTGATTTGAGCCCTAGGCTGGGAACTTCCATATTCCAGGGGTACAGCCCTGAAGAAAGGACACACACACACACAAAACAAAACCCCAAACAAAAAACAACAAAAAACCCATTACTTACCTGGAGATAGTGTTAGATCCTTCAGGTTGTAGGCTCAGTTCCACAAGACTGGGTGTTCACTTCATATGCCTGTTCCAAATGCAGGTTATCACCCATGCTTCTACCAGCTGTGGATTGGAGGTTCCAAAGATCCCCTCGTTGGCTTTCACTAATTTGCTAGAACATCTGCAGAACTCAGGAAACATGTTTATTAGTTTATGGAAGGTTATGATCAAGGGTACAGATGAACAGCCAGATGAATAGACCTCACAGGGTGAGGTCTAGGAGAGTCCCAAGCTAGGAGCTCCTGTCCCATGGGTTTGGGGTGTGGTACCTTCCAGGTGTGCTTGTGTTTGCCAACCTGGAATCTCCCAGAACTCCCAACTATTGGACAAAATCAATACTTAACTCCATTTCCAGCCCCTCCCCATCTCTGGAGGATTAGGGGCAGGGTGGAAAAATCCTCCCTAATCATGGCTTGGTCTTTCTGGTGACCATACCTCATCTGGGAGCCATCCAAGAGCTCAGCCAGAGTCGCCTCAGTAAAACAAGAGATGCTTTTTCTCTTATCACTTATGCATTTACAAGGGATTTTGGAGATCTGTATCAAGGATAGAGATCAAGGCAAAGGTTAGAACAAAAGATGCTCCTAGTATTATTACTTAGAAAGTTACAAGGATTTTAGAAGCTTTGTGCTGGGAACTAGGAGCAGAGACCAATACATATAGTCCCTTTTATCTCACAATGGCCAGTCCTGTTTTCTCTCTAACTCTATTACTGTATTATTATGAAGTGAATATCAAACATCGTCTAATTCTACCTATAAACATGTCTGTAGGAATCTTTAAAGGATAAGGATGCTTTAAAAAAAAACATAATTACAAAAAACACTATCACCCTTCAAAAATTAGTATTTTGCTAGTATTATCAAGTATGAAGCTGTGTCAAAGTTCTCTGATTCTTTCATGGTTTGTTTTGTTTTGTTTTGTTTTTTCAATGTGTGTGTTTGAATTGGGATATAAACAAAGTCCTTATCTTGCAATTAGCTGATGTATCTCTTTTTTTTTGTCTTTTTTTTTGTTGTTGTTGTTGTTGTTGCTATTTCTTGGGCCGCTCCCCCGGCATATGGAGGTTCCCAGGCTAGGGGTCGAATCGGAGCTATAGCCACCGGCCTACTCCAGAGCCACAGCAAGCGGGATCCGAGCCGCGTCTAAAACACCACAGCTCACGGCAACGCCGGATCGTTAACCCACTGAGCAAGGGCAGGGACCGAACCCGCAACCTCATGGTTCCTAGTCGGATTCGTTAACCACTGAGCCACGACGGGAACTCCTGATGTATCTCTTAAAGTCTCTCTCATACTGTTAAGTTCACTCCAATCTCTCTCTTGCTATGCTTGATATTTGTTGTAGCTCAAGAAAACTGGTATTTTGGAGTTACATGGTGACTCAGTGGGTTCAGGATCCGGTGTTGTCACTGCTGTGGCTTCGGTCACGGCTGTAGTGAGGGTTCTGTCCCTGGCCCTGGAACTTAATGCATGCCTCCAGTGCAGCCAGAAAGAAAAAAAGAAGAAGCAGAAGACAGGTGGTCTTTTGTCCTGTAAAGTTTCCCACATGTGGAGTTTGCTGATTATGTCTCTATAGTTTCCTTTTATATGTTTTTCAGTCCCCTCCCTGTATTTCTTTAATTTGGAAGTTAGATCTAGAGACTTGATCAGATTATAATTATTTCATTTCTGAACCAGATTTGGTTGTTTTTAAAAGTGACATTGATGAAATCAGTATATACATAAGTGAAGAGTTGAGTAGAGAGGGAAAAGGGAATTTTATAAAGGAAAAATCTGTTTTTCCTCCAAATTGTGGCCTTAGAATCAGTCCTATCTAACATCTTTCAAATTGATCAGATATCTTTATATTTAAGACATGACAGGGGGACAAAATCAAGGGGATAGTTACCTCTGTTATGGATGTGAGAACCTGATGACCCTGGGCTAGTCACAATATCTTGCCTTTATTTATTTATTTATTTATTTATTTATTTATTTATTGCTGTCTAGGCCTGCACCCAAGGCATATGGAAGTTCCCAGGCTAGGGGTCAAATCAGAGCTGCATCTGTAGGCCTGTGTCACAGTCACAGCAGTGCCATACTGGAGCCATATCTGCAACCTATACCACAGCTTACAGCAACGCCAGATCCTTAACCCACTGAACAAGGCCAGGGATCGAACCTGCATCCTCGTGGATGCTAGTTAGGTTTGTTTCCACTGAGCCTCCTTCCCAGGAGGAAGTTTTTATGTTGAGAAGGATGGCCTGCTTTCCAGAATCTATCCAGACACCTAGGGGGACACTTACAGGGGTAGGAACTCCCCATGCCAAGAAGCTGACAGTGAACATGGGATTCTAAGGTGCAGCGGACAATGCTTGAAGTAACAATTTAGAGCTAGAATGGCTTTGGACAGGTCAGAAAAGGAACTTTCAAGAGGGACTGCCAGAAAAGCAAACTTTAGTGGAATTTAGGAAAGGGTTTACAAGGAAACAATCAGCTTTAGGCACCTGTCATGCCCTGAGGGCACATATAGAAATTCACCTGGAGAGCAGGTATGAGAGGGGGTTACTGACCTCTGAAGTGGAAACTGTTCAAGTAAAGGAAGTTTGTCTTCAGTGCTATCCTCCTTGCATCCCTGTTAGTATCATCCTTTATAGATTTTGATGCTTTGCTGTTTCTATGTATGTACACACATATTTCTTTCTTTCTTATTATTATCCTGGCCAGTAGTCTGGGAAGAGTAGAGTGTTTTCTTCACTTTTTTTGGTTGTTGTTGCTGTTTTCCATATCCGAACCTGCAGCATATGGAAGTTCCCAGGCAAGAGGTCCAATCAGAGCTGCAGCTGCCGGCCTACATCACAGCCAGGACAACACTGGATTCAAGCAGTATCTGCGACCAATGCTGCAGCTTGAGGTGACGCTGAATCTTTATCTTACTGAATAAGGCCAGGGATCAAACCTGCATCCTCATGGACACTATATTGCGTTCTTAACCTGCTGAGCCACAATGGGAACTCCTGTTTTTTCCACTTTATAAATGGGAAAAATGAGACTCAGAGGGATTAATCGCTACCCAAGGCCTCATGGCTTTGAAGTGGTAAAACTGGAATCAGAGCACAGGTCTGCTCACTGCTAGTCTGTTATTCCTTCTTCTAGATTTTGCCCTTTCACTTGGTTTGGTTATGTAATCACTAAATCCTAACCCCATTTAGTGTTCTGATCTCTTTTGAGCACTCCTTTCATAGAGGGTTAGATTGAAGAAATATTAGAAGTTTAAAAATCTGATTCAGACTGTGGCTCTGGGACTGCTGCCAAGTTTTTGCAAAGTGCTTTTCAATAATTCATAATTCCTTAAACATGGAAACCTGCTGCTTAAATATAGCATGAGAAAATGTGCTCTGGTGCTTAGGAAAGCCAAAAGTTGTGTATTTAAATACATTAAACTCCATCTCCTCATACACGCACATCCAATGTCACCCATTTGTTTGGACGAAATGCTTTAAAATAACCCTTATTGTAATATACAGGCACTTAATATACCATTCCATAGGCTTGTCATATTTGTGTTGTTTTTGGAGTTTTTGTAAGTTCAGCACCAGGAGTTTCCTTTCCTTTAGTTCGAAAGACTATATCAAGTGTCCTGATGTCAGAACCCCATGACAGGATGCTGGAGGTCCAAAGGAGAAGGCTCATGGTGAGGTTACAAAGGAAGACAATGGGAAGGAGTCTTCGGAACTGGAAGTGTGGCTTTTCACAGCCAGCAGGAAACTTGAATTCCCCAGGTAACTCCAAATCTGCAGAGAAGATGTGACTCTCTTGGCCACCTTGGGCTCTGAAGTCTTCTTGCATAGATAAGTTATCACAGTCTTAATAGATTTGATCTCTTTAAGGTCAAGGAAGTTTTGTCCTAAGACAGTGTCTTTGGAGAAAGACTTTTTTTAAAAAAATTAGAAATTTTATTTTATTTAAATTTTTTTTTTAAATTGTTATTTCCCCAATACAGTTTTTTTCCTACTGTACAGCATGGTGACCCAGTTACACATTCATGTGTACATTCTTTTTTCTCCCATTATCATGCTCCATCATAAGTGACTAGACATAATTCCCAGTGCTAAAGAGCAGGATCTCATTGCTAATCCATTCAAAGGCAATAGTGTGTATCTATTAACCCCAAGTTCCCCAATCCACCCCACTCCCTCCCCCCCGCCCCTTGGCAACCACAAGTCTATTTTCCAAGTCCATGATTTTCTTTTCTGTGGAAAGTTTCATTTGTGCCATATATTAGGTTCCAGAATAAGTGATATCATATGGTATTTGTCTTTCTCTTTCTGATTTACTTCACTCAGCATGAGAGTCTCTAGTTCCATCCATGTTGCTGCTAATGGTGTTATTTCATTCTTTTTTATGGCTGAGTAGTATCCCATTGTGTATATATACCACATCTTCCTAATCCAGTCATCTGTCAATGGACATTTGGGTTGTTTCCATGTCTTGGCTGTTGTGAATAGAGCTGCAATGAACATGCGGGTATATGTATCTTTTTTAAGGAAAGTTTTGTCTGGATATATGCCCAAGAGTGGGATTGCTGGGTCATATGGTAGTTCTATATATAGATTTCTAAGCTATCTCCATACTGTTTTCCCTAGTGATTGCACCAGCTTGCATTCCCACCAACAGTGCAGGAGGGTTCCCTTTTCTTTAGAGGAAGACTTTTCATTGTTTCAAATTTCCGATCAAGCTCACTGAATCTCTAACTGGAGCTGACCTCCCCTTCCGCCTCAGAGCTTCCATGGCTGGGTTATCAGACAGATAACCAAGCCCTGAATTGCCTCAGACTCCTCATCCCTAACTAATCTCTGTTGATGATCAGTCTCAAGACCTCTTTCTCTGTTCATCATGCATGGATGTAGTGACTGGCCACGTTCTACCCCCTAGAAGTAATCATTCTTGCCCTATCAGCATCTCTCCCACATGTTCCATTTTATTCTCTGTTCTCAGGATAAGTGTTTCCTCTATAGAGCAAATTTTCCTGACTGTTCAGTCTAAGCTAGTTGGTCCTTTTAGTATTTCATAGACTTGTTTTTTCCCTCCATTGCTTTTGTCACAGCTCTAATTTATTGGTTTGTTTGCTGTTTTATTTAATTTCTGACTCCCTCCCTCACCCTACCCCCACTAAATGTAAACTCCATTAAAACAGGGGTCAGCCTGTCTTATCCACTGCTGTATTCATATCAACACAATGTATGGACCATGGTCAGTTCTCATTACATACTTGTGGAATGAATGATTGAATGAATTTTTTTTTTTTGGTCATGGGAAGCAGCAGCTTGATTTAAGATCTCAGTTCCCAGACTAGAGATTGAACCCAGGTCGCTACAGGGAAACCACTGAGTCCTAACTGCTAGACCACCAGGGGACTCCCTGAATGAATTAATCCTTGAACTGAGTCCCACTTAAGTCTTTCTAGTCTGTTTGCCCATCTTCTGTTGAAACCCATCTAACAAAACTTAGGATGAAACTACTCATTTGAATTTATGTATTCTGGCTGTAAAGACACGGCCTGTGGTGAATTCTCAACAAATATTGAATGAAAGAATGAGCAGATTGAACTTTAGCTGGTTGAAATAGCACAGTTTTGTTCTATCGCACAATCTCTTTTATTAAAACAATTGCATTTAACAGCAGGAACCAGGTAAGCAGGTCATTCTTTTTATGAACACACATTAGTTTTATTTGACAGAACACCAATACAACTAAAAAGTGGCTGAGGCAGCCTGGGGAAATATTTGAGCCTAGAATACTTTCTCTGTTCACTTTCATTTACATCATGTAGCTGCCTTCTGAAGCAGATAATTTTTTAGAGGCATTTTAAATAATGCAACTTTTTCCTTATAAATTAATTATACATCATAGATGGGAATTGAAATATCTTCCTGTCTACTCTTAATGTTTGGGTTTGCATAGTGAAAGGATGTGTAATCTGAACCTAATGTCACCCTTCTTTTTTTTTTTTTTTTGCTTTTTAAGGCTGCACCTGCAGCATATGGAAGTCCCCAGGCTAGGGGTGGAATAGGAGCTGCAGCTGCCAGCTTACACCACTGCCTCAGCAATGCGGAATCTGAGCCATGTCTGTGACCTACAAAACAGCTCACCAAATAGCACTGATGGATCCTTAACCCACTGAGCAAGGCCAGCGAGAGGACCCAAATACTCGTAGATGCTAGTCAGATTCATTTCTGCTGTGCCGCAATGAGAACTCCCAACGTCACCATCTTCTGATAATAGGATATGTGCTTAACTTTATGAGCTGAGATATTTAAAGGGAAGTATTTTACTTGATTTTCTAGATCTTTTGATAGAAATGCATGTGTCCTTTCCTTTGTGCCTTTGACATAAAGATTTAAAATTCCCTATTTTAGGAGTTCTCTTTGTGGCACAGTGAAAACGAAACCAACTAGAATCCATGAGGATGTCGGATCAATCCCTGGCCTCACTCAGTGGGTCCGGGATCTGGCGTTGCTGTGAGCTGTAGTGTCACAGATGTGGCTCAGATCCTGAGTTGCTGTGGCTGTGGTGTAGGCGGGCAGCTACAGCTCCGATTTGACCCTTATCCCCAGAATCTCCATATGTCACAGGTGCGGCCCTAAAAAGCAAAAAAACAAAACAAAACAAAACAAAAACAAAAACAAACAAAAACAACAACAATAAAAAACAAAACCCCATAAAAACAAAAAAAACTTATAAATGGTACAAGAGAGAGTTCCTAACACCATCTGCAAAAGCTTAATGAGTAACACACACCCAAAGACATTTCATTTATTCAACAAAGATTTTTAAACTGGGAAACATTGTAGGTGGGCAAAGATATTAAAAAGTAAAGAAGGCAATAACCTCTAATTCAAGAAAGAAACTTTTAGTCTAGTAGGAAAGACATGCATCTAAACAGTGAGAATAAGATGCAGTGAGTCTCCTGATAGACAAGGAAACAGTTATGTATCCGGAGGTCATCGGAAGGAGAGACTAACTGCCTGTATCCTCTGCTGGTACATGCTCTCATGACAGCTGTGTACAAAGCACATGGCACATGGAAATGTACTCCATCTGGGGACATTCTCCATGCTGCATTGCTTTTGCCCACTCTGCAACACCTCCTCCTGGCCTTGGTCTTTTCCAGACATTCTTGGCATCCATTCTGCAAAAGGCACCTTGAATTGACCACCAAACATAGACTTTGCTTTCTATCTTTTTTTTTTTTGTCGTCTTTTTTGCTATTTCTTGGGCCTCTCCCGCGGCATATGGAGGTTCCCAGGCTAGGGGTTGAATCGGAGCTGTAGCCACCGGCCTACGCCAGAGCCACAGCAACTCGGGATCCGAGCTGGGTCTGCAACCTACACCACAGCTCACGGCAACATCGGATCGTTAACCCACTGAGCAAGGGCAGGGACCGAACTCGCAACCTCATGGTTCCTAGTCGGATTCGTTAACCACTATGCCACAACGGGAACTCCCTTTGCTTTCTATCTTTGACCTTCGTGTCTCCTCCAGGCCCTGCTTCATGACTTCAAACACTAAATGAAAAGCAGTGGTCTTCAACCTTGGTTGCACAGTGGAATTACCTAGGGAGTTTTAAAATATACAGATGCTTAGGTCCCTACAGAGATTCTATTTTTATTGTGCTTGGTTGTTGGAATTTTTTTTTTTTCCTTTTTACAGCCACACCCTCGGCATATGGAAGTTCCCAGGCTAGGGGTTGAATTGGATCTGCGGGTGGGGACCTTACGCTACAGCAATGGCAACACCAGATCTGAGCTGCATCTGTGAACTATGCCACTTGTGGAAATGCTGGATTCTTAGCCTACTGAGGCAGGCCAGGTATCGAACCTACATCCTCACAGAGACAACATCAGGTCCTTCACCTGCTGAGCCACAATGGGACCTCTGACTGTTGGAATTTTTTAAAGCTTCCCAGGTGATTCTAATATGCAGCCAAGATACAAAGTCACTTGCATGAAGGATGCACTGGCTCTGTGCTTGGCAATCCCTCTATAGGAATCACTCTTCCTTCCACCCCCTGAACCTGTCCATCCTCTGGGAAATTGGACGGAATTTTGCAGCTAGTCCTTTAGATTCCCACACATTCCTGGCTTTTGATGGAGGCATACAAGTCATGCCATAGAAACCTTATTCTGGTCTGTCAACATAAGGCATAGGGAACAGACGTGAGTGCCGGGTCAAAATCTCTCAAGCTTGTAGCTCTGACAGCTCATCCAAGAGATCATTTACCTTCATGCATTAGCCAGCCCCCTGGTTTCCATTAGTGGCAGCTAGTTTGGTTTTAGAGAGAATCATTTGAGGTTTTGCTTGTCTGCACCCAGTGATTTGGGTTTATCAAAATAGTGCAGCTCAACTGCCTGGCAGTTAAGTAACTTGGGGAAATGGTGGCATATGGGGAGAATGAGTGGAGCCATCAGCGTGGGACATGACTTGAGCTGGAGGGCTGTGTCCTTAAGATGCACTTTTCCTAGAGTTCTGGTTGTGGCTCAGCAGAAACAATCTGACTGGCATCCATGAGAACACAGGTTTGAACCCTGACCTTGCTAAGGATCTGTTAAGGATCCGGCGTTGCGGGAGCTGTGGTGTAGGTGGCAGATGTGGCTTGGATCCTGCGTTGCTGTGGCATAGACCAGCGGCTACAGCTCTGATTCAACCCCTAGCCTGGGACCTTCCGTATGCCATGGGTGAGGCCCTAAAAAGACCCCCCCTCCCCCGCAAAAAAATGCACTTTTCCTAGTCAAGTTCTGCTTTGAACTGAAAGTGTCCTTCAGTGACCAGTGATGGTTATTCCTCCAAGTCATGAACATTTTGATCCTTCCTCATTTGACTTAATGGTGCAGAATTCTCCTGAGTTAATCCTGTGATAGCAGTGCCAGGTGATTCAACTGGTTTTTGTGGAGACAGATTTCTCCAAACCTTCTGGGTTTTAGAAATCTAATCTACATCATAGAAATCTAACTTTTTCTTTCTTTCTTTCTTTCTTTCTTTCTTTCTTTCTTTCTTTCTTTCTTTCTTTCTTTCTTTCTTTTTCTTTCTTTCTTTTTAGGGTCTCACCTATAGCAATATGGAGATTCCCAGGCTAGGGGTGGAATTGGAGCTGTAGCTGCCAGCCTATGCCACAGCCACAGCAACATGAGATCCAAAATGCGTCTGTGACCTATGCCACAGCTCACGGCAATGCCAGATCCTTAATCCACTGAGCAAGGCCAGGGATTGTACTTACATCCTCATGGATGCTAGTCAGATTCATTTCCTCTGAGCCTTGATAGGAACTCCTAGAAATCTAATCTTTTTAATTTTTTTAATTACTTTAATAATTAAAGTATTAAAGTATAGTTGATTTCCAGTGTTTCATCAAGTTCTGTTGTAAAGCAAAGTGACCCAATCACACACATTTCCCTGTGCTGTACAGTAGGGTCCCATTGCCCATCTGTTCCAAATATAACAGTTTGTATCAAAAAAAACCCCAAAATGCCCATCCATCCCACCCTCTCCCCTTTCCTCCTTGGGGACCCCAAGTCTGCTCTTCTTGGCAATGACTTTTCTTTTTTTTTTAGATAGGATCATCTGTTCCATATTTTAGAGTCCATAAATAAGTGATGTCATGTGGTATTTGTCTTTTTCTTTCTGGCTTACTTCACTTAGTATGAGAGTCTCTAGTTCCATCCATGTTGCTGCAAATGGCATTAGTATGTCTTTTTTAATAGCTGAGTAATATTCCATTGTATATATACCACCTCTTCTGAATCCATTCTTTTTTTTTTTCTTTTTTTCTTTTTTTTGCTATTTCTTTGGGCTGCTCCTGAGGCATATGGAGGTTCCCAGGCCGGGGGTCGAATCAGAGCTGTAGCCGCCAGCCTACACCAGAGCCACAGCAATGCGGGATCCGAGCCGCGTCTGCAACCTACACCACAGCTCACGGCAACACCGGATTGTTAACCCACTGAGCAAGGGCAGGGACCGAACTTGCAACCTCATGGTTCCTAGTCGGATTTGTTAACCACTGCGCCACGACGGGAACTCCTGAATCCATTCTTATCTTGATGGACATGTAGGTTGTTTCCATGTCTTGGCTATTGTGAATAGTGCTGCTTTGAACATAGGAGTGTGTGTATCTTTTTCAATGAAAGTTTTGTTCAGATATATGCCCAACAGTGGAATTGCTGGATAATATGGTAACTCTATATTTTCTTTTCTGAGATACCTCCATACTGTTTTCTGTAGTAGTTGTACCAATTTACATTCCCACCAGCAGTGGAGGAGGATACCTTTTTCTCCACACCCTCTCCAGCATTGTTATTTGTTGATTTGTTAATGATAGAAATCTTTATAATTTAATAGTATAAATTGATTTTCTGTGAAGAACCCAAGCTCCACTGGCCACCTACTTCAATATCACAAATTTGGAGTTCCCGTCATGACTCAAAGGAAACGAATTTGATTAGCATCCATGAGGACGCAGGTTTGATCCCTGGCCTTGTTCAGTGGGTTGAGGATCTGGCGTTGCCGTGAGCTGTGGTGTAGGTTGCAGATGAGGCTCAGATCTTGAGTTGCTGTGGCTGTGGCATAGTCCAGTGGCTTCAGCTCTGATTCCACCCCTGTCCTAGGAACCTCCATATGCTGGGGTGCGGCCCTAAAAAGAAAAACAAACAAACAAAAAAACCCCACAAATTTTGCCTGTTCCCATTTACTGTGTAAACATCCCCAAGGCAGCCCTGAGCCCTGTTCACAGCAGAAGGAGCTTTCTTCCAGCTGTTTCCCTATACACTTTTATCTCTCATGACACAGAAGTTAGCCAAGACTAAGACAGTTATAATTCAAGAATTTTAGGAAAACTCTAGAATTCCCAAGATTGCTATAGGATAATGTTATTTTAATGTATATCGTGGAGGAAGGACATAAAAAGGGCACATGTGGAGTTCCCGTCGTGTCTCAGTGGTAACAAACCCGACTCTCCGTGAGGACGAGGGTTTTTTTTTTTTTTTTTTCCTTTTTATGACCTGCAGCATATGGAAGTTCCGTGGCCAGGGGTCGAGTCAGAGCTGTGGCTGAAGACCTACACCACAACTACAGCAAGCGGGATCTGAGCCACATCTGCAACCGACACCACATCTTAGAGCAAAGCTGGATCCTCAACCCACTGAGCAAGGCCAGGGATCAAATCTGCATTCTCATGGATACTAGTTGGGTTTTTTAACTACTGGGCCATGACGGGAACTCCCAAGGAGGATGCTGTTTTGATCCCTGGCCTTGCTCAGTGGGTTAAAGATCCAGCATTGCCATGAGCTGTGGTGTAGGTCGAAGATGTGGCCTGGATCTGGCATTGCTGTGGCTGCGATATAGGTGTGAGCCATGGGTTCAGCCCTAAAAAGACCAAAACCAAGCACATACCATTTAGTTCTCCAACTCAAGCACACTGTTCTTACTAAAAACTTAAGACCTATTTCTGTGAACTCTTCGAGCTCTTACTTCATGGTACTTAATTGCTATTTTTCTTCTTGGGTTTGCAAGGTTTCTATACCACCCCCTTCAACTCTGTTTCTTGATTCCTCCTTTCTGTCTGCTCCTCTGTAATGATTGCCCCATTTTCCACTTTTTTTTTTTTTAAACCTCTGGATGTCCCCCTGGGATATGACCTCCTGTCTTCTACTTCACTCATGGTGCCAGTGGTAAGAAGTAATCTGTCTTGGGGCTACTGGCCCTTATGGGGCCTACCAGATAGCTCTGTCTCCTGTCAGACCCCACATCGGACACTGTAGGAGATTTGGAGAATTGTGTAGGGCCTTAGGAAGGGTTTGCTGGAGGAAAAAATGCTGGGGAGATAAAAAAAAAAAAAAAAAGGAACAATATTCCAGAAAGAAAAAACAGTAGAGACAAAGGCAAGAAAATGAGAGGTAAATAAGATGCTTGGGAATCTCAAGTTATTTATTTATTTTGTAAAGAGAATATGGTAAGGTTTTAAGATATGAAGTCTGAAAGGTAGCCAAGACCAAAACACTTATAGACACATAACTACATGATCAGGCTTTCTCTAATAAAGTGTCATGTGTATTGTGGAATGCTCAATGTGCCCGGAGTTTCTAAAAGTTGTTTATGACGGAGATGATTAGGAAAAACACATAGAGTAACTGATATTTGAACTGAGTCTTAATTTAAAAATATGTAAGATTTTTATGTTAGAAATTAAAGGAAAGAATAGAAGGAGAGGAATTTGCCTTTGTGGGTGAAAAGTGACCAGTATTGGGTAAAGCTGGGTATTTTGATAGGACATGCCATTTAATATGCTAATACCATTTTTTTTTGGCCTGAAACCAAAGAGGTTTAAGTCTTACACTTTCTTAACCCCTATAGATCATCAGCTTTATCTTTTTGACAGCACCTATCTTTTTTAAAATTCTTTTTTAATGTAAATAAATCATTTCCTTGGGCTCTAAATTCCTTTTTTTTTTTTTTCTTGTTAACCAAACAATGCATTTAAGGGGCTCTAAATTCTTTAAGGGTCACTTCTCACCTCTTTGCATCCCCCAGCAAAGGCAAGCATGCACGCAGTAGGGGCCCAGAAGCAGCTGTCTGTTGAATGTATAAATACTGAAGTTCTTGTTTATCTATTATTATTGTTGAGATACCCCTTTTCAATTCCTGCAGATGTTGAGTGTTGCTTGGAAGGAAAGTGTTGGAGCCAGGAGATCCAAGTCCCAATTCCAGGTTGGTGACTAACTCAGTGTGCGACCTCCAGTCTCGATTTGCTCATCTATAAAATTAGGTCAGTGTTTTGAAACCCTTTAGCCAGCAAGGACTAATTTTCAGTCATTTGTTCACCTATTAAAAAATTTGGGGGTGTTCCTATTGTGGCTCAGTGGGTTAAGGACCTGAAGTTGTCTTTGTGAGAATGAGAGTTTGATCCCTGGCCTCACTCAGTGGGTTAAGAATCCAGCATTGCTGTGAGCTGTGGCAATGCTGAGTTGCAGATGCAGCTCGGATCTGACGTTGCTGAGGTACAGGCTGGCAGCTGTAGCTCTGATTCGACCCATAGCCTGGGAACTTCCACATGCCATAGGTTCAGCCCTAAAAAGACACCCCTCCCAAAAAAAAGATTCTGCTAAGATCATTGGGGGCGAGCTAATGGCATAAAAATATAACATCCTCATTGTGCTTTTATTTATTTATTTATTTTGCTTTTTTTCCTGGAATTTATTATTTTATTTTATTTCTATTAAAGTATAGTTGTTTTACAGTGTTGGGTCAATTTCTGCAATATGGCATAGTGACTCAGTCATACATATACATAACGTTCTTTTTCTCATACTATCTTCCATCATGTTCTATCCCAAGAGATTGGATATAGTTCCCTGTGCTGGACAGTCGGCTTTTGGAAATGTTTAAAATAGCTGATAGGACGCTAGAAGTCTGAGGACTCTAATGTGGGAACACTGAGTTAGATGGTCCCTCTGGCTGCTGGTCTGAATTTTTTTTGGAGTAATTTCCACCCACCTGCCCCCACATCTTGAATAAGAAGAGATGCATACCACCAAATGATTTCAGTGAAATTATTTCCTCTAAAATTGTTGTAAGACATTTATTTAAGTATTTTAAAGTGAGTATGAAATAATCATAAGATGCTTGTAGGTATTTTGAGAAACTGTGCACTACTGTTTGAGAAAATTAGGATGGTAAGGAAGCCAACCTTTGTTAACAGCACGTGTCTGAGTTGTGTCAGCCTGCAGAAAAAGTCTAGATACAAGAGACAATTTTTTTTTAGGTTTCTTTCTTTTTCTTTTCTTTTTTCTTTAAAATTTTAAACAGGATAGCCAGGCTCACAATTGTTCAAGCTCATTTAGGATTCCTTCCCAGTAGTTTCCTTGGCCCTACACTCCTTTTCCTCGATAGTGAATCCCCCCACCCCCGTTCAAATAACCCTTGAGAGGAAGTTGAATGTGCTTCTCTTTGCAGTGTAAATTTCCACTTCTGTAGGAAGACAAGTAGAGCAAATTGGGTTACGCCTGAGAATGACATTAAGGTGTCAGTGGAATAAGTTCTTATTTAGTTTTATTAGCTTCCTCAGAAAGTGAAAACTTCAATAGCCATATATGTTCTCCTGGGCAACACCAGGTCTCTCTGGTGTTTTATTTTTACCCTTGACAAGAAAGCTGTCTTTGCCAATTTGCCTCAAAACAGGTGATGGATGTAATATTTATCCTCAAAGAAAGGAGTAGCAAGAATAACAATAACCTACATTTATACAGTGCTTTTACATATTTTATATCACTTGATCTTTGTAGCAACCATGCAAGACAAATTGGCTTTTTTTTTTTTTTTTTTCCTGAATGAGGAAATTGAGAGTTCTGCAATTATCTTGTTTAAGATCACTCAGTGAATCAGTAGAGAAGCCAGGATTTGAATCCTTATCTGGCAGTTACCCAGGATTTTCCTATCCAAGATGCTGCCTTCAGCTCTGCTATTATTCATTCCAGGGATAAGAAGGATTCCCCTGCAAGGTGCACAGATTAGATGGCCAGTATGCACAAGGTCCTGTGTGAACATTGGACTGACATGAGCAAAAAGAAGTGGTGCTACCCGAAAAGCATCATTGTTTTTAGGGGAGGCTGACAGAAGAACAAATAAAACTACTTACTCAGCTTTTAAGGAGGCAATAAGCAATATGAGTCAAGGAAGAATTGAGGCAAACTCTTTGAATGGGTAATGTTTATTTAGCAAATTCAAATGACCCAGATGAAAATTATTCAAGCTTAATAGCTTAGAAATGCAAATATAGAAAAATGAGAGACAAATTATTCCCGTCAAAATGGCGAAGATTCTTAAAAAGTCATAAGATACAATTTTGTGAGGAATGAAGGGAAATGAACTTCTAGTCATTGCTTGTGGGTTTATAAATTGGTATAACTGCCACAAGGGCAATTTGGCATATTTACGAAAAATTCTGGAAGTATGCATTACCATGTCTGTCTTCCTGTGCTAGATGTTACGTGAAGTAGTAAGAGAGTGACGGTAAGTACGGTATTATTCCTGCCTTCCTGCCCAGGGGGAGACAACTAAATAGGCCATCACAATAATGTGATCATTTGTTGAAGAGTATAGAATAGATTTTCCTGTTTTTGCAGTAGTGATAGCTGTATGTGTCCATGTAGAATGTTAAACATACAAGAAGAGTTTGTTCCAGAGTTTAACGGTGTTTGTTTCATCTTTGTATTGTAGAATTATGGGATATTTATTTTTCACTTTCAAGTTTTTTTGTACTTTTTAAATGCCCCTATAATTAATATGAATTACTAGAATAGTAATAGTGTATCATGAATTTTTGCCTTTTTTAGTAGCAAAGAAAATCAGTCAGTTCATGAGTCAATAAGAAGAACCAGACCTGGTGGCATATTCAAGACCTAGAATTTAAAACCTGGTTACTTTGGGGCAATCTTCTGCATATCCATCTGAGGTCCAGATGGTTTCTTCCTCACTCAATTCTGCTTTCTTTTACTGCATTTGTGGTCTGAGCTGCTGGTACTTGGGCCTAATTATCATTATTGGTTATTCAGTACAGTCTATCATTGAGAATGGAGTTCAGCCTTGACCTCAGCTCCCTCTTACCTCTGCCCAGGAAGGGAACTTGGTCCCCAGGAACCCCAACTTCCAGTTGAATATTCTTTGAATCATCTCTAGGAACACCTGAGAAACTCTCTAGGGCCTAGGATCTGGAGATTTTTTAGAGGACCCTGGGGTCATGTTCTTTTACCTCCAGCTTTAAAGTGAGTTCTTGCTTCTAGATTTGGAGATTCCAACTTTAAATACCCACCTGCCCTCCAGGGAAAGCAGTTTACTCACTGAATTAGCTCTTTAATCCCATCAGCTAACACTCTGGATCATCCCTTCTTTCCTGCTGGCTAGTTGGGAAACCCCAAAAGCCTTGCATATTGTGGGTTATCACAAACTCCCATCCCAGCTTCCTTCATTGGCTGTCCACCTGTCCTTACTTTAGCCATGAGCTTCCCCTCAGTGACACCTCAAGCTTCTCATTTAAACCTCCTGATTTTGTATTCAGGCTGCACACAAACTTGATGTTTATGACAATTGGCAAACATTTTTTTCCCAAAAGTTAAATTAAAATTACAAGGTTGTGTGACTCTAATATTCTTTTTAGGGAGAGATGAAATAGCCGCGTTTAGGCCATTAAATAGAAAGTAAGCAAAGTACCTCACAAGTCCTATGATTTAGGTGCTGCTTTAGATAGTTTTATAATTTAAATAATGGTTTATTTCTCCTTGGATCCACTAACAATAACAGAATCTAATTTTAAAAGAATTTGAAGACACAAATGCCTATGGCATATACTCTTGGGAAATTTTGAAACAGAAGACAAAATATATCTAGATAGCACTGTAACATTAAATGAATTTGAAGGTTGACTTGTATATTATTTAAATATATTCTCAAGATAGAAATGCATTTGCTCTGAATATCAAAATTACCCTTAGTTTCTCAATGGGGTCCTGTCTTTAGTCTCAGGAGGAGAAGACAAATTGAGGCACAATATTAATTATTTGACAGTGCATTACAGTAATGATTTATCACCATTTTGATGAAGTTCACTTATTTGCATAAAATAATTAAGACCAGCAACTCTTCAAGTTATTTATTCTAGAAAGATCAATGATGATGTATTCATTGCTGAATACTCTAGTATTAAGGCATTTGCACAAGCGAGGTCATATTCATGCATTAGGTACATGACACTTGGTGGGACTATGTTCATAATTCTATGCTGTTCAGCCTGAATAATTTTCATATGGGCCATTTGTATTTGCAAAACAAACACTATCCCTTCAATGATGTTGTCTCAGTTCTATCATTACGGGTATCATTTATTGCTCCCTTAAGTCTCAGCCTCTTAGTTAAGCTGTTTCTTTTCTTTTCCTTTTTTCTCTCTCACATCTTAATTTCTGGCCATCTCATTTCTTACTGTTTCCTGAGTAGACCTGTTATAAATTATCCAAGTAGCAAAAGAAAAAAAAATTGAATTGTCTGATTTTCTGTGCTAGAGATCTGAAAATTGTTTGTATTTCATTTAAGAATGAGAAAATAATGTTTCCTATTCAGCTTATTTGATATCCTGGCATTATTTGTTAGGACTCCAGGAGCGCTTTTTCAATACGGTTAAGAATTTGGATCAATTAGCCTTAGGAGGACAATGATGTGAGAAAGACCATGCTTCCATTTATTATTTGTAGTAAACCTTTATCATTCTTTTTGATGACCAAGTCTTGGAACCTACTTATGGAGTTTGGAGAATCACCCACTTTTTGAGGCAGAGCCTGCTTTTCTTAATGAAAGTGTGTCAGAAAACCACATTCTCATCTTCCTTTGCAGCCAGAGCTCACTGACTTGCTCTAAGCAAAATCCATCACAGACTGAGCAGAAGCCACTTCTATGAGGAAGTATTATTCAGAAGCTCTTCTGGGGATCTGTGAAGGCAGCTCTCAGAGGCAGTGGTGCTTGTGGCAGTGGTGGGTGTCCAGTGTCTGCAGTGCCATCTTGGAAGCTGGCACTGTTGTGTACAGGGACAATAGCAGTGATGTCTTGGACCATCTGTGGCATTCTTTTGGTTTTTATATCTGGTTGCATGGTATCAGAGCCTGGTTCTCTAGAGATTATATGGGCAACCCAACATCCTTTACAGCAACTTTTGGATTTTTCTTTTTTGGCCACGTCTGCCTCCTATGGAAGTTCCTGAGTCAGCGATCGAACCTGTGCCACAACAGTGACCTGAGCCACAGCAGTGAGAGTGCTGGATCTTTAACCTGCTGTGCCACCAGGGAACTTTTCAAGTTGTGAATTTTCATAGAACTTAAAACTGACAGAAAATTTGCAAGAATCTACAAGAAATTCCTATATACGTTTGGTTTAGTTGTTGTTTTTTTTTTTCCTTTAAATCTTCCTAAAAAGGTTTTTTTTTTGAAATAATCTCAGACTCACATAGAATTTGCAAAAAGTAGAAAATAGTGTTCCCATATATTCTTCAGCTTCTCTGAATGGCAATAACTTACAAAACCATAGCATTTTAACTATCAAAACCAGAAAATCGGTACAAACTACAAGCTAAAGTACAGGCTTTATTTGGATTTCACCAGTTCTTATATGTATTTTAAAAAATGTATATAGTTCTACAAAATTTTATCTCGTGTAGATTTGTGCAACCACCACCATAATGGGGACACAAAACTTCCATCACCCCAAAGAAGTTCCTTTTGCTTCCACTTTGAAGTCACACTCTCCCTGAAATGTTATCCTTGGTAACAATGGGTCAATTCTTTATCATAATTTTGTTATTTTAAGAGTATCATGTAAATGGGGGAGTTCGCATTGTGGTTCAGTGGGTTAAGAACCCTATATAGTATCCGTGAGGATGCTGGTTCAATCCCTGGCCTCATTGGGTTAAGGATTCAGCATTGCTACCAGCTGCAGTGTAGGTCAAAGACGCTGTGATCTCAGATCTGGTGTTGCTGTGGCTGTTGGCATAGGCCTGCAGCTGCAGCTCTGATTTGACCACTAGCCCGGGAACTTCCATGTGCTCCAGGTGTGGTCTTAAAAAGGAAAAAAAAAAGTATTATATAAGTGGAATCATGCAGTATGCAACCATGCTCATTTCCTAGAGACAAACAATCATTCTTAGACACAATTCAGCCTCATTCCAAAATAAGGAAGATAAATATTTTCTTTTCTTTTTTAAAATTACTCAATGAATTTTATTTCATTTATAATTGTATAATGATCATCACAACCTGATTTTATAGCATTTCCATCCCAAACCGCCAGCCCATCCTCCACCCCCCCCCCCAACCTGTCTCATTTGGAAAGCATAAGTTTTTTCAAAGGCTGTGAATCAGTATCTGTTCTGCAAAGAAGTTCATTGTGTCCTTTTTTTAGATTCCACATGTAAGTGATAGCATATGATGTTGGTGTCTCACTGTCTGACTTCACTTAGTATGATAATTTCTAGGTCCATCCATGTTGCTGCAAATGCCCTTATTTCTTTCCTTTTAAGGCTGAATAATATTCCGTGGTGTGCATGTACCACATCTTCTTCATCCACTCCTCTGTGGACAGACATTTAGGTTGTTTCCATGTCTTTGCTATTGTATACAGTGCGGCAGTTAACACTGGAGTACATGTGTCTTTTGGAGTCATGGTTTTCTCTGGATAGACGCCCAGGAGTGGGATTGCTGGATCAAATGGTAGTTCTATTTTTAGTTTTCTGAGGAATCTCCATACTGTTTTCCACAGTGGTTGCACCAATTTACAATCCCACCAACAGTGTAATAGGGTTCCTTTTTCTCCACACCTTCTGCAGCACTTATTGTTTGTAGACTTTTTGTCATGGCCATTCTGGCTGGTGTAAGGTGGGTACCTCGTAGTGGTTTTGATTTCCATTTCTCTAATAATGAGTGATGTTGAACATCTTTTCATGTGTTTTTTTTTTTTTTTGGCCATCTGTATGTCTTCTTTGGAGAATTGTCTGTCTAGATCTTCTGCCCATTTTTTGATGGGGTGGTTTGTTTTTTTGGTATGGAGTTGCAGAAAGTGTTTACACATTTTGGAAATTAATCCCTTGTCAGTTGATTCATTTGCAAAGATGTTCTCCCATTCTGTGGGTTGTCTTTTTGTGTTGTTTAGGGTTTCCTTTGCTATGCAGAAACTTTTAAATTTAATTAGGTCCCATTTGTTTATTTTTGTTTTTACTGTCATTACTCTAGGAGGTGGATCTGAGAAGATGTTGCTGTCGTTTATGTCAGAGTGTTTGGCCTATGTTTTCCTCTAAGAATTTTATAGTGTCTGGTCTTATATCTAGGTCTTTAATCCATTTGGAGTTTATTTTTGTGTATGGTGTTAGGGAGTGTTCTAATTTCATTCTTTTGCATGTGACTGTCCCAATACCACTTTTTGAAGGGGCTGTCTTTTCTCCATTATGTATATTCTTGCCTCCTTTGTCATAGATTAGTTGACTCTAGGTTCATGGGTTTAATTCTGGGTCTTCTATCCTGTTCCACTGATCTACATTTCTGTCTTTGTGCCAGTATGATACAGTTTTGATGACTGTGGCTTTGTAGTCTAGTTTGAAATCAGGGAGCCTTATTCCTCCAGCTCCATTTTCCTTTCTCAGGATGTCTTTGGCTATTCAGGGTCTTTTGTGCTTCCAAACAAACTCTAAAATATTTTGTTCAAGTTCTGTGAAAAATGTCCTTGGTACTTTGATAGGAATTGCATTGAATCTGTAGATTACCTTAGGTAGTACAGTCATTTTGATAGTACTGCTTCTTCCAATCCAAGAGCATGGTATGTCTTTCCATCTGTTTGTGTCATCTTTGATTTCTTTCATCAGCATCTTACAGTTTTCAGAGTACAGGTCTTTTGTCTCTTTAGGTAGGTTTACTCCTGAGTATTTTATTCTTTTTGATGTGATCATAAATGGTTTTCCTAATTTCTCTTTCTGATCTTTCATTGTTAGTGTATAAGAATGTAGTTGATTTCTGTGTATTAATTTTGTATCCTGTGACTTTGCCAAATTCATTGATGAGTTCTAACTGTTTTCTGATAGTGTCTTTGGGATTCTCTAGGTATAATGTCATGTCATCTGCAAATAGTGATAGTTTTACTTCCTCCTTTCCAATTTGAATTCCTTTTATTTCTTTTTTTTTCTCTGATGGCCATGGCTAGGACTTCCAAAGCTATGTTGAATAGTAGCAGCAAGAGGGGACATCCTTGTACTGTTCCTGATCTCAGTGGGAATTCTTTCAGCTTTTCACCAGTGAGAATAATGTTAGCTGTGGGTTTGTCATATATGGCCTTTATTATGTTGAGGTAGGTTCCCTCTGTTCCCACTTTCTGAAAGGTTTTTATCAGAAATTGGTGTTGGATTTTGTCAAAGGCCTTTTCTGCCTGCATCTGTTGAGAGGATCATATGGTTATTTATTCTTCAATTTGTTAATGTGGTGTATCACACTGATTGATTTGCGGACATTGAAGAATCCTTGCATCCTTGGGATAAATCCCACTTGATCATGATGTACAATCCTTTTAATGTATTGTTGGATGTGGTTTGCTAGTATTTTGTTGAGGATTTTTGCATCTATGTTTATCAGTGATATTGGCCTGTAGTTTTTTTTTTTTTGTGGTATCTTTGATTTTGGTATATCAGGGTGATGGTGGCCTCATAGAATGAGTTTGGGAGTGTCCCCTCCTCTGCAATTTTTTGGAATAGTTTCAGAAGGAGAGGTGTTAGCTCTTCTCTAAATGATTTATGAAATTTGCCTATGAAGCCATGGGTTCTGGACTTTTATTTGCTGCAAGTTTTTAAATCAGAGTTTCAATTTCAGTTCTTGTGATTGGTCCATTCATCTTTTTTATTTTATCTTGGTTTAGTGTTGGAAGATTGTACTTTTCCAAGAATTCATACATTACTTCTAGGTCATCCATTTTATTGGCATATAGTTATATGTAGTAGTCTCTTATGATCCTTTGTATTTATGTGATGTCTGTTGTAACTTCTCCTTTTTCATTTCTAATTTTATTCGAGTCCTCTCTCTTTTTTTCTTGGTAAGTCTGGCTAAGGGTTTATCAATTTTGTTGATCTTTTCAAAGAACCAGGTTTTCCTTTCATTGATCTTTTCTATGGTTTTCTTTGTTTCTATTTCATTGATTTCTGCTCTGATCTTTATGATTTCTTTCCTTCTGCTAACTTTAGGTCTTGTCTGTTCTTCTGCTAACTTTAGGATTTGTCTGTTCTCTCTCTAGTGGCTTTAGATGTGAAGTTAGGTTGTTCGAACTTTTTCTTGTTTCCTGAGGTAGGCTTGTATTGCTATAAACTTCCCTTTTAGAACTGCTTTTGCTGCATCCCATAGGTTTTGGAGTGTTGTATTTTTGTTGTCATTTGCTTCTGGGTATTTTTAAATTTTCTCTTTGATTTCTTCAATGATCCATTGGTTGTTTAGTAGCATGTTGTTTAGTCTCCACATGTTTGTGTCTTTTGCAGTTTTTTTCTTGTTATTGATTTCCAGTTGTATAGCATTATGGTCATAAAAGATGCTTGATATGATTTCAATTTTCTTGAAATTACTGAGGCTTGATTTGTGGCTCATGATGTGATCAATCCTAGAGAATGTTCCATGTACACTTGAGAAGAATGTGTATTCTGCTGCTTTTGGATGGAATGTCCTATAAATATCTGTCAAGTCCATCTGGTCTAATGCTTCATTTAGGGCATGTATTTTCTTGTTGAATTTCTATCTGGATGATCTGTTCATTGCTGTAAGTGGAGTATTAAAGTCCCTCTCTATTATTGTGTTATTGTCAATTTCTCCTTTTAAGGTTGTTAGCAGTTGCCTTACATATTGAGATGATCCTATGTTGGGTGCATAGATATTTGCAATTGTTATATCTTCTTCTTGGATTGATCTTTTGATCATTATGTAATGCCCTTCTTTGTCTCTTATAATATTCTTTATTTTAAGGTCTATTTTGTCTGATATGAGTCTTGCTACTCCAGCTTTCTTTTGATTCCTGTTTGCATGCAATATTTTCTTCCATCCTCTCACTTTCAATTTGTATGTGTCCCTAGAGGTGATGTGGGTCTCTTGAAGACAGCATATATATGGGTCTTGGTATCCATTCAGCCAGTCTATGTCATTTGGTTGGGGCATTTAATCCATTTACATTTAAGGTAATTATCAATGTGTATGTTCTTATTGCATTTTATTAACTTTTGGATTTATTTTTGTTGCTCTTTTTCTTCCCTTCTTCTCTTGTTCTCTCCTCTTGTGGTTTGATGACTATCCTTAGTGTTGTATTGAGTTGATTTTTCTTATTCATGTGTGTACCTATTGTAGATTTTTGGCTTGCAGTTACCCGGAAGTTTTGATATAGACTATATAAATATATATATATATATATATACACAAGGTTTTAAGCTGTTGATCTCTTAATTGCAAGTGAATCTCCAGTATCCTTCATTAGTACCCTCCTTGTCTCACGATTTCTGATTTTGATAGCATAATTGTGTGTGGATGATTTCCTACATTTACTCCATGCCTTTTCTAGTAATCCTTGTTATTTATAGTATTTTTGTTTCTAGTTGTGGCCTTTTCTTTTCTGCCTAGATAAGTTCCTTTAGTATTTGTTGTAAAGCTGGTTTAGTGGTGCTGAATACTCTTAGCTTTTGATTTCTCCTTCAAATCTGAATGAAAGCCTTGCTGGGGAAAGTAATCTTGGTTGGAGGTTTTTTTCCTTTCATCACAGTAAGTATATCCCTTCTGGCCTGCAGAGTTTCTGCTGAAAAATCTGCCAATAACCTTATTGGTCTTCCTTTGTATGTTCTTTTTTCTTTTCCCTAGTTGCTTTCAATATTTTCTCTTTGTCTTTAATTTTGGTCAGTTTGATTAATATGTGTCTTGGAGTGTTCCTCCTTGGGTTTATTTTATATGGTACTTGTTGTGCTTCCTGGATTTGAGTGAGTGGTTCCTTTCCCATGCTAGGGAAGTTTTTGGCTATTATCTCTTCAAATATTTTTTCTGTCGCATTCTCTCTTCTCCTTCTGACATCCCTATAATACGGATGTTGGTGCATTTAATGTTGTCCCAGAATTCTCTCAGACTGTCTTCATTTCTTTTCAATTTTTTTCTCTTTTCTGTTCCACATTAGTGATTTCCACTAGTCTGTCCTCCACCTCTCTTATTCATTCTTCTGCCTCCTGTATTCTGATGTTGGTTGCTTCTAATGAATTTTTTATTTCAGTTATTGTATTTTGCATCTCTGCTTGCTTAAGTTTTAAATCTTGTATTTCTTTGCTCAGTGTTTGCTGTAAATTATCAGTCTTTTCCTCCAGTCTGTTTCCAATGTCCTGCATCATCTTCAGCATCAACAGTCTAAAGTCTTTTTCCTGGAGGCTGATAGTCTCCAGATCACTTAGCTGTTTTTCTGGGGTTTTTGGTTTCTCCGTTATCTGAATTATAGTTCTCTGCCTTCTCATTTTTATAGGTGTTTGGTATGGTGTCCTTTTTGCAGAGAATAGAGTTGTAGCCTCTCTTACTTCTGATGTCTTCCCATCTTGTGGCTGAAGTTGGTAAGGAGTCTTGCTGTAGGGAGGGACTGGTGCCTGCCCAATGGTAGGTGGGGCTGATTCTTATCCCTCTGGTGGGTGAGGCTTTGTCTCTGGGTGAGATTAGAGGTGGCTGTGTGCCTGGGGGTTCTTTAGGCAGCCTGTTTACTGATGAGTGGGGCTGTGATCCCACCTGGATTATTGTTTGAGCTGGGGCTACTCAGTGCTGATGGGTGGGGTCATATTTTCCCCAAATGGCCAAATCTAGAGGAATACACACTGATAAACTCACCGGAGACCTTTGCCTCCAATGTCCTTCCCACACAACATGCCACAGTCATCCCCTGTTTTCCCAGGAAACCCCCCACAAACCAGAGTCAGGTCCAACCCAGATTCCTATGGAGTCTCTGCCTTTCTCTGGGACCCAGTGCACATGAAAGCCTGTGTGTGCCTTCCAAGAATGGGGTCTCTGTCTCCCCTAGTCCTGTGGAGCTTCTGCTCACAAGCCCCACTGTCCCTCAACAGCAGATGCTCTGGGGGCTCTTTCTCCCAGTGCCAGATCCCCAGGTGTGGGGACCCAATGTGGGGTTCAGAACTCTTACTTCTGTAGGTGAATCACAGTGATACAGTTACTTTCTAGTCTGTGGGCTGCCCAGCCAGTGGGTATGGGGTTGCTTATATCACATAATCGCCTCTCCTACCATCTTGATATGGCCTCCTCTTTGTCTTCAGGAGTAGGATATCTTTTTTGAAAGTTTCAATTCCATTTGGTTGAAGGTTGTTCAGCATTTGGTTGTAATTTTTTTTTTTTTGAGAGAAGGTGAGCTCTAGTCCTTCTATTTTGCCATCTTAATCCCATCTCTGCATTTGACCTATTTAAGGCCTTTCAACAGGACTTTTCTCCTACTACAGGAAGACACACACAGTTCCCTACGTCAGGCCTGTGCCTCTCCAAGAAATATTTTCTTAACACACCATATTCTGCATAGATTCTTCTACCCATTGTCTCTGCTTTGGAAACCATGCTTTCTATCATCATGTAAAAGAATCTCTGGTGCCCATCTCCCATTTACAGATAATGCCTAGATATGGGGTTTCTGAGCTCAGTTTCATTGGTCTGCCAAGCACAAATACATGTGTTCATGTTGCTGCCTTTACATAGCTAAATGACAAAGAGCAGCTTTGAAATAAATTTTTTTTTTTTTTTTTTACTTTGGGCCATGTTCAATTTATTGGCATGGCATCCTTCTCATTCCCATTAATTAGTAAAAAGTGAGAAAAAAGGTGGTGTCAAAATTTAGTATCTTTGTACACAGCAAACCTCAAAGGATGTGACTATGTCTGTGTCTGCTCCTTCAGTTACATAAATCAAACCCATGGACACTTTGTTAACATTCCTTTACAACCTAAAGTATCACCCCTCTTTTTTCATTTTGGTACCAACACGTGTCGTTTTGATAAGGGACTGCTCTCGTCATAGCTGACTCAATTTAGTAGAAACAACAATTTCACATAATTCTCCCTGGGCTGACCCAGGCACACTCTTTACCATGAATGCATCTTCTAGGCTTTGTGATTTTTCCTTACCTCATTTAGCCCTTTGCTGTCCATTGACTTTGACTTGGCATTCAGCATAGTGTCTGAGTGTTGAAGGTTGCAAATTCAATTCAGGTGGGAGATACAGAAAGATGAGAGGCATATGAAAGATGTTTATTTATTGATATGTGAGTATTAAAATGGTTTTTATTTTAAAAAGTAGTTATACTAATTATGTGGTGATTTTGTTACACATGAGACTATCAATGTCTAAGACTAATTCTCTGTAAGCTAGTATAGAACTTTTATAGGAGTATGCTTGAAAAATGCTCCAGAGAAAAACTAATAATCTAGGAATGATGGGAAGGGTTAGAACTTGCTAGAGTTTTGTTGTGAGAAACTTTATAATAGTCATTCTTAATGAAGATGGATGTTTTTGCTCCCAGAGAGTCATGTCAGAATTACTTCAATGAATTTTTGAAAATAGACCACAGTTTATAAAGATTTTGGTGGTCTCAGCCCTTTGGGTTAAGAGTCATCTTTGCAAGGATTCTATTTTGCCACGAAGAATGTGCTGTTTCTTGGCTGTGCTATAGCTGAAGCAGGATTATGAATTACTAGGTTAGAGCTTTAACAACCTCAGTTGATAAGATTCAGATAAAACTTGGGATGAGGTCATACACTGCAGAGAGATAAGCTTGAAACTGGCCCTTTTTGTCAGTTGCCTGTGAGAATTGAGGAAAAATGCAGAGGCCAATAGAAATTAATGTTTTTGTGCTTACGTAGGGGTTAGAGCAAAAGCTTTGGTATAAATTATCGCTGAGGGGCCCAGGAAGATGGAACTCACTCTTCAGGGAGGATCTGTGAAGTTGTACCAATTTTTTTTTAACATGAAATATCAGAAACCTCTATGCTGAACATAGCTGTCTTTATTCCTTTGTTACTGTCTAGAATAATTTCTTTTTTGCTTTCTTTGACTATTAAATAACATTCTCTTGACATCATTTTCATGTTTCTGCTAAATAAAAGTATTTTTGTCTAT
This sequence comes from Phacochoerus africanus, assembly GCF_016906955.1. Taxonomy (NCBI): domain Eukaryota; kingdom Metazoa; phylum Chordata; class Mammalia; order Artiodactyla; family Suidae; genus Phacochoerus; species Phacochoerus africanus. The sequence goes on from NC_062546.1 coordinate 117,780,764, forward strand.
GTTTAGACAGTTGGAGAACTCGAGAAATTTGGGAATCAGACAAGAATTCTAGAGCAGTGCTCTCCAACAGGACTTTCTCTGACAATGGAAATGTTCTAATGTGTGCTGTCCAATATGGTAGCCACTAACCACTGGCTAACTGAGCATTTGAAGTGGGACTAGTGTGGCTGAGGAACTGAGTTCTCAATTTTTATTTAATTTTTCTTTTCTTTTCTTTTTTCTTTTTAGGGCCTTACTTGTGACATATGGAAGTTCTCAGGATAGGCACTGAATGAGAGCTGCAGCTGCTGGCCTATGCTACAGCCATAGCAACGTGGGATCCAAGCTGCATCTATGACCCCTGCTGCAGCTTGTAGCAATGCTGGATCCTTAACCCACTGAAGTGAGGCCAGGGATCAAAGCAACATTCTCATGGATACTATGTTGGGTTCTTAACCCACCGAGCTACAGCAGGAACTCCTATTTAATTTTAATTTAGGTGACCATTGGTGTCTAGTGCCTATTCAGTGAAACAGCTCAGCTCAGGGAGGAAAATAAACACAAGTGCGATATTCGGGGCTGATTTAACTTATAATTCCTCTCACCTAGAGGCATTTTTAGAGCTCTTCATTTTTAAAACCTTAGAAGTTTTATAATTTGTTTCATTGAAGGAAGACTTTCATTTATAGGTTCTCTCTGACTTATTTTGCTCAGTTTTAGAATTTAAATGTGCAATGCTCCTTTACAACATGTTTTTTTCTTTCAGAAATGCCTGTTCATTCCCTTATTGACCTGACCACACAGCATCTTTCCCCACTCTCATGAGACATACAAGGCCAAGGATGTAGGAGTTATGTAAGGAGGGTGGTATATGTAGGCACAGAGATTGCAAGAGATTGGCTTACAAAGGTTCACTTGTGAATTATGGTTTTGAAACTTATGAAACTGAGCAGGACCCTATGGGGCTCCTGGGCACAAGCCTTTCTGTGTCCCCCAGTTTGTTGCTGAAACTCGGCCTCTGTGCTGATGCTGAATAGAAATACAGAGACAGAGTTTTTGGTGAAGGATAAAAGATAACTTTATTGCTTTGCCAGCAAAGGAGGCCACAGCAGGTTAGTGCCCTAAAGACTGTGCTCCACCCTGGGAGAGATTAAGAAGTGGTTTTATAGTTTGGGGAGTGGAAAATAGGGCCGCAGATAAGGATCAGGGAGAGGCAAGCTTGCATTGTCTTTCAAAGCTGGTGTTTATATTTAGTGGTCTGATGATCTTCTTTCTGGAATGAAGAATGCTTCATTAACATCTTCCATCTTGGGAGTTCCTGGTGTGGCTCAACAGCAAAAACCTGACTAGTATCCATGAAGATCAGGTATGATCCCTTGGCCTCGGTTCAGTGGGTTAAAGATCTGGCCTTGCCATGAGCTGCTGTGTAGGTTGTGGATGTGGCTTAGATTTGACATCGCTATGGCTTCTGCGTAGGCTGGCAGCTGCAGCTCCAATTTGACTCCTAGCCTGGGAACTTTCATATGCTGTTGGGGAGGTCCTAAAAAAAAAAAAAGATAAAACATCTTCTATCTGTTGGGTGTTTTAGTTCTACAGAAGAATTCAAATATATTGATATCTGTATTCCTTGAGGGGGAACCAGGACCCTGCCCCAAAGCTGCACTATTGTCTCTTGACTGCTCCTCTCTGGTCTCTTCATCCTTTCCCTTCCCTGATAAGCAACATTTTGAACTCAGGGAAGGTCAAGGAGGCTGAATGAGGCCTATTTCCTAAAAAGCAGTAGGAGACATAGGCTTTTGTGCCCAGGAGCCTCACAGGGCCCTGCTGGTTACAATTTCTTATTTTTAGGGAATAAGGCTTCAGCCTCCATGACCTTCCCTGAGTTCCAAAGGGCAGGTTCAAAGAAACAACAGCACAGCCTTGGGGCAGGGTCCTGGTTCTTCCTCAAGGACTATACATAACAGTATCTTTGTGTTCTTCTATAGAACCGACACCTCCAGTTAATAAAAATAAGAGAGGAGGACCACCAGAACCAGTCTTGGGGCCACTAAACACCAACTTTGAAAAACAATGAAAGCTTGCATCTACCCTGATCCTAATCTGTGGCCTCACTTTCTACTCCTAAACTACAAAATCATTTCCTGTTCTCTCTCAAGTGAGGGCACAGTCTTTAGGGCATTAGCCTCCATTGTCTGGCAAAGCAATAAAGCTATTTTTTTAATCCTTTGCCCCAAACTCTGTCTCTGTGTTTCTATTTGGTACTGGTGGACAGAGGCCAAGTTTCGGCAACACTTAGGTTTTCCCACAGACTTAGGTTACAGCAGCAATCTACTAAAGTCATTGAACTCAAAATGTAAGTGAAGTTATATTTGCTTCACAAAAATCGCCAATCGAGTTGCCATTCTAATACAAATGCAGAATGAGAAGTAAAATAAATGTGACAATTTTCTGTTTGGAGTAAGAGAGACAAGAAATAGACAGGCAAGATGTGCATGGCCTTGAGAGTGGGAAAAAAGAAGGCATGTAGGTGAAGAAGACATTAAATTAGAGAGCTCGGCCAACTACCTTTGAGGTAGTACCCTCGCCACTGGGCAGTGAGGAATGAGTATGAGTAGAGGGCAGCTGTCCAAGGAGAGGTGCTGAACGTGCCTACATTGAAGACAGAAAATTAGTTGGGGAGGGACTGGAGTAATACCCCTACTCTTGGTAGCTTTCTATATTTTTAAGCAAAACTCTCAAAAAATATCTGAATGACAGGTGTTCCCACTGTGGCTCAGTGGAAAACAAATCTGATTAGTATCCATGAGGATGCAGGTTTGATCCCTGGCCTCGCTCAGTGGGTTAAGGATCCTGTGTTGCTGTGACTATGGTGTAGGGTGCAGATGTGGCTCAGATCCTGAGTTGCTGTGGCTGTGGTGTAGGCCAGTGGCTATAGCTCTGATTGGACCCCTATCCTGGGAACCTCCATATGCCTCAGGTGTAGCCCTAAAAAGAAAACAAAAATACCTGAATGACGTAGGACTTAATTTCTTCTCAATAAGCCTTACTCTAGGAATTAGTCTTATCAGGCAGCATTTGGCAGGCCTATCCTCCCCATGGGTTTGGGAAAAAGAGGAAAATATGTGAGGAATGTCTTGGTTGTAACTGTGTCTCCTGTACGTAGCACAGGGTCTGACAGAGCAGTTGTTGAGTGTGTGACTGCAATAATAAGGGCCGAGTGAATGCTATGACTTTTTTTTTTGGCATGGGGGCACATCTGCAGCATACAGAAGTTCCCAGGCTAGGGGTCAAATTGGAGGTATAGCTGCCAGCCTATGCTACAGCCAGATCCAAGCCATGTCTGCAACCTACACCACAGTTCACAGCAATGCCGGGTCCTTAACCCACTGAGTAAGGCCTGGGATTGAGCCTGCATCCTCATGGATCCTAGTTGGGTTTGTTAACCGCTGAGCCATGACAGGAACTCTGAATGCTGTGACTTTTGTGCAGAGCTGTTTGTCCAGGAAAGAAGCAGAACAGGCGCTATGACCTGTGGACGTTTGTTTGCATTCTTTTGGGGGTTAAGGATTACTAATATTTTGCCTCTAGAAACCAAATGCCAGTAGAATTTCCTTCAGCTCTTCCTTAGAGATAGAGGTAGTCTAGATTGGTGTTGTAATTACAGTTACCTTATATAGATGCTTTTACTTGCATAGAGTTTGATCACTTCATTTAATTTCTTCATTTGGATTATCCGTATAATCTCTATACAGTGCTGCTTTACACATTTGATAAATGAAAGATTCTAAGAGGCTTGCCATCATACTCACACCTAAAATTCATCTCTCTTGGGTCCTGTGTGAGAGACACCTGGAAGAATGCAGCCTTCAGTCGACCTTGGGGATAAGCTGCTATTTTTCATGGTCTCACTGAAGTTCTAGTTAGCCTTGACTGCTTGCTGCAACTGTCATTTTCAGATAGAAAAAAAAAATTATAGTTTAAATTAAAACTTAGATTGTTTTCCTTAAACCAATTGGTCTCACATCAATTTATCTAAAATTTAACCTTCGAGAGTTTCTATGTTCACTCAGGCATCCTTCCACCCCACCCCCATACTTTGGAGATTTTGTACTTTCAAAACATTTTGATCAAATCTACTGGGCTGACTTTTGCTTTTGGACAACATGGAGTAACAGGGACAGATTTATGCTCTTGACTGGAACAATTTAAGAAGCAGACAAAATCTATGAAACTGACAGTATTTGGATGTTGGACCTCGGAAGGCACGAAGCAGTGGTCCCTAAGAGAGGGCCAACAAATATGCTGAGCCCCCTGATTGCACCAGCCTACTTCCTACAGAATTTTAGGTCACTGTGCAGGAAGGGGGATCCCAACTGAACCAATTATAGTCAATTCCTAGATACTTACATTTCTAAGTTTTCCAGCTGGTCCTTTGTACTGGAGATCTTTCCATGAAGGTTTATGTTCTGGCCGCGCCCACAGCCTTCTTCTAGGGAAAGTAGTACTTGCCCCTTTCTTCTGATGAAAGTTGCCTTGGCATAGTGTGTGCGATGATCAGTCTGTGATTACATCTCTCTTCCTCTGGTTTTGACTGATGGGGCCAGGGATCAGTGTTGATGCTTAGATGGAAAATAAAGGCTTTGCTTGGCAAGAACTTTTACCCGAACCCTTGCTCCGTATTGGGTAGTAATTGATTGAAACCCTCAGATCTTCCCTCTTGGAAAGCATAAATGCCAACCCCAAAGGAGGGCCCCTCAAACTCAGGTTGTGTTTTAAAAGAATGAGCTACTATTTTGGTTGAACATGAGACCTGATATATATCCCCATCTTAAGTAGACCATAGCTCAGTGTCTACATAGTTGCTAAGATGATTTTTCTCTTTTCTCTTACAGTAAATTACTATTATCAGAGATAATACTTTTATGTTTTCTTATGAACTAAAGTAGATTCTTTATTCTTCTAAGTAATAATGGCTGTGGTTGAGTGCTTAATGTGAACTAAGCCCCTATATTATAGCATCCCCCCCACAGTCCTGTACAAAATATATTATTATAACCAGTTTTGTAGAATATAGCCCAAGGTCAAACTATTAGTATGTATGGAGCTGGGGTTCAAACCCAGGTTCAAGTTCATCTGACCTTTAGTTTATATACCCCTTTTCTTTCTCTGATTACCTGCCGTTGATCAATATTTCTTCCACCACCTAGTTAATTGGGCCACCTAAAAGAAAATGAAACTCAGGGCATATATTGGATTCAAAACCCAATTTCAATGTTTTTCCATCCTTGGATAATTATTACTAAAATTGGATCTGTTTTTCTTGGATGAGTTGTCAGTTAGTTGCTATTAAAATTCCAGTTAGAATGCTTCTGAATAGCCATTTTTCCAAGTAATTAAATAAGATATTATCTTCTTTTTGAGAAAATGTAAGCTGCCAGCAAACACGTTTTTAGCTAATAGGTTTTAAATTAAACTCATTGTAAGTGGTATTTTACCACTAGGTAGGAGACTGAATTCTTCCCAGAAAGATTAATATTTCTAATCAAAGAAACACACAGACAGTTCTCACTTTCAGGCAGAAGCATTTTAGATGGAATTGTATGTTGTGGAAAGAGAATTGGTTGCAGTCTATGAATAAAGTGTGGTTTGAAAAGATGATTTTCAAAAAGTTCAATCTGAAAAGTTCAATGCAGAAAATATAATTCATTTTAGGAATTGTCGTGAATATAAGCACAACTTAGATGAGCACATTTGTGTCTTTGGCCTATTAATTAGAGAAAAATCTGGCATGGTTTAGAATATAAGGAAATCTGGAAGATGAGCTGTTGGACTGCACAACAGAAGTGGCTTGAATTCATTGGTATTTTTTTCCAAGGACTAATAATTGCTGTCAGTTTTCCAAAGAGTTAAACAAGGAGATGAGGGAAGGAAATACTATAAAAATTATTAAATCCTGACATATTGTATCCATAGACTTTCAGGCAGTATCCTATATTATACTTTTTTCTAGGATTAAAAGGAAAAAACCCCTACATGTTAGGACTTCAATAACTTGAGGCTGTTGAATAGAGAATATTTAAAGCAGTCATCATTAAAAAAAAAAAAGAAAAAAGAAAGAAAGGAGTTCCCTTCATGGCTTAGCGGTTAATGGGCCTGACTAGGAGCCATGAGGATGTGAGTTCAATCCCCGGCCTTTCTCAGTGAGCTAAGGATCCAGCATTGCTGTGGCTGTGGTGTATGTAGTCTGGCAGCCTGTAGCTCTGATTTGACCCCTAGCCTGGGAACTTTCATATGCCATGGGTGTGGCCCTAAAAAGTGAAAAATAAAAAATAAAAATAAATAAAAGAAGAAGAAGCAAAACTGTTTTCTTTGAACTGGACTCTCTTTTTAGAGCTGTGTGCATAAATTTGGGTGTACTTTTTTGGGGAGTCTTTTTAAGGAGATAAAAAAATCCTATTAGTGATGATAACATCATTAGTGTCATTATTATTAAATATTGCAGCACATAATGAAAAATCAAACAATACTAGAAAGTATACAGTAATTGAGTCTTCCTTGTGGCCTAGACTCAGAAAGTTGATCATCATTATCAGTTTCTCTGTGTCTTTCATAAAAATTTTTGGCGCGTGTATGTGCATGTATATATTTATATAACGAGAATATTTCTACTTACTATTCTACCATATATGTTGTGTTTTATTACTAAATCTTAATGATACCTTCATATCAACATGCACATATCTACTTCATTCTTTTACACTCTTGTATACTATTCTTTTATTTGAGTATAATGTTATTTTTTTAACCAGTTCCCTATTGATAGACAATTAGAGTTCTTTGAGATCTTTTCTATAATTTTGTTACAATAAATATCTCTGTCTATCTGTCTTTGGTAATGTCCAAATATACTTGTTAGATTAAGTTTTAGAAGTGGAATTGCTAGGCTAAAGAGTATCTGCATATTTAGTTTTGATCTTATCAAGTTACTCTCCAGAGAAATTTTTTTTTTCTTTTTTGTCCACTCCAGGGCATGTGGAGATCCGAGGCCAGGGATCAGACCCAGCTGCAGTTGTGACCTAAGCCACAATTGTGGCAATGCAGATCCTTAACCCACTGTGCTGGACTGGGGATTAAATCTGTATCTCAGTGCTCCCAAGACTCCTCTGATCCTGCTGTGCCACAGTGACACAGCTCCAGAAATTTTTACTAATTATACCTCTCTCAGAAATGAATGAGAGAGTTCCCTGGTGGCCTAGTTGTTAAGGATTTGGCATTGCCACTGTAGTGTCTCTGGTTTGATCCCAGCCCTGCAACTTCTGTATGCTGCTATTACAGCCAAAAGTAAATAAATAAATAAATAAATAACGAGTGACTTTTCATCAACATGGTGAAACTGATCTTTGCTAATCTTCTAAGTGGACATAAAATGTTGTTTTACTTTGTATAATATTGATTTCAAATAAAGCTCAAAAACTTCCCAAATTTTTAACTATCTTTTTTCTATAAAATGCATGCTTTGCTCATATTTTTGTTAATTTTTTGTTTTTTCACTCAGTTGACTTGTAAGAATCCTTCATAAATTATGAAAATTATCAAAGTACACTTTCTTATTAGATTTTATAGATAAGATCAATACATGTCTATGATTGTAGATGTTTAAGAACACCACCAGTATTGACTAATAGTCAAGTTTGATTAGCCTTTGATAAATATTGACATAATAACCTCATACTACTTTGTTAGAAGTCAAAAGAGAGGAGATCCTGGTGTGGTGCAGTAGGTTAAGGATCTGGTGTTGCCCTGGCTGTGATGTAGGTTACAGCTGTAGCTCAGATTTGATCCTTGGCCTGGGAACTTTCATATGCTGCAGGTGTGGCCACAAAAAAAGGCAAAAGAGATAATGTTCCATATGCATCATTTTTTTGGTCATGTGTCCTTTTTGTGTACTTTGCAGTCAAATTTACACACAGTACAATGTATAGGTACTAGGGATTATTCTGCTCCATTGGAGTGGCTCTTCCCTTGGACTCAAGTCATTTCCTCATTGCTTGTGCTGATAAGTGTTCAGCTTAGGATGTGAGGAAAGCCCTCTGCAACTCTCTCAATGTCTGTCTCTGCAGCTGTTTCCTGTCTGGTACTTTGCCACATGAACACCAGTGCCTCACCCTCCACAGACTCCTGCTTCCATCTCCTCAATGTAGGGAGACTCATACTCCATCCAGACTTATATCAAGTATTTCAGCAAAATAGCCAGTAAATTCTTTTCCCTTAAGCTAGATTGCATCAGGATTTTTGTTACTTGCGTTGAAAGAGTCCCGCCTGTTTGTTGAACTTCGTGGAGCTATTTTTTTATAACATGTTTTGACAAATATAAGAAGAATTCCAGCAAAGCACAGAGTACCTCTGCAGGGGTCCATTAAAATGTAAAGGGCTTTTTTGCCTGTATAATTCAAGAATAATTTTAGGCCATGGGTGGGATGAATAGACTAAGTAACTTGATATAATCTGGAAATATTGTTCTCTCAAACTATTAAATATTATGCAGATAGTTGGCTTCATCTTATGAGTATTATACATATGCTATGTACACATACACATCACCATCACCACTATTAATAAAACTATAAATTAGAAACTAAAGATTGTCCAAAATATTATGACCCAGTAAGAGTACCCATCACAATTTCACAAAAAAAAATTTTTTTTTTTTGTTTTGCTTTTTAGGGCCACATCCACAGCATATGGAGGTTCCCGGGCTAGGGGTCCAATTGGAGCTATAGTTGCCAGCTTATGTCACAGCCACAGCAATGGCAGATCTGAGCCACGTCTGCGACCTACACCATAGCTCACGGCAACCTACACCTTAGCTCCTTAACCCACTGAGCGAGGCCAGGGATTGAACCTGCAACCTCATGGTTCCTAGTCCGATTCATTTACGCTGTGCCACGACGGGAACTCCCTCACAAAAAATTATTAATTTGGTGAATGTCCATCAGCAGGGTATGCAAGGCCAGTTCTGGATCTCATGCTTTTCTTTCTTTACTTTATTATTCTATAAGACTTAAATTTTAATATGGTCATCCTCCATTTTTTTTCCCTTTTAGTTGGTCTTTTTTGTGTGTCTTTATCTGTGAAAATTTTCTCTACCCTGATATTATAACTGTATTCTTATATATATTCTTCTAAGACTTTTAAATCCTGTTTTTCACATTTAGAAGTTGAATCTACTTGGAATTGACCTTTGCATATGGTGTGATGTGAAATCTAACATGTCTATATAATTTTTTTCTCTACACATAATCAAAATTTCCAGCCTGTTTCTTGAGCAGTCTGTTTACCCTCCTTTGATCTGTATTGCCCACCTCTACCTGGTAGGCAGTGCATGGGTCTGATCCTAATCCATTGGTTTGTTTGTTCATCCTTTCCTCACAAGGTTAATTACTGGGTATTTGAAGTGGTCCTAGCTGAGAGGACAAGTCCCTTTATCATATTCTTTATCAAAATCAACTTCACTATTCTCGGTCCTTTGTTCTTCCATATGAACCTTAGAAGACTTCTCTGGTTTACCACATGTACAGAGACCTGTTGGAGCTTTGGTCCACATTTAACCAAGTTTATAGATTAATTTGTGGGAGATTGACATCTTTTTTTTTTGTCTTTTGTCTTTTGTTGTTGTTGTTGTTGTTGCTATTTCTTGGGCCGCTCCAGCGGCATATGGAGGTTCCCAGGCTAGGGGCTGAATCGGAGCTGTAGCCACCGGCCTACACCAGAGCCACAGCAACGCGGGATCCGTGCCGCGTCTGCAACCTACACCACAGCTCACGGCAATGCCGGATTGTTAACCCACTGAGCAAGGGCAGGGACCGAACCCGCAACCTCATGGTTCCTAGTCAGATTCGTTAACCACTGTGCCACGACGGGAACTCCCAGATTGACATCTTTTTGATGCAAAATAATCTAGTTCATGAAAGTGACATAGTTGTTCCTTTGTTTGAATATTTTTTAGGAATTTTAATATTGTAGTATTGCTTTCTTCATAGACGTTTTTAGACTTAGTCTTTTCTTTTAATTTTTGTTGTTACTTTGTTTGGATATCTATTTTCTAGGGAAATAGAACGTTATTAACACCTGTTAATAAGCTTTATGAGTGGATGTATCGCTCTGAGTCCAATGATAAAATCTTCACCACAGGATAAAAGTTAGGGTTACATAAGTTAAAGTGTGTAAAGCAGGTAATATTTCCCAGCTGGTAAATTATGAGAGAAGAGGAAAGTAACGATGGCAGATTAAAAGACTATTAGAACGGAAGATAGGATTTTTATTAGACCATCAAAGAGTTAAATCTGTGTTTAGGATAAGGGGAAAATTCTAGTGAATAAATAGTCCAGGAAGATATATATATATATATTTTTTGTCTTTTGTGTTGTTGTTGTTGCTATTTCTTGGGCCGCTCCCGCGGCATATGGAGGTTCCCAGGCTAGGGGTCGAGTTGGAGCTGTAGCCACCGGCCTAGGCCAGAGCCACAGCAACACGGGATCCAGCCGCGTCTACAACCTACACCACAGCTCACGGCAACGCCGGATCATTAACCCACTGAGCAAGGGCAGGGACCGAAGCCGCAACCTCATGGTTCCTAGTCGGATTCGTTAACCACTGCGCCACAACAGGAACTCCCAGGAAGATATTTAAAATAAGGCTGATCAAATTAGAATGTTTGAAGCAGAGTGGATAGTCCCCAAAGCCAGCAGCATGACAGAGCAAAAAACGGGATGGGGAAAGAGGCACTTGGACCAAATGGGAAAACACATTATTTTAGAGCCATTTAGCATCGTGCCAGGCAGCCTTACCCTTGTCCACATCCCATAAACATATATTTGAATTTCATCATATTATATTTTGTTTCAAAATGTTATCATCCAAAAATAGTTAGCATGTTCTTGGTAAAAAGAGGAATTGTGTTGTAAATTTTACAGTGTACCCAAAACTATTAAACTGAAAAGCAAATGTTAGTGTTATGGTTTGGATTAAGCTATCTAGAATATTCAGTAAATCAGAATCACTTATTGCCTGGTGATAGTATGTGAAAGAACTTTTATTATACCTCGGTAGTATATTTATTTGGGTTGTTAACCCCCCCCCCCAGGAGTAACTGGGGCTGAATGGATGACAAAGCTGGAAAGATTGTGAAGTTAAAAAGAAGAGGAGATAAAGCAAGGGAAATAAATCCTTAATCCTTTGTTCAGGAAATGTTTAGTCTTAATATGTCCAATAAATCAGGAAAGCACAATAAAATGTCAAGATTCAATAAGCATCATCTTTGTAACTCATCCTTGTTTTTCCCCCCATTTTCTTTCTTAACAACAATTCTCTGCCTTTCTGATTTTAACCAGACCAAGTCTCTTTGCAACTATATGTATCTCAAGTCTCATTTATATGAAGGAATATCTATATTAAAAAAGAAGGGAGATATGAAGGTGGGAAGTAAGAAAGGAAGATAAGAAACACCTGAGGAAGGAAGGGAAGAAAAGAGAAGAAATAAAGAAAGAAGAGTCAGTTAAAAACAATAGCAGAAAGATGTGCAGCAAAATTAACAGACACCACCAGTCCTCAAATTTTAATATAACCTTTAAAAGCAATTTTTTGGATCTAGTAAGAGCACAGGTTGCTCTCTTACAGATTCACAAAACACATTAGCACATTAAGGACTTTGGGAAGGAATCATTTAACTTTGCTTAACTTGACCTTTCCCAAATGTGTGTTCATGGTATGCACATGGTCCCTTGTGAAACAACTATTAATACCATAATAACTTAATTCCCATGTGGCATACTTTAGGAAAAACTGGAGTTCACAATTTCATTTGCACGTAGTATTGAATTTTATTCTTCCTCTTAAGCACTACTTCTCTGCTCTTTTTTCCCTCTGAGCATTACTGAAACATAATTGACATATAATTTTGTGTAAGTTCAGGGCATACAATGTGTTGATTTGATACATTTAATATTGCAGAAATGATTACCACCATAGCTGTTAGCAAACAACTCCATCACATCACATAGTTTTACCATTTCTTTTTTGTGGTCAGAACATTTAAGATCTACTTTCTTAGCAACTTTCAAGTATATAACAGTATAATTAACTATAATCAACACACTGAATATTAGCTCCCTAGAACTTGTCTTATCACCAGAAGTGTATCTTTTGACAAATCTTATCTTTGGCTGGCTTATTCTGCTGTCTCAACTGTGATGTATGTCATTTTATAATGCTCAATATCTCCTATTCCAGGAAATACTGTCCACTAGGTATATATATCACAGGATTTCTAAGATATAGTTCTTCTGTCTTTTTTTTTTCTTTTTATGGCCACAACTGCAGCATATGGAAATTCCTCAGCTAGGGATCAAATCAGAGCTGCAGCTGCAGGCCTACACCACAGCTGCAGCAACACCAGATCCAAGCTGCATCTTTGATGTACGCTGCAGCTTTTGGCAACACCGGATCCTTACCCCACTGAGCGAGGCCAGGGATCGAACCCTCATGCTCATAGAGACAATGTCAGGTTCTTAACCCATTGAGCCACAACAGGAACTCAAGGTTCTTTGGTCTTTGATGACATGGTTTGAATAACAGAAGAAATGGGCTGAGAAGGCCACAGACCTCTATTTTAGAAATAGGCAGAATAATGGCCTTCAAAAATGTTCATCCCCTAATCCTTGGAATCTGTGAATGTTACTTTACATCCCTTGCAAAAGGGATTTTGCAAATGTGATTAAATGAAGAATCTGGAGATGGAGAAGTTATTTTGGATTATCCTGCTGGCCTTAGCCTAATTTCTTGAGTCCTTAAAAGTAGAGAACATTTCCCTGGTGCAAGACAACCAGTGAGATGGTAGCATGAGAAGAATCATTGTTAACTTAGAAGATGAGAGAAAAGGACCATGAGCCATCCTGTGGCAGCTCCTAGAAGCTGGAAAAAGCCTCTAGAAGGGAATACAACCCTGTTGATATCTCAGTTTTATCCCAGTAAGACCTACGTCAGGCTTCTGACCTATAGAACTGTAAAATAGTATATTTATAAACTTTAAGTCATCAAATTGGGGGAATTTATAACAGTAGCAATAAAAAAAACTTATACCATAAATAAGTGTGTGAGAAGGTCCAATAAATATTTGGATTAAAAACCTCCTCTAGAACAAAAATTATTTTAAAAATTTGTATTCTGGGAGTTCCTGTTGTGGCGAAGTGGTTAACGAATCCGACTAGGAACCATGAGGTTGCGGGTTCGGTCCCTGCCCTTGCTCAGTGGGTTAACGATCTGGCGTTGCCGTGAGCTGTGGTGTAGGTTGCAGACGCGGCTCGGATCCCGTGTTGCTGTGGCTCTGGCGTAGGCCAGTGGCTATAGCTCCAATTCAACCCCTAGCCTGGGAACCTCCATATGCCGAGGGAGCGGCCCAAGAAATAGCAACAACAACAACAAGACAAAAAAAGACAACAACAACAACAAAAAACTTGTATTCTGGCATTGCGATAGGCAGAATTCTAAGATAGCCTCCTAGATTCCTGGTATAAACATAATTTCTCTAGATTTTCTATCAAACACTACTTTGAGATCTGTTGCAAAAGGTTTTGCAGATTAATCGAGGTCCCATATTCCTTGACTTGAAAATAGGAGATTATCCATTATGTGCTGACATAATCAGGTGAGACTTTAAAAAGGTTGAGATTCAGGAGTTCCCGTCGTGGCGCAGTGGTTAACGAATCTGACTAGGAACCATGAGGTTGCGGGTTCAGTCCCTGCCCTTGCTCAGTGGGTTAATGATCCGGCGTTGCCGTGAGCTGTGGTGTAGGTTGCAGACGAGGCTCGCATCCTGCGTTGCTGTGGCTCTGGCGTAGGCCGGTGGCTACAGCTCCAACTCGACCCCTAGCCTGGGAACCTCCATATGCCGCGGGAGCGGCCCAAGAAATAGCAACAACAGCAACAACAACAACAACAACAAAGACAAAAAGACAGGGAAAAAAAAAAAAAAAAGGTTGAGATTCAGAGGATGAGAGAAATTTGACACCAGGGAGATTCTCCAGTGTTAGCTCTGAAGATAAAAGTGTCTATTGTTTGTCTCAAGATTGTGGGCTGTCTCCAAGAGCTAAGAGTAGCCCCCAACTGAGAGTCAGCAAGGAAATAGGACTTCAGTCCCACAACCACAAAGAACTGTACTCTGCCAACAAGATGGATAAGCTTGAAGGGGACCATAGTTCCAGATGAGAACAGTCAGTCAATATCTTGTCTTCAGCTTTGTAAAACCCTACGCAGAAAGCCCAGCCATATTGTGCCTTGACTTTTGACCTTCAGAACTATGACTTAATAAAAGGGTCTTGTTTTAAGCTGCTAACTGCATGGTAATCTGTCACATAGCAATAGAAAACTAATACAAGCACATCATGATGTAATTTTTTGAAGTTATCTAAAACTCAATTTCAGCAACAATAGCATGTTCACAGGGCCTGAAAGAAGCACTTTCCATAGGGCCATATGCCTTTGAGGATAATTATTTGTCCATATATGTGGCACAGAGCCCATCCTCATGCCCCATAGACTTGAATGAATAGTTTTTGATTGGAATTAAAAGGAATTCCCAGTTCCATGTCATGTTGTGGGTCATTTTAAGGGATGTTCAATTTTAGGCCCCTTCACTCTCATGATGTCCATTTCCTATTTTCAGTTGACAAAACAAAGCTAATCTGTTTGTTAAAAAAGATAAAACATGCGTCTATCAAAAGACTAATACAGGAGTTTCCATTGCGGTGCAATGGAAACGAACCCAACTAGTATCCATGAGGATCCCTGGCCTTGCTTAATGGGTTGAGGATCTGGCATTGCTGTGAGCTATGGTACAGGTCGAAGACGTGGCTTGGATCCCGCATTGCTGTGGCCGTGAAAGAATGATACAGATCATATCTTTCAAGTGGGAGAACAGACTTCAGGAGGAATTGAATGGAGAACAGCAGGTCTGTTTCCATTGCACAGTGTGGGGCAGTGGACCAGGGCCCTTGCTGATGTTACTAATAGAAGTGACCAGGATTCAGTGAGGAAATGCCCAGAGGGTATTGCATCTGAGCCAGGTACCCCCTGTTCCCAAAAGCACAAATACCTGTTGACTTTTGTGTCTTGATTAATTCTCTTGGTCTCCATGCTAGAAGGTGAAACATACTAAGACAAGGGTCTCAGAAGGAGAGAAAGTCAGTAGGCAATATTCAGGAATAAAAGAACAATGTGAATGCTGAAGTCAGGGTCCAGGCAGAAGAATAGAAGTCCAGGCCACAGTGTAAAGCACCTGGTCTTCAGTTTGGTGGTAATTTGTGAGATCAGAGTTGCCAAGAGAACCTAGTGCCATCTCGTTTAATACAGACCAGCAAAGATTCTCTTTGGTGGACCTCACTCTGAATCCCAGGTTATAGATAAACAGGAACCTGAAAAGGGATATATGTGGTGAAAGCAACTGGTGAAGGTGTGATAATTTCCTCTATCCTAATCAGAAGCAGAACACATGTAGAATAATATATGTTGCATTAACATTAAACTGTAGAAATAAGAAAATATTTGGATGGATGACAAGATTTAAAACACAGTTTTGCCTTTTTTTTTTTGCTTTTTAGGGCCGCACCTGCAGCATTTGGAAGTTTCCAGGCTAGGGATCGAATCAGAACTGCAGCTGTCAGCCTATACCACAGCTACAGCAATGTGGGAACTGAGCCATGTCTGTGACCTACCCCACAGCTCATAGCAATGTCAGATCCTTAACCTACTGAGTGAGGCCAGGGATGAAACCTGCATCCTCATGGATACTAGTTGGGTTTGTAACCCACTAAGCCACAACAGGAACTCCCACAGTTGTCTCTTATCACAAATTAATTTAAAGCAATTTGTAACTAACAAAATGAAGAAGTCTTGCATTTAAGAAATCTCTTGCTCATATCAATGTGTATGCTATGGCAATAGGAAATTTAAATTTGTTTAAATTATTTATTTATTTATTTAGTCTTTTTGCCTTTTCTAGGGCCACTCCCATGGCGTATGGAGATTCCCAGGCTAAGGGTCTAATCGGAGCCATAGCCACCGGCCTACGCCAGAGCCATAGCAACGAGGGATCCGAGCTGCGTCTGCGACCTACATCGCAGCTCATGGCAATGCCGGATCCTTAACCCACTGAGCAAGGCCAGGGATCGAACCCGCAACCTCATGGCTCCTAGTCGGATTCGTTAACCATTGAGCCAGGATGGGAACTCCTAAATTTGTTTAAATTTAAATGACAGTTTCTCTAAATCAACTCCATAAATGCAAGACATTATTTCATTTAGACATAAGATTTTCATCACTTAATCATGCAATTCAGTGAGATATCTTTATTTATTTGCTCTTTAGGGCTGCACCCGCTGCATATGGAGAGTCTCGGGCTAGGGGTCAAATTGGAACTACAGCTGCCAGCCTATGCCACAGCCACAGCAACGCCAGATCCTTAACCTGCTGATTGAGGCCAGGGATCGAACCTGCAACCTCATGGTTCCTAGTTGGATTCGTTTCTGCTGCATCACGATGGTAACTCTGAGATCTTTATTCTAACCTGAACTTCTTTATAGAAAGCTTGAATGGCAAAAAGAGATATTGGAGTTCCCATCATAGTGAAGTGGAAATGAATCCGACTAGGAACCATGAGGTTGTGGGTTCGATCCCTGGGCTTGCTCAGTGGGTTAAGGATCTGGCGTTGCTGTGGCTGTGGCGTAGGTCGGCAGCTGTAGCTCTGATTCGATCCCTAGCCTGTGGACCTTCATATGCCACGGGTGCGGACTCCCCCCCAAAAAAGAAACCAAAACCCAACCCAACCAAACAAAAAGAATATCTGTCAAGAAATAATGATTTGTTCAAATTATAAGACAATGGTTTTAGGGCTTAATGTGGTGTATGTAAAATATATCAATTAGAGATGTGATTTTGTGGCAAATATATTTTGAGTTTAAAAGATGAGGAAAAATCTTTTTGTATGCTTTCTCATGGCACATACTGTCTAAAAATTTGTTTTCTTTTAGGGGTGCTATTTAAAAAGCATTATCACTGTTAACAAGTAAAAACTACTAGTTATCCAGAGTTTATTCAGTGTAAAGTTGGACCTATTGTAATCTTTTGAGTCAAAACTGAGTACTCTCTACCTCAATGGAGAAAAAAACATTCTCTTGTTTGGGACACTGTGTTACTAAAGTGATTCTTAGGAGACTGGGATGGAATAATTCATTTGTATAGATGCATAGTAATTTATTTAGAAAAACATAAAAGCACTCAATAATATATGCCCCACATTTAATCTTAGGGAAGGCCACTGATCTCTAAAAGGTGTATTGGCTCTGGTGTGTACTGAAGGGGATGGAGAGATGCCATGTCAAGACAAGTGTCATTGCCAGTGTCTTCAGTGGGGTTGTGGGCAGAACATGTACTGCAGTAGTGATACTAAGCTATGTTTAGAATAATCTGGAATCTTCCAATTGGATGAATATTTGAGTGAATAAATGATATGTGGCTGTTGTTAGTTATGATACCAGTTGAATCTGGTGTGCTGTAATCTTCACAGATGTTATCAATTGCATTTCACTGCAGTTGCTTTGCACCTCTGTCATTGTGTGATATTTGAGCAATGTAAGATAGTAGGATTTGGGGGTATCCAGACAGCCACACCAGGAGCACCAGATTATGCTCCTTGTCTTATCCCTGCATTTGGCTTTAACTTATTTTTATGAGTTTGCCTCTGCCAGAGAACCAGATATCTAATAACTGGTAGAGGGAATGATGCGCATATTATTGAAACACTTAAGAGCCTAGACAATGAGAAAGGAAGGGGCTATACCCTCAGTTGTTGAATTAGTTATATAAAAAAGTAAGTTCCTAGGAATTTAATGAATACCATTTCTGTGGGCCTCACATTTGGAAATAATGAGGTGGAAAATATGAAACAACATGTAACAGGATTGCAACACAGAGAACCAGATCTAGAGGAGTTTATTTTGGAGAGGGAATGTTTTCTAATCTTGGGTTCCTGTTTAGACTTATGACCACTCTCTGACATGTGAATACTATTGAAATTTGGAGACTGTTTATTTTTATAATTTTTGTCTGGGATTTTTCTGAATTTTTTAAGGATGTCAGTATAAACGCTGACCGGTAGCTGTGCATGATTTTAGTTTCATGGTCAATTAAGCCTTCACAGAAATATAAAAAATTGAGTCTTGGAGTTCCCATCATGGCTCAGGGGAAATGAAATCTGAGTGGTATCCATGAGGATGCAGGTTTGATCCCTGGCCTCGCTCAGTGGGTTCAGAATCCGGTGTTGCTGTGAGCTGTGGTGTAGGTTGCAGACGTGGTTTGGATCTGGTGTTGCTGTGGCTGTGGCGCAGGCTGTCAGTTGCAGCTCTGATTCGACCCCTAGCCTGGGAACCTCCATATGCTGCCGGTGCAGCCCTAAAAAGACAAAAAAAAAAAAATTAAGTCTCAAATAAAGGAGACTGTCTGAGACCTGCCATTCTTGATAATTCCAGGTATTCAAATTCTATCTAATTCAGAATTCACAAAAATATTTTTCCACAATGGACATACCCATAAGCAAACATTTTAAAGGGGATAATCAGGACCTTCCGAACTGTTTGTCTGTGGTTCAAGAATCTTTACTGGCCTGGAGGATTGGCAGGAATCTCCTCTAAGGACCTCTGAATTCATCCCTGTTGGCACAGCTGACTTGACCATATTATGTTTCAAGCAGTCATTGGCTGGGCCTCATCTAGACCTGTTTTCCTAGTTAACTGTCAGCACTGGGCTCTTCTCAATTAAAATCAGACTCATACCACTTCCAGCAGCTTGGCAGCCTGCCCCTGGAGTCTGCCATCTGTCGCTTCTGCTGCTTTTAACAGATTAACCGCCCCCCCACCCCAATCTCAGGCTTAACCCAATAAGAAATGTATTTCTTGCCCATGTCATCCTAACCAGGTGTTCTAATTGGCAGGCAGCATCTCCCAGGCAGTGGTGCTTCATGGATCTGCAACACGTGGTTTCCAAGCTGGCCATCCTTGCTGGAAGGGGTAAGCGAATGAAGGGTTCATGGTGGGGGTGGTTAATGGGTCAAGCATGGAGGTGGTGACCCTCCCCTCCACTCACATACCATTGACCCCCAACTCAGTCACATGGCCAGATCTAACTGCCACAGAGGCTGTCTTTGGACCCAAGGAGAGGAGAAATTGGGTTTGATGAATAGCTAGTCTCTGACACATGTATAATTGTACAAGTATTTTAATCATATTTAATTTTTTAAATTACTTTCACCTTTTTTCACATTACTTGTGATTTTTCACATGTGAATTTTTAAAATTTTCTTATATATCTATGAAATATATAATTTTGGTGTACTTCCCCCCCCCCCTTTTTTTTTTTTGCTTTTCAGGGCTGCACCCAGGACAAATGGAAGTTCTCAGGCTAGGAGTCGAATCAGAGCTGCAGCTGCTGGCCTACACCACAGCCACAGCAACACCAGATCTGAGCCACATCTTGGACCTACACCACAGCTCACAGCAACGCCGGGTCTCTTAACCCACTGAGTGAGGACAGTGATTGAACCCATGTCCTCATGAATACCAGCTGGGCTACCAGACTTCCTACATTTTTTGTTATATATGTTTATATGCATTCATATAAGTATATATACATATAAAATATTTATGTGTGTGTATATAATTCAGGATTACATAGTTACACAGAGCAGATCCAGAACTTGAGACCAGGATTTATAATTTTGAGTCCATTAAATGGTTTCATTTTATTATATATATATCATCAAATACATAGAGAAGATGACAAAGATCCATGAATCAATATTTTTAATTATTATTGTCTCTATTTCAAATTCCAGTACTGAATAGCAAATATTTAGGAAACTATCTTAAGTTTAGAGGCACAAAGGCATCAAATGTTGGGATCTTTTTGTAATTACTTTTGCTACTTCTTCTATTTTTTACTTTTAGTATTAATTATTTCTTTATCAGATTGACTCAGATTTATCATAATCACTGGCAGTTAAGGAGTTAGAAAGAGGTATAGATAGATAAATAGATATGATAGAAGACAGAACTTTCTAAAAAAAGTACAAAGACCAAACTCATATCATTTGCCCCCTTTTCCCTATGTCCAACAAAGGATATCCAGTGGGAGAACAGTAGACAAAAATAATCGTACCTTTCAGAACAAAAATTGATGCAGGGCTTGAATCAGAAATCTAACTATGGGGAGTTCCCATTGTGACTCAGCGGGTTACAAACCTGGCTAGTGTCCATAAGGATGTGGGTTTGATCCCTGGTCTCGATCAGTGGGTTAAGGATCCGGCAGTGCGATGAACTGTGGTGTAGGTCGCAGTTGCGGCTCGGATCCCATGTTGCTGTGGCTGTGTTGTAGGCCAGCAGCTATAGCTCTGATTCAGCCCCTAGCCCAGGAACTTCTATATGCTGTAGGTGTGGCCCTTAAAAGCAAAAAAAGAAAGAAAGAAAGAAAAGAAGGAAGGAAGGAAGGAAGGTAGGAAGGAAGGAAGGAAGGAAGGAAGAAAGAAAGAAAGAAGAAAGAAAGAAAGAGAGAAAGAAAGAGAGAAAGAAAGAAAGAGAGAGAGAAAAAAAAAGAAATCTGACTAGAAAAGCAACAAGAAGAGAGGGCTGAGCTAGGTGGGTAGCTGAGCTAGCAGAGCTTCGAACCGTGATGATGACACCAGTATCTGTGTCAGGGCCTGGGGCAGACAGCTGCGTCTCATTATCGCTGCCAAATAAGAGTCCAGGAGAGAGTAGAAGATCCAAATGTGTTGTTCATAAAAAAAAACAAACTAACATTCAAATAAACTCAGAGAGGAATTAGCTAGTTAGTGAAAAACACTAAAACACCAGAACCACCTGGTGGAGGAAAATCTGCCCTAAAAGGGACTGTCAACATTACAAATAGCAAAAGAACAGCTAGTCTTCCCAGGGTGGGGTGAAAGGAGATGTTTTACTGTGACCTGAAAAGGTGAACAATATGGAAGGATTGTTTCCAGCCAGCTGCTGCCCATTAGATGAAGGCGGTGAGAAACTCCACTGAGAGCCTTTCAGACAACGTTATGTGAAAGTATGCACACACCAGAAATGCGATTGAAGATATTAGATTGATCATGCTCCAAATTCTATTGTGGCTAGAATGTTTTCTGGGCAAAGGGAAAACGGCCAGGCTTGGATTGTCCATATGTCTTAAACACTTAATGAAAAATTATATTACATGACTCTATCTCCTCTGTTATTTGTCCAAGAGACTAAATATGATTCAGATTGTCTTCATAGGACTCTACTGATTGAAAGAGACATTTATTGGCTTTCTTTTTCTCTTTCAATTCCCTAATTTTGTTTGTTTTTTTTTAATTTCAACCTTAAACTTATCAAAAGTAGAACCAACATTTATTGATAGTGTACTATTTCCCAGATCTTTTCTCAATGCTTTATCTCTTGCAATCTTCCATATGACCTTGTAAAGGAAATATTTGTAAAAATCACATTTAACAAATGAGGAAACTGCTTTGCTTAAGGATACAGTAAGGAGCAGAACCAGAAGATTTATTGTATTTCTCAGTGCAAAGGTCATGCTGTTTCTCCTAGAGGTAAGGATCTGGGTTTGAGCTTGACTGATTTTTCTGCTCTTTCTCTTACAGAAACAAAGAAGCTTCTACTTTGCTCTACTTTATACTCTTGGAGGCAACATGGGAGCTTTGGTCACAGTGTTTCTTCGTTTCACTTTGTCTGATGGTAAAATGATGGGAGCGGACTAGAGGAAACCGCATATCTTAGCCAGTTTTGACAGATCTCCAGCACCAGGACCAGGACGTGTCCTCCTTTCAGCCACACTCCTCACTGAGATATCTATAAAGAATCTAAGAGGATTTTGCATTGCCAGGTAGTGGCTCCCTTCACCGCTTCACTCCTTGTAGCGAACTCTTCTGAAAGGTAAAAGTAGGCAAGTTCCCTGTTTGGCATACATGCTTAGAAACCTGCTGTGATGGTGAACATCAGTTTCCCCTCTCATCAAGAGAAAAAGAATGTGTACATATGTATGACTGGGTCACTATGCTGTACAGCAGAAATTCGCACAACACTGTAAACCAACTATACTTGAACTTTAAAAAATTTTTTAAAATTTAAAAAAAGGTGAATTCAAGCCATACCATCAGTCATTTCACCCATCTTCAATCATTGGGAAATACCTAAGTCACACTTGGAAGACATCCATTTTTCCAGAAAATAGAAAATGTTTGCCTTCTTTCTAGACTGGCAGCTGACTGAAAGTGCTTATTCAAAAGATGATTGAAGGGGTGATATCTAACCATTACTGGAAACCTGGATGCTGGTGGAAATTTACACGTTTCCTTACCCCTGCTCTCTGTCAGTGTTTTTATGACACTTGTATCACCCCAGGAGCAAATTATAGGAAAGCATGGCAATTTCATTTACCCACTTAATTGAAGCAATTCTCAAAAACAACGTAAAACAAGAACAGATCTCTTTCTCAATTGTGCTTATGAACTTTTTTTTGGAAGATGCAGCATGTCTTTCCTTTACTATAAAATCCCTTTAAGCCTCATGTGAAGTGATCTATTTGCCCAGTCATTTATTCCTAAAGGGCAGATTACTCCTTTGATAAAACATTTCCTTACGTATAAAATGACTCAAAATAATACAAGCTTATAGAGTTTCTACATGAAGTAATTAAGAAAATGCATGAGGTTTCCTGTTGTGACTGAGCTGGTTAAGGACCTGATGTCTCTGTGAGTATGTGGGTTCAATCCCTGGCCTGGCTCAGTGGGTTAAGGATCCAGTGATGCCACAAGTTGTGGCATAGGTTGCAGATCTGGCTTGGATCTGGTGCTGCTGTAGCCGGGGCATAGGCTTCAGGCGCATCTCCAATTTGACCCCCCAGGCCTGGGAACTTCCATATGCCACAGGTGTGGCTGTAAAAAGAAAAAAACGCATGAAAACACCTCACTTCTCTGTCTGTAGAAGGTACTTGTCAGTCACTGTGCAGAATAAAAAAGATGATTTCATAAGGAAATTGACCAAGTCGTTAAGAAATTGCAGTCTGTTGAGAAAAATACATTCCTAAATCACCCAAAGTTAAAGAAAGTTGTATGTATGGAAGAGAAATATGGGTAAAATACCACAGGAGTTTGGAGAAGAAAGGGTACTTCCAGAATGATAAGATACAATATATTGTACAAGGCATTTGAACTTGGCTTTTAAGGATGGAATAAATTTGGACATACGCAAATGGAGAAGAGAAAACAGAATTACTATTCTGTATAGTATTTTAGAAATACATGTCATAGGAGAATGGGCAGTGGTTTGGTTTGGCTGGAATACATGGTAGATGAAGGGGAGAATGGAAGTATGACTGGACTGAAGGTGGTTTTGAGTGCTTTTATTCTGGAGACCAGGATTTAGGGTGACAGTGAGAATAGAGAGGCTATGAGGTGGAGTGACTGTGTAATGAAAGAACACGGAAAGTTCAATGAGGGACATATGGGATTTGAGTTGTACCAAGAGCCATCTTGTTGGGTTTCCAGAGAATACTTTGAACTGGTGACCCTGGGGAAGAGGTACATGGCACGGTATAGTTCCCTTGGCTGTACCGTTATAGCACGTGGTGACTTCCAATATCATTCAGTAGAATAGATAGGCCTCTTAAGACTTCTGTAAACATAGAGCCCCAGCAGTTCCATCGCTTATCTCAATCCCTAGCCACTGGAGGCAGTAGAAGTAATATGCAAAGTAAGAGTGAGTGGGAAACTTAAGATAAAATTTGAAATAAATCTACTGAAAATGTTGATAAAGAGGACCAAAAAGTGCAAAATTGCGTACCTTTTGGATTCAATTTATAGTGTGTTCATGATGGTCTAGGGTGAAGGAAACAATAGAGTGAAATAAGTTATTGATAAAGACAAGAAAAATAGGGCAAATAACATGTCTCAACTACACAAGGCAGAGAGTTAGTTACAAGACAAAAAAAGTGACTGATATGTGAAAGGCAGGAAAATCCAAAGGAAAAACAAGGTGCTAACAAGTTGCTGGTTTTTATATTTTATTGTGGTAAGTTGCCTTCACATCAAAGAATTTTCTGATTCAAAAGCAATTTCTGGCAGCGGAAATTATTGAAATAGAAAATCAAGGGAAGCCATGAACTTCCATTACCATGTCAGGGAGTTTATTTTCTGCAGCTTGATTTTGTGGATGGAGATTTGTTATAACATAAAGATAAGAGAAGCTGATAGAAAAGGTAACTTGAAAACAGCATATGACACAGCCAGTATGGCAGAAAAATAACCTAACACCCTGTAACTCTGAAAATATCAAATAAAAGACTCCCTGCCATAAAAGCTTGGGAAGATAACTCTGTGAAGTAACATAAGGAGGATATTACAGGAAGGACCAATTTTATTCATGGGCTTTGGGCACATTTAGTAATACAAATCAGAAAATGGCCATAACTGGGCATATAAGTCAAGCAAAGCTAAAGAAAACCAAGGAGAAATTTGCTGGGGTTTGGCAGGAGGAAATTTTCTTTCTTGTTGGAACTACCAAATTAATGGACTTATACTTCTTTTGGATGGGACCCAGTGAGAATGTGAGGGCTGGAACTGCTGCAGCCATTTTGCTGTTATTAGAGGAGCATGAAAGAGAAGAGAAGGGGAGGAAAAGTCTTTGATGACACCCACTGCTTGTTGTGTGAGCCCATTAATTGAGTCTTGTCTGGAGCCAGTCTTACTTTTGGATTTTTCAATTATGTAGTTCCCACACGTTTTCTTTAAAAGATTATATGTTACTTTTTGTTTCTGTTGCTTGTAACACAAAAAAATCTTCATAGAGTAAATGTTAAATAAATAGTTATGAAAAAGAATTTGCAGTTTGTTTTATATAAAATAGGTCAATAACCCTAATTATATTAAAAGCTATTAAAAACAGTTTAGAAAAGTCAACAACTTGGCAGAAAAACAAGCAGAGCATCACTGAAAAAAGGAATGCAAATTGTTCTTAGCTAAATTTTTAAAAAAAGAAAATAAAAGCTTCAATTGGCTCAGATTTAAAAACATACAAAAATAAAACTACATTGAGATACAGTATCTCACCTTTTAGATTGACTAAAATCCAAATGTTAAACAATGCATTTGACAAGGTTCTGGGTTAATCTATTTTAATCTGTTTCTGTTAAGAACACAAATTATAACAACATCCATGTAGCATATGTTGGCAATATCCAGCAGATTTATGTACGAATTTTCCTTTGAGTAATCTAGCCCAAAGCTGGCAAAAAAAAAAAAAAAAATTATATGGAGAAAGCTATTTATTGCACTGATTGAATGTAAACAATAATACATCTGCTCAATCAAGTACTCTGCCACTGGAGAAAAGGATGAGGAATACCTCTACATCTAATAGAGCCAATATATTCAGTGAAAAGGCAAGATAGAGGCCAGTGTATATAGATAGCAGGCAGGTAAGTGACTAAGAAGGAGGTTATTCAAATACGTATATTCATTTTTTAATTTTTAAATTTTCCTTGTCTTTTTAGGGCTACACCCATGGCATATGGAAGTTCACAGGCTAGGGGTCGAATTGGAGCTACAGCTGTCAGACTACACCACAGCCACAGCAGCAAGTAATCTGAGCTATGTCTGTGACCTACGCCACACTGACGGCAATGCCAGATCCTTGACCCACTGAGAAAGGCCAGGGATCGAACCTGAGTCCTCATAGATACCAGTTGGGTTCATTTCTGCTGAGCCATAACAGGAACTCCTGTTTATATTTTTTAAAAAATGGAAAGTAAACCTTATGTTTTTCGAAAAATGGTCACCTAAGGAGAGGGAGGGAGTATGTTGGAGGCCGAAATGAAAGCTCACCTTCTTTATACCTTTCATTGAGGATCTGTTAAATATTTTACATAATTATATCTCAAAACTAAGTTAAAAAGCAAATCCTAAAAACCAAAAGTGAAATAAAATAGTTCTGTTTGCTGTGTAACCACATAGAGTAACTTCTTCCAAGTGACTTCAAGACAGTCATTTGACTGTATATCCCAAGGGCAAAAACAAACTTTGCCATCAAAGTATCCAAAATCTAGGTGATGTGAATATCATTAGAATAAGAAATGAAGATTTCCACTTCTGGAAAGATACTCTTTTCCCTATTCTTTGCACTAAGTACAATTAAAATCCCTAAACAGTATATACAAACAAGCATAAGAAGACTCCAGGAGTCCCCATTGTGGCACAGTGGAAACAAATCTGACTAGGAACCATGAAGTTGTGGATTTGATCCCTGGCCTCGCTCAGTAGATTAAGGATCCAGTGTTGCCGTGAGCTGTGGTATAGGTCGCAGACAATGGTTCAGACCTGGCGTTGCTGTGGCTGTAGCTCTGATTCGACCCCTAGCTTGGAAACCTCCATGTGCTGCGGATGTGGGCCTAAAAAGCAAAAACAAAAAACAAACAAACAACACGCATAAAAAGACTCTGAAATGTGAAAAGAAGCCACATTGGCCAGGGACCTCAGGACCTAAGGAACAACACAGTAGTGAGTTCCTTTTGCATTATGCATCCTGGTCTGGGTGCCAGAAATGCCAACAAGCACAAATGTAAAAGCAAAAAAAAAAAAAGCGCCTATCTCTCTAGCCAAAGGCCCAGCAAAGGGGAAGCCTAGCAAGACAGACAGCTTGCAGATGCCTCTACTCAAGTTGAACATCATCCCACCCCCATCAGCCAAAGCTGAATGAGGAGCCTACATGCCCACCCTTGTCCAACTGCTTGTTGCAAACCAATCTGTACCCTGCCCCAGACCAGGTGATGGCAGGGATGGACAAGTGGGGAGCTGAAGCTTTACCATAAGCTGTAACAAGGACTCTCCCTACCATGTTGTTAGTGGAGGTCACTCAGGGAGTAGTAATTAAGTAGTAACTAATCCTTTCCCTCCCAGATGGGGCCCAGTGAAGAGCCTGAACTTTCTACCTCCTCACCATGGTAACAAGTTACCTCTCCATGATAGTGATGTCAGTGGAGGCAAGTGGAGAACTTGGACTTCAGCCCCACTGGGTGCTGATCAGATGGCATCCACTTTCTTTTACTAGTGTGGTTTCAGAGGAGGCCACTAAGACAGAAGACTTCCATAAAAATCAGAGTATCATAACATGATGTCCAACAGGTCTAGTATTTAAACAAAACTCACTCACCTTACAACAAACCAGGAAAGTCAATTTGAATGAGAAAATACAATCAATACATACCAACATCAAAATGACATAGATGTTATAGTTGTCTGACAAGGATTTTTATTTTTGAATTAAATTAAATATTTTTTGGACTCCCTCATGGCATGCAGAAGTTCCAGGGATTGAACCCACGCCACAGCACTGACACAAGCCACAGAACTAACAACACTGGATCCTTAGCCCACTGAGCTACCAGAGAACTCCTAACAGGGATTTTTTTTTTTTTGCCTTTTAGAGCCTCACCCATGGCATATGGACATTCCCAAGCTAGGTGTCTAATCAGAGCTACAGCTGCCAGCCTATGCCACAGCCACAGCAATGCCAGATCTGAGCCATGTCTGCAACCTATACCACAGCTCACAGCAAACGCCACATCCTTAACCCACTGAGAGAGGCCAGGGATTGAACCCACAACCTCATGGTTCCTAGTCAGATTCATTTCCTCTGCACCATGACAGGAACTCCCTGACAGGGATTTTTAAATACCTTAAATGGGCGTTGATGAACATGATTGGAAAAAAATAAAATTTCAGTAAAAAGTTGATTG
Source organism: Phacochoerus africanus (assembly GCF_016906955.1). Lineage (NCBI taxonomy): Eukaryota > Metazoa > Chordata > Mammalia > Artiodactyla > Suidae > Phacochoerus > Phacochoerus africanus. Next base: position 117,808,637 of record NC_062546.1, read on the forward strand.
TATGAAGGATAACCCAATGCAAATGTAAAAATCAGAAATTAAAAACATCAGTTGATGGGCTCAAAAGTAAAATGGAGAAGACAGAAATATTTCAGCCAAGTTGAATGTAGAAAAATAGAAATGGCTGAATCTGAATGACAGAGAGAAAATGGACTGGGAAAAAAAAAAAAAAAAAAAAAAGAACACAGCCCAGGGGACCAGTGGGACTATAACAAATAAGTGACATTTGTGTCTGAGAAAGAAAATGGCCCTAAAAAATAAATAATGACTAAAAATTCCTCAAATTTGGCAAGTGACGTAAGCAAACCTACTCAAGAAACTGAGAAAACCCCATACAGGATGAACCCAAAGAAATCCATGCCAAAGCAAATCATAATCAGACTTCTGAGAACTAAAGGCAAAGAAGACCTTTGAAAGAAGTCAGAGAAAAATGACACCTTACCTGTGGGAGAAAAACAATTCAAATAAGATTTGTTATCAGAAACATGGAAGTAGAAGGAAATGGCACAATATTTTTCAAGTGATGAAAGAAAGGAACTGTCAACCAGAATTCTATAGCCAGTGAAAACAACCATGAGGAACAAAGTGGAAATGAGGACATTCTCAGGTGAAGAAAAACTCAAAAGAATTTGTTGCCAGCTGATCTGCCTTCCATGGCTTAAAGAAGTCCTGTAAACAGGAAGGAGATGAAGTTCCCGTTGTGGCTCTGTGGTAATGAGCCAGACTAGTATCCATGAGGACGTGGATTTGATCCCCAGCCTTGCTCAGTGAGTTAAGGGTCTGGCGTTGCCATGAGCTGTGTGTAGGTTGCCGACGCAGCTTGGATCCCACATTGCTGTGGCTGTGGTATAGGCCAGCAGCTGTAGATTCGACCTCTAGCCCGGGCAACTTCTATATGCTATGGGTGTGACCCTAAAAAGAAAAAAAATAAAAATAAAAAAAAGAAAGAAAGAAAGGAAGAAAAAAGAAAATAGATGAAAAAAGAAGAAACCTTGGAACATCAGTAAGGAAAAAAGAACAAGAGAGTAAAACTATGGATTAATGTAATTTACTTTCCCTTTCCTCTGTACTCTTTGAAATTATGTTTCATGATTGAGGCAAAAAAATAGAACAATTTCTGATATGATTATCAATGGATGCAGAGGAAACTTTTTAGACAATTATAAATGGGAGAGGGCAAAGACAAGTAATGTTTCATTCACACTGGCAAAATGTTAGTGGTGGACTGTGGTAGGGTGTGTGTAGAATGTAATACCTAGAGTATTCACTAAAAAGGTTATACAGTGGAATATACTTAAAAACATTGTAGATAAATCAAAATGGAAATAAAAAATGTTCAAGAAACCTACATGAATACTGGAAAAAAATCAATTGAAACAAACAAAAAGATGAAACAGAAAATAAAAAATAAAATGACACAGTCTCTAACCTATCAGTGTTATTTCAAAGGCATTTTGCTGAGTGAGAAAAAAGTACCTTTTTTGAAAGATCACATACTGTATAATTCCATTTATATAATATTTTCTAAATGAAAAATTATACCAAGGGAACAGAAATCAGTGGTTGTCAGGGTTCAGGATTGTGGGGGTGGGTGGTGTGACTGCACATATGTACCATGAAGGAGACCATTGTAGTGATAGAATATCATATAAGATGGCTGTGTGGTGGTTTCATGAGTCTATAGATGATAAAACAGCATAGAACTGTACATGTACTTTGTACCAAGGTCAGTTTCCCACACTGCTCTTTTACTATAGTTTCGTAAGGTGCAAACACTGGGGGAAACTGGCTGAAGGGTACAGGGGACTCCTCTGCCCTATCCTTTGCAAATTCCAGTGAAAGTACATCCATATTAAATATTCAAAAATAAGTTATTAAAAAACCCATATCTTGAAAGTTATAAGGTAAATCTGCATCCAGTGCTATGATAGAGAGGAAACATAAGGGCCCAATTCAATAGAAATAAATGAGAGCAACCTGACAGAAGAGGCAGCATTTGCATTGAAACCGGTCAGCTTTGTGCTTTCCCTGACAAACATTTGTTCTTCAAGTTTCAGCGCAAGCTGACCAGGAATATGGAATTGTATGTTCCCCAAAGAGGAAAATGGGAAGGAAAAGCACATTTAGAAAATGGTGCATGGTTAATTATGAACAGGTTATGTGGTCCTGTGGGAGAATGGCAGGTCTGATGAAAGAACATTGCCATGTCCACAGACATGCTTGGAAACAAGTTAATCCGCCCATGTGCATGCTGGCTTAGTCTTGCCTCCCCATTACAGATTGTATCATTATAATATCGTGATACAATATTGAGAAGCAAGAAACATTTTTCTTTTTTCACACCTCATATCACTGACCTTCAATGAATTATCCTTTTTTTTAATCATACATGTATGCTCAAAATTTTAATAGAAGGAGAGGGCATGTAGATATTAGATAGATATTGAGAAGAGGTGGAAGTAGATTTTAAACATTTATTAAATAATGGGTAAAATCACCATTAAAAAAAATAAAAACAACTACCAAACCCAATTGATCCTGTGGGTTGGATCTATAGTGCCCATCAGGGATTGGATAAACACAAATGCAGGACCATGGCTTTGTAAGAGTTTCTGTTTATGGAAACAATGTGCTATGGTAATTCCCCAGATACTGATTATGCTACCATCAGAAAATTCATACAAATGCCAAAGTTTTCTTCTAGTTCCAAGATATATTCGATTGGAAGGATTGACTTGCATCTGTAGGAGAAGAATGAGGCTTTTTTGTCAGTATGGGTCATATATTTCATTATTACCCCCCTTTCATTTATCAAAAGTTTATTGAGTATTTATTCTTTCAAACATAGGGGCTTTCAAAGCTTAGACGCAAAGAAAGAAATTTGCCACATAAGAGTTTCAACACTTTTGCATGTTAAAAAAAAAATGGAACATAATTATGATAGTCAACAAACTGGGGAAGATGTTGGTCCAGTATGAGAAAGACTAAAGGTTACTATCCTTAAAATACCAAGTGCTCATTTAATTTTGCAATTGAAAAATTGGGGGAGTTCCCTGGTGGCTCAGCGGGTTAAGAATCCTACTGGTGTCCATGAGGATGTGGGTTCAATCCCTGGCCTCACTCAGTGGATTAAGGATCTGGCATTTCAGTGAGCTGTAGTGTAGGTTGGCAGCTGTAGCTCCGATTTGACCCCTAGACTGGGAACTTCCATATGCTGCAGGTGCAGCCATTTAAAAAAAAAAAAAGATGTGGGGATACTACCACTGAAATCTCTAAAAATTACAATTCACCACTTCAAAAGGGAGGATAAGGTTGTTCCATTAAAATAAAACCTTGGTTATTTAGAAAAGAAAAGAGAAGAGAAGAGAAGAAAAAAGAAGAAAAGAAAAGAAAACTGGTATACAACTAAAATAGATAATTCAGAGAAGATATATAAATAGTGAATATATGAAGTTATGTTCATTCTCTCCATTAATGAAAGAAACACAAATTTAAACAAAACACTTTCCACTATTACAGGAAATAAATTATGCACTGTTGTCCTGGGTGAATAAGTATATGCACAAAGAAGTTCAAATTTTTGTAAAGTCTTTCAATATGAGTTGAGTTTAAAAATGTTTAATACTCAAAACCTATGGGATGCTGCAAAAGCAGTGCTCAGAGGGAAATTTATAGCAATACAGGCCTTTCTCAAAAAAGAAGAAAGATCCCAAATGGACAACTTAACCCTCCACCTAAATGAATTAGAAAAAGAAGAACAAAAAAGGCCTAAAGTCAGCAGAAGGAAGGAAATTATAAAGATCAAAGAAGAAATCAATAAAATAGAGACTCAAAAAACAATAGAGAAAATTAATAAAACCAAGAGCTGGTTCTTTGAAAAGGTCAACAAAATTGACAAACCCCTGGCCAGACTCACTAAAAAGAGGAGAGAAAGAACCCAAATAACCAAAATTATAAATGAAAAAGGAGAAATCACAACGGATACAGCAGAAATACAAAAAACCATAAGAGAATGCTATGAACAACTCTATGGCAACAAGTTTGACAATCTGGAAGAAATGGACAATTTTCTAGAATCTTACAGCCTGCCAAAACTGAATCAGGTAGAAACAGACCAACTGAACAGACCGATCACTAGAAATGAAATTGAAGAGATCATAAAATCACTCCCTACCAATAAAAGTCCAGGACCAGATGGCTTCACAGGTGAATTTTATCAAACATATAAAGAGGAACTGGTGCCCATCCTCCTTAAACTCTTTCAAAAGGTTGAAGAAGGAATACTCCCAAAGACATTCTATGATGCCACCATCACCCTCATTCCAAAACCAGACAGAGATACCACCAAAAAAGAAAACTATCGCCCAATATCATTGATGAATATAGATGCAAAAATTCTCAACAAAATCTTAGCCAACCGAATCCAACAACATACCAAAAAAATTATACACCATGACCAGGTTGGGTTCATCCCAGGTTCACAAGGATGGTTCAACATACGTAAATCAATCAGCATCATAAACCACATTAACCAAAAAAAAGTCAAAAATCATATGATCATCTCAATAGACGCAGAAAGAGCATTTGACAAAGTCCAACATCCATTCATGATCAAGACCCTCGCCAAAGTGGGTATAGAGGGAACATTCCTGAATATAATCAAAGCCATTTATGAGAAACCCAGAGCAAATATAATCCTCAATGGGGAAAAATGGAAAGCCTTCTCACTCCAATCTGGAACAAGACAGGGATGCCCACTCTCACCACTGCTCTTCAACATCGTTTTGGAAGTCCTAGCCACAGCAATTAGGCAAACAAAAGAAATCAAAGGCATCCATATAGGAAGAGAAGAGATAACACTGTCACTGTATGCAGATGACATGATACTATACATAGAAAACCCTAGGGACTCAACCCCAAAACTCCTTGAACTGATTCATAAATTCAGCAAAGTAGCAGGCTATAAGATTAACATTCAGAAGTCAGTTGCACTTCTGTATACCAGCAATGAAATATTAGAAAAGGAATACAAAGATACAATACCTTTTAAAATTGCACCTCACAAAATCAAATACCTCGTAATACACCTGACCAAGGAGGTAAAGGACCTATATGCCGAGAACTATAAAACTTTCATCAAAGAAATCAAAGAAGATGTAAAGAAATGGAAAGATATTCCATGTTCCTGGATTGGAAAAATCAATATTGTAAAAATGGCCATACTACCCAAAGCAATCTACAGATTCAATGCAATCCCTATCAAATGACCCATGACATTTTTCACAGAACTAGAACAAACAATCCAAACATTTATATGGAACCACAAAAGACCCAGAATCGCCAAAGCAATCCTGAGAAACAAAAACCAAGCAGGAGGCATAACTCTCCCAGACTTCAAGAAATACTACAAAGCCACAGTCATCAAAACAGTGTGGTACTGGTATCAAAACAGACAGACAGACCAATGGAACAGAATAGAGAACCCGGAAATAAACCCTGACACCTATGGTCAATTAATCTTTGACAAGGGAGGCAAGAACATCAAATGGGAAAAAGAAAGTCTATTCAGCAAGCATTGCTGGGAAACCTGGACAGCTGCATGCAAAGCAATGAAACTAGAACACACCCTCACACCATGCACAAAAATAAACTCCAAATGGCTGAAAGACTTAAATATATGACAGGACACCATCAAACTCCTAGAAGAAAACATAGGCAAAACACTCTCTGACATCAACATCATGAATATTGTCTCAGGTCAGTCTCCCAAAGCAGTAGAAATTAGAGCAAAAATAAACCCATGGGACCTCATCAAACTGAAAAGCTTTTGCACAGCAAAGGAAGCCAAAAAGGAAACAAAAAGACAACTTACAGAATGGGAGAAAATAGTTTCAAATGATGCAACCGACAAGGGCTTAATCTCTAGAATATATAAGCAACTTATACAACCCAGCAGCAAAAAAGCCAATCAATCAATGGAAAAATGGGCAAAAGACCTGAATAAACATTTCTCCAAAGAAGATATACAGATGGCCAACAAACACATGAAAAAATGCTCAACATCGCTGATTATAAGAGAAATGCAAATCAAAACTACCTCACACCAGTCAGAATGGCCATCATTAATAAATCCACAAATAACAAGTGCTGGAGGGGGTGTGGAGAAAAGGGAACCCTCCTACACTGTTGGTGGGAATGTAAACTGGTACAGCCACTATGGAAAACAGTTTGGAGATACCTTAGAAATCTACACATAGAACTTCCATATGACCCCCCAATCCCACTCTTGGACATCTATCCGGACAAAACTCTACTTAAAAGAGGCACGTGCACCCACATGTTCATTGCAGCACTATTCACAATAGCCAAGACAAGGAAACAACCCAAATGTCCATCAACAGATGACTGGATTCGGAAGAGGTGGTATACATACACAATGGAATACTACTCAGCCATAAAAAAGAATGACATAATGCCATTTGTAGCAACATGGATGGAGCTAGAGACTCTCATACTGAGTGAAATGAGCCAGAAAGACAAAGACAAATACCATATGATATCACTTATAACTGGAATCTAATATCCAGCACAAATGAACATTTCCTCAGAAAAGAAACTCATGGACTTGGAGAAAAGACTTGTGGGTGCCTGATGGGAGGGGGAGGGAGTGGGAGGGATGGGGAGCTTGGGCTTATCAGACACTACTTAGAATAGATTTACAAGGAGATCCTGCTGAATAGCATTGAGAACTTTGTCTAGATACTCATGTTGCAACAGAAGAAAGGCTGGGGGAAAAATGTAATTGTAATGTATACATGTAAGGATAACCTGACCCCCTTGCTGTACAGTGGGAAAAAAATAATAATAAATAATTAAAAAAAATGTTTAATAACGTTGCTCTAGAAATGGTACTCAAAGGATTTGTCATGAGGAAATAATAAAAAGGAAAAGAATTTTATATATACATATTTATATATAGATGTTCATTTAGATATTAGAATAAATAATTTTAAATTTCTTTTTTTTGAACTTTTTTTTCTTTTTAGGGGCTCCCCAACAGCATATGGATGTTCCCAGGCTAGGGGTCAAATCAGAGCTGTAGCTGCTGGCCTAGGGCACAGCACAGCAACCTCAGATCTGAGCTGCATCTGCAATCTACACCACAGCTCACGGCAACTCCAGATCGCCAACCCACTGAGGGAGGCCAGGGATCAAACCTGCTTCCTCATGGATAATAGTCAGATTCGTTTCTGCTGAGCCACAACAGAAACTCCTCTTTTTTTTTGAACTTTTAAAAAAAAGTTTTATTGAAGTATATAGTTCATTTATATCTTGTGATAATTTGTGCTGTATACAACAAAATGATTCAGTTATATGTATACACACACTCATTCTTTTTCAGGTTCTTTTCCCATATAGGTTATTTCAGAATATTGTGTAGAATTCCTGTGTTATACAGTAAGTCCCATTTGGCCAATCATTCCATATACCACAGTGTGCATATGCTAGTCCCAAACGCCCAATCCATCCCTCTCCTTGACCTGTCCTCCTTGGTAACCATACGTTTATTTTCTAAGTCTGTGAATCTCTTTCTGTTCTGCAAATAAGTTCATTTGTAGCCTTTTTAAAAGATTCCACATATAAGTGATGTCATATGATGTTTGTCTTTCTCTGATTTACTTCACTTGGTATGATAATCTCTAGGTCCATTCATATTGCTGCAAATTGAATTATTTTCATTCTACTTTTTTTTTTTTTTTTTTTGGCCATGCCTGTGGCATGCAGAAGTTCCTGGGCCAGGCATCAAACCTGTGCCACAAGCAGTGATAAGAGCCACAGCAGTGACAATGCTGGATTCTTAACCTGCTGGGCCACCATAGAACTCCTAGTTCATTCTTTTTTATGGCTGAGTAATATTCCATTGTATATAGGTTCCACATCTTTTATTAATTTTTTTTCTTTTTGTCTTTTTAGGGCCGCCCCTGTGGCATATGGAGGTTCCCAGTCTAGGGGTCGAATTGGAGCTGTAGCCGCCAGCCTACACCACAGCCACAGCAACACCAGATCCTAGCCGAGTCTGCCAGCTACACCACAGCTCAAGGCAATGCTGGGTCCTTAACCCACTGAGTGAGGCCAGGGATTGACCCATAACCTCATGGTTCCTAGCTGGATTCATTTCTGCTGCTCCACGACGGGAATTCCAGTGTTCCACGTCTTCTTTATTCATTCCTCTGTCTCAAATTCTAATGATTCAGTGATAAAATAAATACAACTAAATTCACAAATTATACTGTTATGTAGACACTGAAATAGTATTTCAAACACTGACATGGTAAAATACATAACCTACAAATATCAAATAAAAAAATCAGGATACATATGTGTATGATTGTTTCATAAAATACTAATATGTGTATTTTTATTTTCCTTTTTACAGTTGTTTTTGGTATTTTCTAAATCGTCTATAATAGGTATTTTACTTTTGTAATTGGTAAACCAGTTGTAATTTTAATATAATAATACAACAGCCCATTAAGGAATTGTGTATCTAAATTAATTTTTCTAACAATATGTTTCAGAAACTGAATATAAAGTTTCTTCATAGAAAATTATTAATCATAATTATTATGTATTGATTTGTTTATTATCTATCTTCCTCAGTAGAATATCAGCTTCTACCTATATTTATAATACAGCTCTATGTAACTGAAGGAAATTTTCTTTATCTGTACTGTCCAATATTATAACCACCCAACATACAGTGATCGAGTACTTGAAATGTGGCCAGTACAACTGAAAAACTGAATTTTTTATTTTATTTTATTTAACTTAACTTAAATACAAATTTATATAGCCAAACACCATAATGTAATTCTAGAGCCCAGAATAGTGCTGGGTGAAGAGTAGATACTAAATGAACATTTGAGTAGCATTTGGATAAATAAGTGAGATTATTTGATGATTTGGCATCATTTGATCATATTGGTAAAAGAACAGAAATAAAATTTGGTATTTTCCCACATATAATATTAATATTAAAATGGACCAGTTTGGAAGTTGCGAGCCCTATTATCAAAATGAAATGGGAGGACGTTCCCATGTGACCCAGTGGGTTAAAAATCCAGTGTTGCCGCTGCTGTGGTGCAGGTTACAACTGCGGCTCAGGTTCAGTCCCTGGCCCAAGAACTTCCACATGTCACAGGTGTGGCCAAAGAAAAGAAAATAAATAGGAAATGATGACTGTAATGATACTAATAATTGCTTAATTGCTTAATAGCACTATAAATATGAAATCATTTAATCCTCCCAATCTCAAGAAGTAAGTAATTTCCTCTCATTTTACACATAAGGAAACTGAGGCACAGAGAGACAAGGTAACTTACTCAAGGACACACAGCTAGTGGAGCCAGTGTTCAAATATAGATAGTCTGGGTTCATTTGTGTTCTTATCCTCTGTAATATAATGTCTAGATGAGCAGATACCCTTTCTAATGACTGGGGTGGTATTTGGTGTCAAAGCTAGACAGGTCTAACTTTACAGAGGGCTGAAATGGATTTAGGTGGATTTTCTAGGTTGGGCCTCCTGTATCCAAGCACAGTGAACATAATGCACAGTGTCTTTGTTTGGTTTGGTTTTCAGTTCGTCTATGCAAACTCCGGAAATTCATCCAACAAACATGGACTGTGTAAAACTAAGTGCCAGATATTGTGTAAGGTTTTGGAGCTACAAATATAAAGAAGCTGTGTTACTTTTCCCTCGGAAGTTCTTACACTAGTAAAGAAAGATTCATAAAAAGATATAAAATGTGCTAAGCACCAAAATGAAAAATAAAAATAGAATTCTGGGAGCCCAGATGGGGAGAGAGAGAGAAAGAGAGAGAGTTCATTTGGAAAGAATTGAAACTGAGGGGTGAGTGTCCCTATTTCTACTCCACTTTCTGCTCTGTAAATTCACCCTGACACTCATTCATGGTCAGAGCTTGTCGATTTGAGTTTGACCCACATTTGCTAGCTCGTGACTTCAGGACAGGTTGGTTTTGGTGTCCATAATGGGTTCAAATGTCCCTATCCTGTAGATCTTATGGATTTTTTAAAATGAAAGTCAAAATGAGATCTTGCCTCTTTTAGTCCCATACAAAGTGTAAAGCACCATGTCAGTGTCAGGCATGCCTCTGATTTGGTTAATCTATGCCATCTAAAGGGGGTGGAAAAGTGAGACATTTATCCTCAAAACTCTTGGTTGTTGAAATGGCAGACCCATGCATGAATAATGAATGGATAGGCTCCCTGGATGGTGTCTAGACTTCAGGGGAATATCTGATCTAGCATCTCAAAGGATCTAATCTGCAAAATGAACTGTCAGTGACTGAGTTGGCACAAGTGGGGCTGCATTACAGAAGTCTGTTTTTGGAAGATGGAAGATAAAGGACGACAAATGGAGGGCGCAAGGTGGTATCTGGAGGGCACTGCAGGTATCAGGTAGATCTGCATTTCATATAAAGGGATCGCAAGTGGGAGAAAAGGAGAGGGTCCAGGAATATTTGAAAAAGAATAGAAATCTGCCAGCCATGACTTGAATCTCATCAATTTGGTATAAAAGAAAATCACATTTGTGAAACACCATACAGCTTTAAAATATACTCTCAGAAAGATTTTCCCTTTATCTTAGAAAAAGAATAGAAGTCTAACATCGAATAATTTGCATTAAGCACTATCACCCCCATTTTGTAAGTAAAGAAAGAAAGAACCTGGAAAGCTTAAGTTATTTGTTCAGAGCTTCATAATAAATAAGAAAGGCTCTCTGATCTGAAGTCCAGTTATTTCCAGCACATTGTAGAAAATAGGCATATAAAAGGAAATGAAATTGGCCAAGTTGGTTAATGACTGATTTCACTGGAGAAATTTAACAGGAGATCTGGGCCTGGGTAAACCATGTGGCCAACACTGTGAACCATCTTAGACTTCTTTGTAATTCTTTTCATTGGAATTAATATTCAACATTTACTCAAGATTTTCAGTGATTTACACAGGAAAATAAACAGGGGAGTTAAGCTTTACCTCGTCAACCTTCAACCAGATTCAAGGATGTCGGGCAAAGAAGTTATTGCTTGGCCTTTCCCCAGGCAAACTCACTTTCCTGGAGGCCTGTCTGCAATGGCCAGAGGCTGTCTTCTTTTTCAGCTGTGCTCTGATAATTTGTCTTAAAATAGAAGTTCCCCAGGCTGCCCAGGGGAACCTGGCCTCTCTTGAAATCCTCTTCTGAAAGATAGCTTTTGCCTAAAGCTCTAACTATCTCATAAAAGGCAAGGGAAGATAGTGGCAATTATCCAAGGGATTCCAGGAAGAAAAATGAATTTGGCCTTCATTACCTAACTTTTCAGCAAAAATCTCTTAGAGCAGGGCTTCTCAATTTCTATTGTGCCCGAGATCTTATCAAATGCAGATTTTAACAAAGGATCTTGTTAAAATGCAAATTCTAATTCAGTAGATTTGGGATTTGGGATGGAGATTCTGCATTTCTAACAGGCTCCCAGATGATGCTGACCCGCTGGTCTGTGGACCACACCTTCCATAGTAAGGTTTTAGAACATCCGCTTATCAATGGAATTTGCTCCAGTTCTCTACTTCCTAGCTTGGGAGCAGAAGGTCTCAGAATTTAGGTCACATTAGAATTACTGGAGGATCTGGGAAAAAATGTGAAGTTTGATTTGGTAGACCTGGGTAATGTCTGAAAGTTTGTTTTTCCAACAAGTTTCTCAGCTGTCCCATTTTTCTAAGAAACGTTGCTTTAGAGGAAGTATTGTGGTGACCCAGGGTACACAGAAATGCACCAGAAATGGTCAACATGGCCAGTACACACAGCTTTTGGGACCAGGAAGTCTTAGCTAGTGAGAGCTTTCTTTAATTGGAAAACAAGATAAAATTCAATTAAAGAAGTTCAGCCTTTAAATTCAGAAAAATAAAATAAGATTAATGGGGGTGGGAAGGAATCACATGGGCATCTGCATTGCCGGGCAGAGAAAAGGAGTCTCAGGTCTCTTCAGATTACAACTCTGGTAGTTTCATGCTGAAGGACCTGCAGTGTGACAGAAGTAGGAGCCTGCAGAGGGTGAGAATAACTAGCACTGAGACTGTGGAAGAGGGCATGTTCAACAGTCCCTAGAGGTCCAAACACCCCAGTAAAGAGTAAGAGGACACACGTAGCCCTCCAGCCAAAACTGAGTCTTATTTTTTGTTTTTAGAAACTGTTTCTAGGGAAACTCACTAGCAAGATCTCTTGGTCTCTACAAGCAGAGGTTGTTTTAAGAAATAATTGTTTTTTGGCGACTCATTGACTATAAAGGAGCAATATAAAACGGAGTAACATTGATCCAAGAGGAATTCCCATCATGGCTCAGTGGTTAACGAATCCGACTAGTATCCATGAGGACTCGGGTTTGATCCTTGGTCTTGCTCAGTGGGTTAAGGATCTGGCATTGCCTTGAGCTGTGGTGTAGGCTGCAGATGGGGCTTGGATCCTGCGTTGCTGTGGCTGTGGTTTAGGCCGGCAGCTGTAGCTCTGATTCCACCCCTAGCCTGAGAACCTCCATGTGCCATGAGTGCAGCCCTAAAAAGATAAAAGCAAAAAAAAAAAAAATTGATCCATGATGCAGAGTTGTGTTCCACTATGATCTTTTCCTTAGATAACCCCTTGGGGAGGAGAGGGTGACATGGTTTCAGCTGCCCATACTGAACTATAAGAGGACACAAGGTGAGGGAGAAAAGCAAGGTGGGGTTCAAAGGGCAGTGAATTAGGATCCAAAAGATTAGTTGTTGCAGCCTTGGCTCAAACACTAAGTAGCTGTGACATCTTGTACCATCACTGGACCTCACTGGGTCTTGTATCCTTCGTCACATAAAGAGAATGGTATTAAGCTAGATTTAAAATAAAGTCCCATCTAGCTTGGGAATTCTGTGTTTTCATGACTGCAGCCACTGTTTTCTTCTCACTAGGGCTATGATGAGCTGAGAAGAACTGGGGGAGAAGTCTTATGCACACTCATTAACAAATGCATTACATCCTTTGTACACATGAAGGGTATGCAAGTGACTTGATTATCCGCTTTTCTAATTTCATGAAGGCAAACTTCTATAGTGTGACACGCCTTACACTCAAGAACTTTGCTTTTGTTTTCTATTCTTTCTGATCCAGTCATTGCCACAGATCACAAACGCGATTCCCTAAACTGTTGGAATCTCAGATATAAAATAAATGGATGAAGCATGGCTTTACAAGGACATCTCTATTAATATGCCACAGACTTTTTGGTTTGTTTATTTGGAATATTCAGATAATTAAAAAATCTTTTATTAGCAGAATGATAATTTCTGATATCTTTCAATTCTGGAGCTTGGGGGTTAGACTACAGAATAGATTTAGACCACTTTGATCCAAATCAAAGTGTAAACCTCACCTCCTTTTGTGATTCCCTTAAATTGTAACTAATTATTCCTTCTTCTTTGATCTTATAAATTATTCCTTATCCATCCTTTAGCATATTTCTAGGTATAAGTGAACAAACTTAGGTAATATATAATCTCAATTTACTCCAAACACTGAAATGATTGGGTAGATTAAACTATCTTCTAAAACCATGCAGAGAACTTGGTAAACATCTCTGTGTTGGACTAAATGAAAAATGAATGTCTTAGTCTGAAAAGTGTGGAGTCCCAGAGGAAGGATCTGAATAAACAGAAAGGAGGAATATTTTTCATACTGCAGCCCTGGGTTGCCTGTATGAATACAGAAGTGCAGGTCCAGCTCTGCATCCCCAGCTCTGTGAACTTGAGGGAACTTATTAACCTTCCTGATTTCTACTTTCCTCAACTATCAAATGGCAGTTATAACACTAAGTTCCTAGGGTAGATACGATAAATAACACATAAAATTCGACAGAGTCTGGTTCTAGGTACTCAGTCAGTATAAACTAACAAGAATGACAATGATGTTGGGGGGGGATACCAGTTGAGAGTGAGGAGCAGTTGATCTCCTGGCAGAGTAGACAAAGCAGGGAGATAAATTCCAAGGCCAAATTCAAGCAAGAATAAAGCCTGATTTGGGGATTAAGGGTCCTGCGGCATTTTCTGAAGTTAACTGATTTCAAATACTTTCAATCTACCACTCTTTGGTGCTTCATTTGTCTGCAAACTGTGAGGTTTAGGGGCAATTGCCTGACTATCATGCTTTATAATACACACTCCACAGAGGAGATGAAACTCCATGAAAGGGAGTAAATTAATTTACAGTGTTTTTCCAAGGTATCAATGGCTTATTTTGAGACACAATTATTAAAATGATAATTGGCTTCTGGCAACTAGAAAATTGGAAGGAAAGAAATGAATTATAAAAGAATGGAAACTCTGTGGATCATTTTTATTCTTCCAAGTAGTTTGTGCTACTTAGCAGCCTTCGGAGAAGCAAATCAATAATTATTATTTAGAGCTTCCCTCCAGCTTCCAGTGCTTTGGGAGCCTTTGCTCTATCAGGGATCCCTGTAATTTCATCAATATGGTATCATTAGCACTCCACAGTTAGCAATTAACCTTTATCCAACAAGCTCAGTTATAGCTTGAGGAAAAAACTGTCAGTCACAGGGAATATGCTCAGATTTCAGTGGTAGAGCTGGCCTATTTCAGAAAGATGAAACAGCTGTTGAAGTTAAGAGTTAGAACTAGAGGAAGAATCGATTTGTAAGAACCAGCTTCCTGTTTTCAAGGCAACGGGAGGAACCAAGAGGATATCCGTATCAATCGTTTTTAATTTTGGTAATAAGTAAAGTGCACCCTTACTCCCAGCAGGGGGCGCCATAGCGTTCTGGTTTCTTACAGGGCTCATTAAAGACAGCTCCATTTTAGATACCTATTAGTCTTCCAGTAATTATACCACTACATTTGTAGCACGCTTTCCCACAGTTATGTCAAATGATCCTGACAACAACACTGGGGATTAGTGATAACTATGTCTTTTATTCTGATTAGAAAGTGAAGTTCACTAAGGTCAAGTAAGCTGCCGTTCCTGCCACAGCTGTTATGTAGCACCAAGCCCTGGTCATTTTTACTCATTTTCATGAGTACTTTTGAGGAAACACATATTCCTGGATCCTTGCCCCAGATCTACCAGTAAATTTCTGAGTGACCTTGAAAGTTCCTATCTGGTCCTCAGTGTCCTCAGCTGTAATAACAGGGGGTTGGTTCAGTGGATGTTCAGCTCATTGCTAGATATGAAATCTATGATTCTGGACATCTCCAAATTAATTTTGCATCTCTGCAAGAGTACTTTATTATTAATTATTGATGAAATGACATCATAATGTCCCAGTCATTGTCCTAGAATCTATTTTGTAAGAGTAATGGTGTTTTTAGTAATATGAGCACCCTCCACAGCATTTGCCTTTTACATCTTTGCAGAGAGTATTTTGTTGACTCTTTTCAAAATAGTGTCCAAGATTTACAGATTATACTTGTAGTAATACTATTAATTTCCCCACTAGATCTAAAAAATTGCTTCTGACATGTATTATAAGTAACTGGAATGATTTAAGTAGTCCAAACAAAATAATTAAGAGATGGATGGAGTAGGGATTCATGCATGCTGTTTACATTAATGTGAATTGGCTGGCATATAAAATGTCATTAGCGAAGGAGAAAAAGATTCCAGAGACAGGTCTACAAATACTCTATGTATTTGATGAAAACATTCCAAGTAGAGAAAGAAATGCCTCACTTTAATTTATCATAGGCTAAATTAAATATAGAAAGAAATAACAGCTTTTGTTAAGAAGATTAACTTTTTGTTTAATATATAGGGATAGTTGGTCTCAAAGATTAAAACTGAATACAATCCAGTAAAGAAACAGTGATTTTTTTTTAAATCCAGAAAAGTCTTTGCAGAGAGAAAAATGAGAAAACACCCTATGAAGTAAATTAAAAACTCTGGAGAATGTTCCTTGGTTTGTCTAAGCTCTTGAAGAAGAATTCTAGAGACCTTACTCCTTTATCTCACTAGAGGTAAACTTTAAAGGGGGTTAAATTCTCTTCAGTTCTATGTTCTACTTACAGCCATGAAATCTGAAAAGGATTTAATGGCAATGAAGAGGTTTGGAACACACTGATTGCTGTAATTGAGACATTTTATTTTATTTGTCAGCAGAAATTCAACATGTTTTTAATATATTCATATTACTAATTTCTTTTTAGTTTGTGATTTTTTCTATTATAGTTGATTTACAGAGTTCTATCAATTTTCTACTGTACACCAAAGTGACCCAGTAAAATATATGTATATATTCATTCTTTTTCTCAGGATAACCTCCATCATGGTCTATCATAAGTGACTAGATATAGTTCCCAGTGCTATATAGCAGGATCTCATTGCTTATCCATTCCAAAGGCAATAGTTTGTATCTATTAACCCCAGATCCCTAGTCCATCCCACTCCCCCCCCCGCCCCGGCAACCACAAGTCTGTTCTCCAAATCCATGAGTTTCTTTTCTGTGGAAAGTTTCATTTGTGCCGTATATTAGATTCAAGATATAAGTGATATCATATAGTATTTGTCTTTCTCTTTCTGACTTACTTCACTCAGCATGAGAGTCTAGTTCCATCCATGTTGTTGCAAATGACATTATTTTGTTCTTTTTTATGGCTGAGTAGTATTCCATTGTGTGCATATACCACATCTTCTTAATCCATTCATGTCAATGGACACTTGGGTTGTTTCCATGTCTTGGCTATTGTGAATAGTGTTGCAATGAACATAGGGGTGCATGTATCTTTTTGAATTATAGTTTTATCTGGATATATGCCCAAGAGTGGGATTGATGGGTCATATGGTAGTTCTATACTTAATTTTCTGTGGTACCTCCATACTGTTTTCTATAGTGGTTGTACCAACTTACATTCCCACCAACAGTGTAGGAGGGTACCCTTTTCTCTACACCCTCTCCAGCATTTGTTATTTGTGGACTTCTTAATGATGGCCATTCTGACTGGTGTGAGGTGGTACCTCATAGTAGTTTTGACTTGTATTTCTCTAATAATCAGTGATGTTGAGCATTTTTTCATGTGCCTGTTGGCCATCTGTATATCTTCCTTGGAGAAATGTCTATTCAGGTCTTTTTGCCCATTTTTCCATTGGATTGTTGTTTTTTTTGCTGTTGAGTTGTATAAATTGTTTGTATATTTTACAGATTAAGCCCTTGTCAATTGCATTGTTTGAAAGTATTTTCTCCCATTCCATAGGTTGTCTTTGGGACATTTTATTTTAAATGAAGGCAGATACTCTGATGATAACTTTCCATGAGTCATTTATTCAAAATTCTGTATCACTTCTGTTGCAAGTTTTAATAACGATATGTACATATAGGTTAACAATTCCTTTTTTTTCCCTACTACTGACATGCCAACATTGTTTTTCCTTCTCTTTCACATCAAGTATTATATTATACCACTGTCATCATCAAAGTTCTTATTAGGAGGATTTAAAGTCCTTCTAAAAGCAAACGCAAGCAAGCTCCATAATTTCAACAATGAATGTAGAGAAAAAATAACTATCATAGAATTTAAGAAATGTAATAGTCAGTATATGTATATATATGTATGTTTATATATATATGCAATTCCTTTAATACAAATCTCTCTATGACCTTGGTGCATACCTCAGTTAAAAGTAGAACCACACTACTGTGGTTGAATTTGGAGTAAAGAGCATAGAAGCCCTATCTTCCCTCATTCCCAGTAGAGGTCACAGAGATACTACCAGAGTTTGAAAACCAATGATGCAATCCATGTCCTTTCCACTTTTTACACATCAGGAAACAGAGGCCCAAATATGTGAAATTTCTTGGCCCTAGTTACAGTTGTGCACTCACCCACCCAGGCTGGGCCTCCTCCCCAGGTTCAGTGATGAGATGATGGCAAAACTCTTTCTCTCTGAAGATCCAAAGTCCTGCCTCCCAGTCACCAGGCTCTACTGATTTGGCCGTTGACCTCACTGAATTGATGTGTTCTTGTCCTAGCATAGGAAAGATAGTAGGAAATATTAAAACAGGCAAAGGAAGAGCAGATCTTCTACAGGATACTTTTATTTCTACAAAATGACTCCAGGTGAAATCCTCCAGAAATAACCAAAGCCTTCAACTACAGAAAATAATATAGAACAAAAGCACTGATAAGAACTACAAAGAAAGGCAAATAGTAAGAGAGATCCACTGTTACACCGGGCATCTACAGTGACATATTACCTAAATACAAGAGGGAACATTTGCAGTAGAATAATGCATGTTTTACTACTGCCATCCTTTTCAAAAATTTCCATGGAAGTGCTTCTAACAGCTATATTACCAAAGCTAGTAAAGAGAAAAAGACAGCAATAATTAGAGCAGAAATAAATGAAATAGAAAGTAGAAAAACAATAGGAAAATGAAATGAATTTGCTTTTTAAAAAAGTAAACAAAATTGACAGACCCTTTGTTAGACTAAGAAAAAAAGATTCAAATAAACAAAATAAGTAATGAAAAAAGAGACATTGCAATTGGTGATACAAAAATGAAAAGAATAAGAGACAATTGTGAACAACTGTATACCAATGAACTGGATAACTTAGAAAAAAATTGGGTGAATTCTTAGAAACATACAACCTTTCAAGATAAAATCATGAAGAAATAGAAAGACTGAACTTACCTAAAACTAGTATGGAGACTGAACCAGTAGTCAAAAACCTCCCAACAATTAAAAGCCCGGGACCAGATGGTTTCACTGGTGAATTCTACCAAATATTTGAAGAAGACCTAACACCAATCCTTCTCAAATTCATCCAAAAAAATTGAAGAAGAGGGAGCACATCTAAACTCATTTTACAAGGCTAGCATTACCCATAAGCCAGACAAAGACAGCATAAGAAAAGCAACAACAACAACAAAAAAACTACAGAGCAATATCCTTGATGAATATAAATGCAAAAGTCCTTAACAAAATACTAGAAAACTGAATTTAACAGCACATTAAAAAGATCATGCACCATGACCAAGTGGGATTTATCCCTGAGATGCAAGAATGTTTCAACCTATGAAAGTCAATTAATATTACATGCCACTTAACAGAATAAAGGATGCAAATTACATGATTGCATCAATAGATGCAGGAAATATATTTGGCAAAATTCAACACCCTTTCATGATAAAATTGTTCAACAAACAAGAAAGAAATTATTCAACATAAAGACCATGAAAAGTCTGCAGCTAACATTACACTCTATAGTAGAAGAAAGAAAGCTGTTTTTTGGTTGTTGTTGTTTATTTTTTCCTTTTTTGGCCACACCCACAGCATACAGAAGTTTCCAGGGCTGGGATAGAACCTGAGCCACAGCAGTGACAACGTCAGATCCTTAACTGGCTGAGCCACCAGGGAACTACACAAAGTTTTTTCTCTAAGATCACGAAGGCAAGGATGTCCATTCTTTTTTTTTTTTTTTTCGCCTTTTTGCCTTTTCTAGGGCTTCCCGTGGCCTATGGAGGTTTCCAGGCTAGGGGTTGAATCGGAACTGTAGCTACCAGCCTACGCCACAGCCACAGCAATGCACAAGTATCATTCGTATCTTTCTTTCTTTCTTTCTTTCTTTCTTTCTTTCTTTCTTTCTTTCTTTCTTTCTTTCTTTCTTTCTTTCTTTCTTTCTTTCTTTCTTTCTTTCTTTCTTTCTTCTTCTTCTTCTTCTTCTTCTTTCTTTCTTTCTTTCTTCTTTCTTCTTCTTTCTTCTTTCTTTCTTTCTTTCTTTCTTTCTTTCTTTCTTTCTTTCTTCTTCTTTCAATATGGAACGCTTCATGAATTTGCGTGTCATCCTTGCATAGGGGCCATGCTAATCTTCTCTGTATCGTGCCAATTTTAGTATATGTGCTGCTGAAGCGAGCACTCAGTCATATTTCTGTACAACTAACAACCAACTATCTAAAAGGAACTTGGGAAAACAATCCCATTTATAACAGTGGTACCTCATATTATACTTCATGTTTTTTGCTTTTGTTTTTTTTGGTTTTTTTAGTGGCTGTTCTAGGATCTCCAACATATATCTTTAAGTTATCAGAGGCTGCTTTCAAATATTATGTAACTTCACATACAGTGTAACAACTTATAACAGTATGCTTTCCTCCCTGGAGTTTATGTGCTATTTTTGTTACACACTTTGCTTCTATATATATTATAAACTCCGCAATACATAATACATTGTTACTACTTTTGCTTTAGACAATTATCTTTTAAAATGGTTAAAAATAAGAAAACGTGTCTTTTATATTTATCTTCATTTTTACCATATCTGAGTAGCTTTACCTCTTTGTGTAGATCCAGATTTCTATCTGCTGTCATACTACTTCAAACTAGAAAGCTTCCTTAAACATGGCTTGCAGTGCAAGTCTTTGGCAATGAGTTTTCTTATCTTTTTCTTTTCTGAATAAGTCCTTATTTTTATTTTATTTTATTTTATTTTATTTTATTTTATTTTATTTTATTTTGCCTTTTTAAGGCCACATTCGGGGCATATGGATGTTCCCAGGCTAGGGGTCAAATCAGAGCTGCAGCTGCTGGTCTATGCTTAAAGAGGAGAATATAAAATCGTATGTTATAAATTGTATATAATTTCCTTTTTTACAAACTTATACATAAGAAAATGTCTGGAAGAATATATATTACAAAATTATATAAAGTGGTCATATTATTGTTTTTATTTCTTTTTCTCAGTTGTATTTTCTAAACAACTTTTTACATTAAACAAGCATTATTAGTATACTAAAATAATAATATTATATACAATATTAAGTACTAAAGCAGTTGCATAGTATCCACTTGGCTTGGTTTATGTTTTCCAAACATAACCGTGTGAGTGAGTTTATGTGAGTTCTCGTTGTTCTTCCTGAGGAACAGAGAATTATATTCAAACATTCCCTTCCTGGATATAATTTTAATTTGTGAGCCCTGCCATCTGTGTGAGGCTTGTTGCATCATTCCTCACTAGAGGTTATTGTTCAGCCTTTCAGCTTTGGAATAATTACCACAGAACTAACCTTGAAGTTATCACCTCTGATAGCAAAAGAAGGCAAGGTCCTGGGAACCTGGATATTTTCTAAACCTGCATGGTGAAAGCCAGAGAATCCAAAGGAATGAGAATGGGGGTGAAAATATTTATCAAGCTAAAACCTCATTTCAAAAGGTCAGAAGCCCGTGTGAGTTCATTAGGTTTTAACTAACTCACTAAGGCCTTACCCATTATCACGGTCTGGTTCAGGGAGAACGTTAAATGAAATGGTGACTTCAGTCAATAGGGCATGTCCCCTGTCTTGAGAGAGAGAGCAAGACAGGGAGGGAGAGAGGAAAGAGATAGAGAGAACACAGACACAGAAGAAAGCCACCCGGAGCCACAGACACTGACACAAGGGTCTTGGGCAGGCAGAGTTTACAGAGATTTCATTTTTAATTTTTAAGACTCAATCCAGGAGTTCCTGTGGCGGCTCAGCAGATTACGAATCTGACAAGTATCCATGAGGATGCGGGTTCCAACCCTGGCCTCGCTCAGTGGTTTGAGGATCTGGTGTTGCCGTGAGCTGTGGTATAGGTCACAGATGCGGCTTAGGTCTGGCATTGCCGTGGCTATGACATAGGCCGGTGGCTGCAGCTCCAATTGGACCCCTAGCCTGGGAACTTCCATATGCTGTAGGTGCAACCCTAAAAAGCAAAAAAAAAAAAAAACCAACCAAACAAAAAAAACTTCAAGACTCAATCCAAATTCTGATCTTCCTAAAATTCTCCCTAACCTCTCTTCTATCGTCATTGTCATACTCTAGTCTTCTTACTATCAGGGCTGGCTATGTATGTGATACTATCTCAGTATTACTTTGAATTGATGTCTTCAGTATTTTACTTTGGTTGTTACTTTTGTTTTCAGTTTTATCACAAAATCATTTCGTATTAAAATTTATATAAGTAACATTCAAATATGTATTCATCAAAATGCAAAATAATAAAAATTCACATTATTGAGCACTTACTATATGTCAGGCATTTAAAAAAACTTTACAGGTACTTATTTAATTCTCATAACAACTCTATGAGGTAGCTAATGTTTTTATCTGCATTTTGCTTGAGGAAATCAGGGTACATAAAGTTTAAATAACTTGCCCAGAATGTCACCAGAGCTAGAACTCTTAACCTCTATATTACACTATTTCTCATTAACAAAATAATATGAAATAAAAACAAGGATGTCTATGGGAATGGTACCTACACAATTATATTGAGACAGCCCTGCCTCTGTTATATCTGGTCATTTGTCTTTCTGGAACTTTATATATTCATTTTCAGGTTCATTTACATGCATAAGCACTGGGTGTGAATCTCACTCCATAAACTATACAACTTTATGTATCTATAACTGAACCTAATTGGTCTTAATTTTTCTTATGACAGAATATATATATACACACACACAATATTTTTTATGGCCAAATCTATGGCATGTGGAACTTCTTGGGCCAGACATTGAATCCAAGGTATAGCTTCGACCTACACAGCAGCTACTGCAACACCGGATCCTTTAACCCACTGCAGTACTCGGGGATTGAACCTGTGTCTCTCTCTGTAGTGACCTGAGCGGCTGCAGTCAAATCCTTAGATCACTGCACCACAATGGAATCTCCTTTCTTAATTCCTTGACATTCTTTCTTGTGTTGTGTGTAGGTTCTACAGAGTACTACATCATGAGAACCATATGGGACCACCATTCTGAGACACAGATTAGCATTTACAAAATTAATGCTGTAGAGACAGGCTTACCTGATCTCATGGTGGTGGAGGGAAGGTCTCAGGACCCAGGCAGCATCTTGTAAGTCCTCACTGGTCTCTGCTTAGGACTGCCTGTTCTGAGCCCTGGACTGTGTTTGAGGATGAAGTCTGCAACCCATGCATGCATAGAGTCTGTCTTCCTGATTTCATCATGGCCTGTTCTTCCTCCTAGGCAATTCAGCCCCACCTCCACTCAGGCTGGCATTCGTCAATACTCCTGAGATCTTCTGAAATCCTTAAGAGATCCCAAGTCTGGATTGTCCACTCTTGCAAACCAGAATGGTTATGATGCTCCTTTTGACCGCAGCTCCATCCTGCCCATCGAGATTCCCAACCTTCCTCATGAGTAAGTCAGCGTATCCACTGGCTTCTTGGTTTCACAGACTGGAGGGTAATTCAAATCTTGTAACTTTAATACTCTCTCTGTAACTACTTAAATTCTGTTGTAACCAAGCAATATAGCCATGAGATTACCTTATGAGAAATTTCCCCATCACAGTTGACCCACTCCTATCACCACCACACATAGGTTACCAGATTTTGTGTGGAGCAATGTTTTACTCTTCAGCTGAACTAACATTCTGGGATTTGAACTGCTGAAGAAGCCACAGCTTACTTCTCTGAAGCTTATTTTCCTCCTCTATTTGATCTACTCCAGCTTCACCACATGGGTGTGGCAAAGATGGACATTCCATTCCATTTTTCTTCTTATCTGTTACTTTCTTTACATGATAGTTCAGTTCCTTTCTGCACTGGCATTTACCTGTCACTATGCTTTCTGAGATCATGAAGTACCCAGGGAAGAAACCAAGAGATCTAAAAGTGTTATCTCTCCTAGAGTGAGAGAAAAGTTTTTCGTGGGCTTATTATATAGGAATTACATGCTAATATTCCTTTTTTTATGATTATGTTTTTTTTTCTTCTTAATTATAATTATTCCATGTATATTTATTTTCATTCATTCACTCAACAAATACATACTAAGGCTAATACTTTACAAAATGTGTGCTTGGTGAAAAAAAAAAAACAAAACAGAGTTTATATTCTTTGGGCCATTTTTTTTTTTTCCTTCTGCACCTGTGGCATGTGGAAGTTTCTGGGCCAAAGACCAAACCTGTGCCACAGCAGTGACTTGAGTGGTCTCAGTGACAATACTGGATCCTTAACCTGCTGTGCCACAGGAGAAGTCCAGAGTTTATGTGCTCATGAAACTTATAGTATCATAGAAAAGGAGAAATTAACTAAAAAAAAAAATGGAATAACCACACTTATTAATGTATTATTCCAAAGCGAGATACAGTTTCTGAGTAATGGGAATAATAATTGAGAAGGAGTAATGAAGAAATTTAACAAAGACAGGAATAGAAAGGAAGGCTTCTCTGAGGAAATTATATTTAAACTAAATTTTTGTAAATATTTTTCTCAGTCTCTTACTGTGTTAAATATGTATGGCATTTCAGCTCAAAATCATATATAGTCAGATAACATCCCTACATTTGCTTTAGAAAATTTAAAATATTGGAAAAGAAAACCTAACAACATATAATATTTCAACATATGCTAAAAAGGCTTTGATAAAGTTTGTATAAGACTTGAATATTTCTCATTTAGATTATTCCTCAGTAGTTTTGGTTTGTTTTATTTGCTTTTTGTACATTTTAATATTTTTATTTTCCTATTGTATACAGGAGCTTTTAAATTACATTTTGTAATTGTATAGGAAAGTTATTGAGATATATATATACAATTTTGCCTTAGGCACTGTTTTATAACTAATTTGTAAGCACTAATTTTTTTTGGTTAATTCTTTTGGATTTTCTTCATAAACAGACAGTCTATTATATCTTTATCTTGTCATATTGCATTGATTTAGGCTTCAAGTACATTGATGAATTAATAGTGATAACAGCAGAAATGTTACCTTTATTACTCAGTGTAGTTGGAAGGAATTGTAAGGTTTCACCATTACATGTGAGGATTGTGATATGATTCTTTCATATAATCTTTATCAAGATGGCATCTATGGCAGCATCCTTTTGCTATCTATTGAGGAATCTATTATTATCAAGAATGGGAGTTGCCTTTTATCAAATGCTTTTTAATATATGAGGTAACCATATATTTTTCCTTTTATATCTTATAAAGTAGTAAATCACCTTAATAGATAAGCATATATTTTGTAGCCTGCATTTCTGAGGAAAGGTCTCCTTTGTCATGAATTATCAGCCTTTTAATATTGAAAGAGTCATGGAGATTTTGAAAACCTGTGACTGAGTTTGAGCTTCCTGTAGGTACCTAACTCTGATCAAGTCACTTAATTTTCATTAGCTTTAGTTCCCTCAAGTGTAATATAAGTAAATTCCACCCTATTCACAAAGTAGCTGTTAAGATTAGATGAAATCATAAAATTCTTATATAATAAAAAAGTTGTGTAATGTCATTTATGACTTAAGGTATTCAAGAGAACTGAGTGTTTATTCTTATATCCCCCAGATGGTAAGCATGAGCCACTTAGTGTACCATTAATGACGATGAACTAGTGCATGTATTTTTCATTTTATGCATTTCTCCCTTTTTTCCGGTGGCATTGGCTCCATTCATTGAAGAGATGAGGAGCCCAAGACACCCAGGACAAGTTAATTTTCCCTAAAACTACATCATTGTTGTAAATGCTGTCATGGCTTTGTTTGAGGGTTCGGGGATACTAACCAAGAATTCCTGATTAGTAGTTCCTGCTACTTCTTCAAGAATAAAGTCTCTGTTTTGATAGGTAGAAAGAAAATGGCCCATGGGATGATGTTGTGAAGTTTGTCCACTAGATGGCATTATGAGCCTATCAGAATTGTTTTAACCAGGCATTTATTTACCAGTTAAATACTAATTAAAGAAAGATATTAGCACATGGAAATTAGTGATAATAGCACTATCTTTGAGAAAGCTGTTTGTCTCCTTTGTTTGAATGTCAGCTAAAGGTAGCACTAATACAAAGCTATCTAGAGACAATGTTGTTTAGCCTTCATTTCAAAGTAATCACCTCCATAAGGAAAATAATTACACTATAGCAAGTGGAACAGATACACTCCCAGAACAACAAAAAGTCAGTGAGAAATTCTATCCAAAAAACTAAACATATTTTTTGTTCTCAACTGAATTGCCTAAACTCTTTGTGAGATAAATGAATTCCAAGAGAGTTTAGATAAGTATATCAATGACAAGATTAAACTTGGCTTTGAAAGGAAGCTGGGTAGGATGACAATGCGGAAATAATTTTAGGTTTAACTCAGAGAGGGCTGCTTATTTTGTCATCTCTTTGGGTTTGCATTTGGCAAGAGAACACTTAGATGGATGGAATTCAGATGGTAATAATAACAAATACTATAATGATTAAATCTCATGTTAATTCATATTAACTATTATGACAGGAAGTAACTGAACTTAAAGCTAGGACTTCTTTGTTGGGGACACTGATCATAGCATTTACTCACCCTAAACTAACACTGGCTTTCTGATTTATTCTATTGCTCTCCTATAATCTCATGTACCCCCTCCACACATCTTTACTTCTTCCCATATACCTTTGCAGGTTTCCCCAATGTTCAAAAGTAGAGCATCCCTATGGAAACTTCTGCAAGCCACAGTGGTGTAAAGCAAAGAGGCAATTACCCTAGGACATATCTTGCTAAAGGAGGCACAAGGTATATGATGATAAACCTTATGTGCACACATACACTTCAAAGCCATGATGGCTTATTGCTGAGCGTGGTTCTGGGAAAGGAGCTTGGCTGGGCCACTCCCCCTGCTCCCAGTGTCTGCTGCCTCTACCAAGTCTCAATGCAAAACAAATGCGGGACACTGTTTTTTTGTTTTGTTTTGTTTTGTTTTGTTTTGCATTTTAGCATAAAAGCCCATATTCTCTTCGTAGTTCTATAAGAGAAAATAGATACTAATACAAGTCTTTCGTCAAAGCAAAGTGGAATAATTTGAACTTTCAAAAAGAAGGGGATACCTGCCCACACTCTCATACTATTCTAAAGAATGAAACACTTCTACTTCTCTTAAATCACTTGAGAAAGAAAAACACTCCCAACTTGGAAATTCACACTACTCGAAATGAAATACAGGGGTCTGTGGGTACCATTTGGGATCAGGGGTAGAAATACTGTCCCCAGTACACACATATCACATCAGCTGTAAGTACAGCCTGTGGCTTGTCCTCGGTCCTACTTTGAAAGTCCTCAGTATCCTATATTTGAGATGATTGATCACAGGGATCTCTTTACAACGGTGAAATGGTAGACCTTTCATCAGCAATGACTCATAAGTCATAAACATGGACATGCCTGATAAGGGAGAGACCAATTTCTAATGGCCACGGAGTCTTAGGAAAGAAGAAAAAGAACTACCCCAAAGCCACAGGGCATCGCAATCCATTATCTAGAGCCGAGTTCTGATAGAAGAGTTCATAGATGATAAGGATACTAGGAAAACATATTTAAATCATTTCCCTGGGTCAAAATTTTGGCTTCAAACTTTATTTCACAGTCCTGAGGAATTCTGTCTTCACAGTCAGTAAATGGTCAACAGTTAAGGCATGCCACACTCCTGACATCAACCCAAATTCAGGTAGAACAGTAAGTGTTGAGTCATGCTGACTACGGGACAGCAATTCAGGGGGGTGGGAGAGAGGATTCCTGCCCTCACAGAAGTCATGTGAATAACAATAGCTTCATTCTAGGACTGGAGAGCTCTCTAGGTTCCTAACCAATAGGAGAGACAGAAGCTGGAACTGCCCCCCTTTAATTCAGTGGGAGAAAAATGTTTGGAATGTTATTTGCACAGCTCTGACCTCAATTCAATAGGACATGCCCGGGCAGGTGAGACAGAACCCACGATTCTGCAGGTAGAAGTCTCAAGGGTATTCTTTTAACATTTCAATTATAGGAATTCTTATCATGGGATAATGTTCTCATCTACACAAGGTGAGACTATAAGATAATGTGATTCATGTAACAAAAACAAGCGTTAACAGAACCAGTGCATTCAGATAAATGTGGGCTCTTGATTTGAATTTTGGAAATAGCCAAAATGTAGGTAGCTTGAAGGCAAGCAAGGGAGAGAATCTCTTTAAAAGCTGAATAACTGGAAAGATTGAAGCTGCAGTGCTCAATCTTTTTTTTTTTTTTTTCCCCACATAGGAGCTTCTTTTGGTTTCACAAATGAAAACTGAGGTGAGGGTAGCTTGAGATTGTGAGTCGTTATTTGTGATTCAATCATGTGTGTCTCCAAAATTAGACATTCCATGAGAAAGAATGTCCAACTTGGATAATCAATTCGATAGACCTCGAAGAGACTCTGTACATGACAATTAGATATGCTAGTTGAGGATGTCTATATCTAAAGTATTGAGATTTTGAGTCACATTCCATCATAAGAAATTCCAAGGAGCCTCTGAATTTATCCTATTTCTTCTGGAATTTGATTGTTTAAAAAAATAAAATCCTATGCTTGAGATATATGGTTTGAGATTACTTTTTATTAATGTGAACTCTGCCTTATTCCTCCCATTTAGGATAACTGGATTTGGTTTATAGGACACATGAGAAAAGAAAATTGATAAGCAACCTTTGTTAGGTTGAGATCTTCTACAGAGAATTGACTTAGTTTGGTCTCCATCTTCTCCAGTGACAAAAATCACATGATTAGGATTAACGGTGCAAAATGAATGATTTGAATTAGACAAAGAAAAGTTTCTAGACAAAACTCTGAGCCTTCTGCCCTGATGACCCAGGAATAGGAAATGTGATATATAGCAGCCTATCCAGAGAGCTTTAAATTCTATGTTGCCCATTTTCAGGAGGAATATTGACTTTTCCACTGGAGTGTCACCATGAACAGTGTTTATAAATTTCAAGCAAGTCACATTGCTTATAGAGCCTGAGAACTTGGCAGTCTCAATCAAAAATATAGGCTAAGGATATCTGGGAAATCAAGGAATGCCTTCCTTGCAAATTTTAGCAAGTCTTGATGTAGCTTTGAGTTATATATTACCTATATCATCTATTGTAATTAGCCATATATATGACCTGTAAGTATATATATGACATATATGTACACACAACATATATGCATTATATGTATGTGTTACCTATGTGAAAGGGTATTTGGAAAATTTTTTTCTCAAGAAAGTATTTCTATAGATTTGCACATGATTTTTTCTTGCTCCACAATTCTGTATTTCTCTTCTTATTCAAAATACTCTTCTATATAAAAAAGGGACTAAAATGTGATTTTCTTCCACACCAAAGGAAATTAGACCATCTATATTATAAGTGTTTCTCTCATTTCATCCTAAGACAAAGAACCTTCAGGAGCAGGAGTGAAGAGGCACCTGGAAAGAGGTACACTGGAAAGAGTCTTGAAATGTGGGGTCTAGTTCCACTTTTGCCTCTGAGCAGTTGCGTGCCTTTGGGCAAATCACTTGACCTCTTAGGGCTTCAGTTTCTTGGTCTGTAGAATGTGGAGTTGAACCAGAGATTTTAAAGGTGGTAGGTTTCTACCCAGTGTGCACTGTAGAATCACCTAGTCTTTGAGGGAGGTGAGTTCCTTGAAATAGGTGGTGGTGTTTTGTTTTATTTTTTGGCCATGCGCCTGTGGCATGCAGAAGTTTCCAGGCCAGGGATGGAACCCTAACCACGACAGTGACAATGCTGAATCCTTAACCCACTAGGCTACTAGGGAACTCAGTGATGGTGTTTTAAACCAAGAGCTAACCACAGAACATGGCACATAGTTAAGGTTGCCAGATTCGGCAAGTAAAAACACAGGATGTTTGGTTAAATCTGGATTTTAGATAAACAATAAATACATTTTTAACATGTGTATGTCCCATATATCTATCTGATGATCCTACACATAATAGGAAGTCAAAGTTTGTTTGTGGAATGAATGTACATCATTAATGGTGGGAATTTTGAATAAAGAATATTAAATGTTAGGGGGTTTGTGTTTCAGTAGTTCTTCAGTCATACTACCTGAGGAGCTTCTTGTTCTTTTTTTTTAACTTTATCAGCTTTGATTGGAGTACTTTTTCATCCTTTGACAAGAAGGATAGAATGCTTTAGGCTGTGAGTAAAATATACCTCCATAAAATAGCTCAAGCAATAAGGAAATTTATGGATTTAGTTGAAAGAGGTCTGGAGCTAAAATGATATCATAAGGACCCAAGTATTCCCATCATTTTTCCGCTGAAACATCCTGGGTGTGTTGGCTTTCACCTTCGTTTTGTCCCTATGGTTATAAAGTTCTGGTGCATCTCCATAGACCGTGCCTTTGTATAAATACATTTAGAGGAAAACAGGTAACACAGTCCTGAATTACACATGCCTCTTTAACTAAAGGGAAAGAAAAATCTTTCCTATGGACTTCTACCCCCAGAATACTTCCTCTTCAAACTCATTGGTCAGAATTGGATCACGTGTCCATGCCCTCACCCACAAGGAGGTTGGAATGCAAATTTCAAATGTTTTGCTTTTCCTGGGAGACTGGTTCTGAAAGGAAGGAAAAGTGGTTGAGAATAAATATTGTTGAGGCAACTGTATCATCCTTACGTATCACATCTAAGACAAGTCTTTTCTTTTAAATGGCACCAGTACACGGATGGATTCTTGGCTGGGGGGCCCGTCTGAAGGAGTGGTGAACATGTTACAGTTTTAGGTGTCACTCTCTTCAAGGGTTATGTTTTAAACCCTGACCCAAAAACAGACACATCTGTGTTGGTCCCAACATAGCCCTTTCAATGTGTTATCCTTTACCCAGAAGACTAGAACTTCAAAAGTTCACAATCACTTTCCTTTTTGCCCAGAAAAAAAAAAAAAATTAACTTGAAGCATGCCTTTTCTTTTCCCCATTATTCACCTCAATTTTTCATCCTAAGTATATGGCACAATATCCCATTGAGTATATGCACAAAAATCTTAGGAGTTCCTATTGTGGCTCAGTGGAAACGAGTCTGACTAGAATCCCTAAGGATGAAGGTTCAATCCCTGGCCTTGCTCAGTGGTTTAAGGATCTGGCATTACCATGAACTGTAAGTGTAGGTTACAGATTCGGCTACGATCTGGTGTGGCTATGACTGTGGCATAGGCTGGCAGCTGTGGCTCTGATTCGACCCCTACCCTGGGAACCTCCATGTGCCATGGGTGTGGCCCTAAAAAGACAAAACAAAAAAAAAATCTTAGAAGAGCTGGCAGAATCCTCAGAAGAGGGTTTTTTTTTGGTTGTTGGAATTCATCCAAATATGTTCATTCTTAAGTATGTTCTTAGAAGTAAAATAATACAGATAATAATTTTCTTTCAATTGCCCAGGAGTGCCCGAGATTCTTAAAGCACTCTGCACGCTGGTTTTAACCTCCCATCACTTTGGTCAGGTGAAGAAGGCCAATATGCATGTTTCAGTGTGGGGAATACTTAACTAGTCTCAAGACCTGCAAAAGAGGTTTGGCCCTGATTTTCACACAATGTTATATGCTTTTGTTCACCATATAAATGGGGTGTATAACTGGGGTAAATTCTTTCACAGTTCTCCTAAAGCACAGATATTAAAGTGTATTTTCCCAAAGCCTACATAAAATTCCGAGTGGTGTACAAAATAAGTTTTAAATGCTACATGTGGAGGAAAAAAGAAAGGAAACTAGTATTTAATAAATAGTTTTGTCCTTCCAGACATGAGGCAAATGTCTGACATCTTTAATTTATATAATCTTGAAAACAACTTTTTGAATTATTTTACAGGCTATTGATTCATCCAAGGTTATACAATCTAATGAACATCAGAGACAGACTGAGGATTATTGCCAAAGACCACTTCTGCAAAGGAAACGCTGTGCAGTTTTTTTATAAATATGCACTTGATAAGGTAGTTTTTTTCTTAGTCTATCTTTGACTGTCTATTAAAATAGAATTTCTGTTTAGGGTTGAACTGTAGAGCAGGCTTTAAATCCAAAACAGCACTCTCATGATCATTAGCAGGATTTCCAATCAGAGATATTTTCTTCAGAAAGATTTGCACATTTTCTCCTGTCCACCAGTAGGGATAGGCATATCTGGAATTTACTGAATTATGCATTCCAAGCAGAGCAAATCAATCATTAATTACTCTCAGGAAGAGTGTTCAAATTTCTCTTCCTTCTTTGGGTGATGGGTTAGAATAGTGAAAAATGAAACAAAAGGAAAACCCTGGGCATTTAGTATCTGATTCAGCATCCCATTTGTTACAGATCCTTTAATTTCTACACTACTTCACCCTTTCCCAAGAGTAAAGAAGGGGAAGGCTATGGATTTGGGTATTGAGAGAACAAGTCACCATTCAACTTTCCTGACCTAAGTAAATCTGAATTGCAGCACAAAATAGCACACTCTTAGAATCTCAAGGTGTATGCTAGTTTTTCAAAAAGGCTTTGAGGTATGCGTAAGAGTTTATACTGACTACATGAGACAGCTGGGGTACATTTATTTCCTCCTGGGCCTGGAAGGCTGGGAGTAGAATACAAAGGTGATGGAGCACATGGGCCTGTTATGGCCTAGAGCTGGGCTGCCTAGGTGGTAACTGAATGAGTATGCCAGGGTGTATAGGGACTGAAGCGATCCTCCCAGAAGTGAGAAGGGCCCTTGAGGGTATGGCAGGAACACAAGTGTTGGGAATGGCACAGGTACAGGAGAGGGGTTATGGAGTGGATGTGAGATGGGCATGCAGAGGTGGCGTGAACCTTGCAGGGCATGCTGAACCATGTTGAGCTCTGGTGTTGATTGAGAGGCTGGATGCCAAGGACTGGGAGAACAGAAGGGCCTGTGGGTCTGCAGGACCCATGAAGATGTGACTGCAGACAGGATCATCCCTGGGAGAGATGGAAGAGTCCAAGGTAACTCCTACATGAGGGGATGAGGGGGCAGGTGGCCAACTCCCATTCAGGAATACATGGTCAGCTGCAGCCACACCTGAATGTTCCCCTGGATTTGTCCAGGGCCATCTTTGTCAAGAGATTTGAAGGCATGGAACAGGGAATCTGGTCTGACCAGGCAGCTGATGAAGTTGTGAAAATCCATGTTCCCTCCATCAGAGCAGGGTCAGAAGATCGTGCTGTGGAGATGCTCACTTAGGTGGAACCCTGCTATCTTGAAGGCCCCTGGAGTTCACCTCTGCCCACTGTCCCTGAATGGTCAAGGTCACACTGTTTGCATATGGCCTGCCATTTTTTGATGTTATTCCACAAGTACTAGAATTCCTGGAAGCCCAGCTAGCTGAGGATGTCATTATCCATCACCGCCATTGTGCTGCGACATGTGTCATTGCCTAAACCATCAGTCTCCAGATCAGGATGGCGGGTCACGACTTTTTGTGGAGTTCTGTGGTCTGCAGCTAGCTGGGCAAAGAGCCTCCGGAACTGCCAGACCTTCTCCCTCTCTTTGGCCGGCTGGTTGGAGTAATAAGTGAGAGTGGGCGAGGCTCTGTGTTGTACTGGTGCAGCCGTGGAGCTGGAGGCGCTAAGGACTCCGCCAAGGATGCGCTCGTTTGGGTGGTTTCCTCCCACTGCCTCCCTCCTTCCAGAATGAGTTAACCAGGAACTGGGCTATGACTCAAGATTCTGTTTCACTTGCAGGTCTGCTGGTCCTTGGTCTGTGCAGCTCTGCAAGTGTTGGGTTTTGGAGGAAGGCTGTTTGAGAAACGCTAAAGAAAATTAAGCGGCAAACTCAATTATCTCTGGACAAAAGAAAGAATTTAAAGGTTAAAAAAAAAAAAAAGAATCCAGTAAAAAACTTATTGCCCAAAGATTCTCCTACAAGTCATGTGGGTCTTCATCTTTCTGTTTCCCAGTAACCTAGACATAGTATTTAATTTGCTGCTTTATGGTAGAAAATTCATTGATTCAACAATGATGTGCTCCACAGTAATTTCGACAACTTTTTAGCTAAAACCAGAGATGGCTATAAGAGCAGAAATAGAACTGTAAATGGGGATAAAAGACAGAAGGTGTTACTGTGGAAAAGAGCCAGGTACCAAAATTTGAGAAAAAAGAAAAGAATAAATTCTAAGGGATTTATTACTTAGCATGCTAGATCATCCTCATACTGTCCTATGCACTTATTATATAAACTGAACAGTTGGGCCCAAGGCCCTTGAACAGTCTCCTCATTTTAAAAAAAGTGTCTACATTTTTTTGTGCATTTAACAATGTCCAAAGAACCTGTGAGAAATGTGTTTTTGAATAGAGCTAATAATAACAGGGAGTATTAAAAAGTGGGATATTGGTCCTTTAAAATGGTTTTAAGCCGAAGTCATCTGCTAGCATATGGATTTCAGTTTTGCTACCCTAAAGAGATGGCTTCAGATTACATTACTTAAAAATTTTAGTTTACTCTCTGAACTCTAATTTAATATTAACTTTCGCTTAGAGGAATGTCTTTTGAAATCCAGCCTGAGCCAAAGGAAAACTTCCGATGATGGTTCCCTTGCCGAGGGACCATTCTTTGCCACCCCCCCCACCCCTGTTCCTGGCTTGATGCTTCTTGTGCCTAATACTAATTTGTTTCTGAACTCAGAGGGGGTTAGGGTATGATCCATTCTTGCTCTAAAATCCCAGCATCACCTAGAATTGTGGACCAGGCAGACCTACAGCAGACCTGCCCCTATTTGCTATTGGTGTCAGTCCAACTCAGACCAGAGAAATCCTCTGATCAGGGACAGGTAATCATTAAAAGTGTATTAAAACTAGGCTTATATCCTGGTTCATTAAGAGGTCACACTGGCTTACAAAACTAAAAGGAGAGATTTCCTAATGTCTCCTGAAACCAGGAAGAAGCCTGACTCTGACAATCCTAAACATATGGATTACAACTGAACACTCTGTCATCCCAATATTCAGAAAACTGGTGAAAGATTTTCTGTTTTCATCCCAGTGTTGCTCTCCTGAAGACACAGAGTCTCAAATCGTACAGGTCTCATCCCTGAATTTTTTTTACATGAACTTTCAGCCAAACAGCTGGTAAACAGGTTTCCTTGTCTTTTCAAATATTCCCTTTGATCGTTTATTTCTCTGCTAGTCTAACCTCTTAGCACTTATTTCTTCAGTGAGTGTAAGGATTAATCTCCTTGCTCCTACGCTATTATGCAAACCTATAACACCCCTAAAATGAAAACCACAGTGCTAGGCTTGCTATCATAATAAAGACTTTCGAGTTGTCATAAAAAGACTAATTTAGTCTCTCTAAATTAATACAAGACACTAATAATACATTTAGAAAAGAGGCATTGCCATTTTCACTCATTTTCCCTAATCAGTCTTCAAGTCTTGCATCTGTTTTCTCCATGTTCTCTTTCTCTCTCCCTTCCTTCCTTCCTTCCCTCCCTCCCTTCTTTCTCTCTCTCTCTCTTTTTCTTTCTCTCTCTCTCTCTTTTTCTTTCTTTCTCTCTCTCTTTTTCTTTCTTTCTTTCTTTCTTTCTTTCTTTCTTTCTTTCTTTCTTTCTTTCTTTTTCTTTTCTTTCTTTCTTTCTTTCTTTCTTTCTTTCTTTCTTTCTTTCTTTCTTTCTTTCTTTCTTTCTTTCTTTCTTTCTTTCTTTCTTTCTTTCTTTCTTTCTTTCTTTCTTTTTCTTTTCTTTCTTGTTGTTCTTATTGAATTTACTCCATGTTTTCTTAACCAAAGTATATCCTACTAAATCTGGGAAGCAACCAGGTTAAGCTTTAGATTCGTGTTTCTCTCTTTTCCTTTCCAGTGTATTTCTCTGATTGTCCCTTATTCATTTCCCAGAATGTTTAATACCCATATAATGCAGAGAGCTCAACCATGTTCCCTAATGGATTCCTACATGTACATATGGTACATATCTTGAAACAGCTTTTAATTTCATATAGCTGTGCAGTCAGCTGCTGGTTTCTACTGCTTCTAGAAACCTTGCCAGACCATCTGCAGACCTCTAATTGTACTTCTGACCAGAGGGTAACTGGCAGGAATGAAATATGTTATGACTGTATTCAACAAAGTTTCTTAATTCCAACACCCTAATGTAGAAGCAATACCAACTGGCCTTCAGAAAAGAGACAGAGGTTAGCAAGACCCCTGCTTAAGCTGCAGTGGTGCTTCTCTGAGTCAGCAAATACTGTTGACACTTAAATGTACAGGAACTCAGACCCTACCCAAATACAAGCCATGGGCTGGTTACAGTAATAGAATTGGGTATGTGAACAATACAGGAAGGTTTTCTAGATGCTGGGCAAACCTTCTTGGAATCAGGACCAATTATTGTGACTGACTTTGGGAACATAGTAAATTAAAAGATCAGGTTAGGTAATTGCAGTTTTGAAATTCCCACCAGAAGAAAATACTTACTAGACTGAAGGAAACAAGTTAGTTTAGCTGACCTTCTGAGTGGCAGGTGACCTGAACATGAGGGCGTGCAGACACCTGTGAAGCCTTTTAGAGCAACATTGGTTCACCTCATGTGAAAATGGTTGTCCCCTTCCTGCTCGATAATCTACCCCAAAGTGGCATGATTTACATATAATCACAAATGAACTTTTAACTTCTGCAGTTCTCTATTCCTACCCTCCTATGCATTTAGTTATGTATAACTACATCACTCACCTCCTTATATAGCCACCCACCCCATAAAGAGATGTTTTTGGGGAAAGAATGCACATTGTGCACACATGCTGTTGTTTTTGTTATTTTGGGAGAGCCTAAAGCTATTGCATTAGTTGACAGGGAACTTCACATTTTTATTGTGTGAGTAGGATGGTAGATAGAGTGAAATGTGGGGGTGTGCAGGACAGGAAGGCAAGGAAAATTGACAGCGAATGGGTCCCTCGTTACCTGAGACTGGGAAGGGAACTGATGTTATTTGGAAAGTTTGAGTGCAGAGTTCCTGTCGTGGCACAGTGGTTAATGAATCCGACTATGAACGATGAGGTTGCGGGTTCGGTCCCTGCCCTTGCTCAGTGGATTAACAATCTGACGTTGCCGTGAGCTGTGGTGTATGTTGCAGACCCAGCTCGCGTTGCTGTGGCTCTGGCGTAGGCCGGTGGCTACAGCTCCAATTCGACCCCTAGCCTGGGAACCTCCATATGCCTCGGGAGCGGCCCAAGAAATAGCAAAAAGACCAAAAAAAGTTCGAGTGCAAATTCCAGAGATTAGTAGTTATATGATGGAGATGTAGATATGTATAGATACAGTATTGGGCTAGCCTTTTTTTTGTTTGAAAATCAGTTTTATTGCAATATCATTTATGTACAATATACTGCGTCCATTTAAAGTTCAAACCTCAATGTGCGTGTGTGTGTGTGTGTGTGTATATATATACACTTGTGAAACCTCTGCTACAATCAAAGCAAAATATTTCTATTGTTTCCAAAATTTTTTCTTGCTTCTTTTCTGTCCATCCCTTCTTCTACCTTTAGCCCCAGTCAAAACAGAGCTGTTTTTTTTGCATTTTTTCTAGACTTTTATACAAATGGAATGATACTCTTATGTCTGATGTCTTACCCTCAACATGATGTTGACATTCGTTCATTTTGTTGTGCATATTAACAGTTTCTTTTTATTGTTGAATAATATTCCATTGTATGGGTGCAGCACTTTCCGTTTCTCCATAACTTGCTGGTGAACATCTGGATTTGTTTCAGTTTCTGACTATTGTGCATAAAGCTTCTATGGATGATTTGGGGTTACTCTGTGCAAAACTGCTGTAAATACTCGTGTACAAGTCTTTGTGTGGAAACATGTTTTTATTGCTTTTGTGTATGAACTTGGGGGAGTGGAACATCTGGGTCACATGTTTAATTTTTTAAGAAATTACCAAAAAGTTTTTTCTGAGTGATTGAGCCAGATAACATTCCCATAAGGGATGTATGAGAAATCCAATTGCTCGGCATCCTCACCTATATTGCTATTGCCCATCATTTTAATTATAGCTATTCTGATGGATGCGTAGCAGAATCTTAAGGTAGTTTTAATTTCCATTTCCCTGGTGATTAATGTGGTTTACAGCTCTTCATGCAATTTGTGTACTGTCATTAGTGAAGTGTCCATTCAGTTCTTTCACTCATTTTTTAATTGGATTGTTAGTCTTATTATAGAGTTATAAGGGTTTTTTAGTCTGGATATAAGTCCTTTGTTGAATATATGCTTTGCAAACGTCTCTTACATTCTCTTGGTTGTCTTCATTTTCTTGACCATGTCTTTCGAAGACCAAATTTTTATTTTGAAGTCTAATTTAATGATATTTTCTTTTATATCTCCTGGTTTTTGTATCCTATTTATGAAATTTTTACAAAACTCCAAGTCCGTAGAATTTCTCCATGGTTTTCTTCTAGAAATTTTGTAGTATTAGACTTTACATTTAGACCCATGATCATTTTGAGTCAATTTTTGTGCAGTTGACTTTTTTTTTTGGCATGTAGACAGCAGTTATTCCAGCACCATTAGACATATATATATGGATCTATTTCCAGACTCTATTCTGTTTCATTGTTCCTTATGTCTATCCTTATGTCAATACTACACTGTCTTGATTTTTGTAGATAGTATAAATTCTTCTTACACTATCAAGTTCCAGATTATTCTTTTTTGAAATTGTTTTGGCTATTCTAGAGCCATAAAATTTCCAAATAAAATTTAGAACCAGCTTGTCAGTTTCATAAAAATATTGGCTGGGATTTTGACTGCACTTCCTTTGATTCCACTGGTCCCTTTGGGTAGAATTGACATCTTAATAATTGAATCTTTCAATGAAACTATGAATTCCAATGTTCTATGAGTCCTACTTGTCATGTAGATTCCCTGAGTTTTTCAACACAATACTCATGCCATCCGTAGAGTACAATTTTCTTCTTCCTTTCTGCTTTTATTTGCTTTCAATATTTATCTTGGTTTCTTCCCCCCACCCTTTTTTTTTTCCTTACTCTCATTTTGTTTGGTAGTCAATCTTTGACTTCATTGTGATAACCCAGTGCCACGTTAAAACCCTGACCTGGAGAAATCTAACAGAAATCTCAAACTAAGGCCAGGACTAATGGCAAGGCAATAGATGATGGATGGAGTAAGGAAGAACAAAGAAAGATCCTGTGAAAGTATATAGTTAGCTAGAGTTTGCTATATACTTAGCTGAAGCCTATTAGCTAAGGCCTGCAGTTTTAGCCTTGCTCTGTCATTGCCCTTGCTGACAGAGTCAGTCCCATTGAGCTCCTTTTGAGCTGGTGGGAAGACAGCTGTGAGTGGACCTCTATTAGCTATGGCTGGAAAACTCTGTGGGCTTTAGAACAATGAGTGGATTTCAAGTGAGGAGGCCAATGTCAGCCATAGGCAAACATACCCGTCCTTTCTCAGTTCCCAGTTCCCCCTCCTCTGCATGTCCTCCCAAGCTGGAAAAGCAGTCTCTGTCTCCTTGTTTCAGTTTCTGGACACTTCTTTCTTCTGCAACAGTATAGCCTCACCTTCCAGAGGCCTTTCCTTCCTCCCCTATAAAAAGCTCTCAAGAAAGATCTGAACCTCCTTCTGTGATTAAATGTTGTTCTGTCCTCACATCTTGCCCATTGTTAGGTCTTAACAAGGTGTATCTGAAGATGTTTTAAGTCCCAAACAAAGGAAGACACAGATACAACAGCAAAACACATAAAGGGAAGAATATAGTATTTTTTGAATGTCTTACTGTATGATGCCCAGGGGTGGTTATTTAATTATAATAAGATCTAAAATATGATTTATATCTTCATTATAGATTAAAGGACTGGGATCTAAGAGGTTAAGCCTTTTGTTCAAGGTCATATAAAAATTGGAGAATGAAGTTGAGCATCAGTCTGAGTTTAAGTATGGGCCTTTTCTGTTGCACTCTGCTGACTCTTCGATATTACTTGAACACTTTTGTTGTGTAATATATTTGCTAATTTATCACTGATTCTGTAATACTAGATCGTACATGTCTTATTTGCAGGAGTGCATTTACTGTGATATACCCAACCTTCAGCACAGGGCATGACAAATGGTTACTCACTGCCAGCTTGTTCAATTGATTTAAATACCAACAAAACTATGTGTCTATTTGCTTTATTTATTCATTTATGAAGCACATACTTTTTTGTAGTTAGGCACATAGATCTAGAGTGGAAATCCCATAAGCAAATAAGCTGTTAATTCCACACAGTAATACAAGCTGTGGCACAGGGATGAATAAAAATAATTGAGGAAATACAAAAAAAGAGTTATGCCGACTGGCCTTGGGATGTCAGCAGAGGCTCCATGAAGGAGGGATATTTTGATGTTTAATGTCAGGAATGATGCTGTGGGAAAGAAGGAAGATATTCCAGACAGAGAAGGCAGTTCTGTGCAAGGATGGAAGTGAGGGAGAGCGTGACAAATGCGAGAAAATGGAAATAGCTCAGGGTGGTGGTGGGGACATAGAATGTGAGACGTGGAAAGATGAGAGAATGAAATGGGTGTCACCTATGAGAAGTTTATTATGTTCTGTTAAGACTTTATCCCAAGGCAGCCACCAAAGGAATATAATCAGCAGATGGTAGAATTAAATTTCCTGTTTGGAAAGAACAGGAAACGGCTTCTCTCCTGGCTGCTTTATGGAAAGTGATGGAAGCTGGGGCAAGACATCGTTTGGTAAAGAATCACTGAATTCTAGGTGAAAGATGAAATTAAGGTAGAGAGTATGGGGTTGGGGAGAGTGAGTAGGTTTGAGAGAGAATAAAAGCAAGATAAATAGAATTTGCAGACTGATTAATTTGGGGGCTAATGGACGAGGGCTTGATGAGGGTTTGGGGTTTGGGAAGATGGTGGACAGCTGGGCCATTTTTGAGCTCCTGAACCTGGGTGAAGTATTTGCCTGGAGAAGAATATCTCCAATAAATAGCATCCCACACAGTGCTAAGACCTTAAATTCATCATGATTGTTTCACCAAATCATTTGCCTCCTCCTCCCCGACTATGCCACATCTCTTTATAATGGCACCATTTCCTGAGTCACCAAGGCTGCAAACCTCTTGGTCACCCTTGGTTCCTCCTCTCCTACGTATACCTTCAGTGAGTCACCCAGTCCTGGCCCTTATCCTCAGCAGTGTCCCTTCAGGCTGTCCGGTCCTTCCATTCCCACTGCTGTCACTCTAGTCTGAGGCATTCAGTCCTGCTTGGAAATTAGTGTGCTTCCTCTCTGGAAACCACAAAAATTAACTCCTGTGCATTTCTGGCTACAAGAAGCTTTCTTTTTGTTCTTCCCTCTTCTCAGCAGAATACCTGTTCACCCTACATTTACACAGGGAGGGAACATGAATCACCCAGGTGACCCTACACTGAGGAACAGTGATTCAGTCCAAGATAACCTATGGCTACAACCTTACACCAAGGAGAGCCATATTTCATTTTTTTGGTACCAAAAATTACTTTGTTACCCCTTCACCCCAAATTCACTCCCCCTTTTCTACTCTGTGGCTAAGAAAACTGTCTCCTGCTGATAGCAGTACCATGGCACCCTTTCCCTGTGCACTCTGCAGGTCTGGACTGGAGTAGGGCACCTGTAGAAGACTGCAGGTGGGGAGAGAAGGGAGTACGTGTTCATTTCCTCTTCAACTCCCGCTTCATTGCT
This sequence comes from Phacochoerus africanus, assembly GCF_016906955.1. Lineage (NCBI taxonomy): Eukaryota > Metazoa > Chordata > Mammalia > Artiodactyla > Suidae > Phacochoerus > Phacochoerus africanus. The sequence continues at coordinate 117,850,137 of NC_062546.1, forward strand.
GTCTTAGCAGCAGCTCCATAGTCTCTGGCAAAGGGACTCCCTGACTCTGACTCTCCAGGCTCTGATAACGCCTCCTTCCATGTGTCCTCTCAGACTCAAAGGTGGTGACAGGTCTCTCCTGTTGCCCCTCCCACAGCACGTCCACATCCCTTGATGGTTCCCTTAACCCTGTTTCTTCATTAAACTCCCTTTGCCTAAACCCTTTTTAAGGCACCATCTGTCTGCCTCATGGATCCTAATTGATACAGTGCCCTCTCAGAGGGCACGTCAGAGTAATCTTTGCCTTCCTAGGGGTGCATCTGGGTACGTTTCTGTCTCCCAGGCACCAAGCATGGTGACTGACCACTAGAAAATCACTTGTTATCCTAGATGAAGAAAGATGATTAATGAGCAAGACAGTTCTTTATGGGAATCCAGGTTGACAGACCAAAATGCCAGACGTGACCCCTATTAGCTGTTATTCTGATTATCTCCCAGTGGGCTGGACTCTATACCCCATGGCGTTGCCAACTAATAGTGAAAGATCAAGACTGCATAAACTTATTTACTGACAGGGGTGCCCATTGAACAGACTTAACAGCCTGGCCTGTCTGATACCTAGTGTACTATCTCTGCCATCTTCCAACTGTAAATTCTAAGACATTGTGACTAATAACTTTCTTTAAGAAGCCAGCTAGTTTGTCACTGTCCTTAAGGGTGGCTTTGACAGGAGCTAATCTAAAAGGGCTGATGCTTCAGCACCAGACTTTCAGGGTAATTTGGACATGGTGTATTCACAGCTCTCTTTCTGTTTAGTGAGGGTGACATTCAGTCTCACAAGTGGAAGAGCCACTTGCCATGGGCTACCATCAGAGAGGGTCTCTAACCAGATGCCGTGGCAGAGTTTCCTGCTCTGCTCTTCCTGGAGGCCTCAGCCATGCTTGTTTGAATTATTTTTTCTCCATACATCGTGTTTTTGAAATTCCCATTTCCAAATTATTTTAGCTGGGTATTTTCCCTGCCAATCTGCTCCTCCTCTCTGCTTTGTCTTCTTTTTTTTTTTCTTTTGTCTTTTTAGGGCCACACCCAAGGCATATGGAGGTTCCTAGGCTAGGGATGGAATTAGAACTGTAGCTGCTGTCCTACAACAGACACGGCAACGTGGGATCAGAGCCACGTCTGTGACCCACACCGCAGCTCAGGGCAATGCCGGATCCTTAACCCACTGAGCAAGGCCAGGGGTCAAAACCTGCATCCTCATGGATGCTAGTCAGATTTGTTTCCACTGAGCCATGACGGGGACTCCTTCTCCTGGCTTCTTAGTGATTTTTCCCAATGGAAAACAAGGAAAGAAAGGGTCTCAAGATCTTCTCCTGCAGGAGGTAGTGTCACTCTCTCCTGGAGAAGGATTTTTTTCATTCAGAAGTCAAGTCTGGGGTCCGGAAGGGCAAACATGTGCAAATTTGAAACAGAAGTTTCCAGAGCATCATTCCTGTCACACATGCGTAAAAGAAATTATCCAATGGGAGCAGTACATAAATCATAAATCACTCCATAGAGAGTGCCAGAAAACTCCACTGCATTCCTTCCAGAATCGAAAACCCAAACATGTTAGTGTTCCAAGCCCTTACCTAAAAAATTTTGAAGGGAAAATGAACTGTGCATAGCTATGGCGAAAGTATAAACAATTCATCCACCTGATGGGACCACCTGCTAATCAATGTTCCCACAGTATTTTGTATCCAGCTATGAATCAAAAACTCTTGAGCTAAGTTTGTGGCTTAAAAAGCCAAAGACGCCTGTCATCATCATCACTGTTATTTACAGGGATGGAGCCTGAATCAGCATGAGTTGTGTTGCTTCTTAAAGGATGTTGGTCTACGTGGGTTATGTCTGGCTTGGGGGAGGAGCATGGCCTGGTTCCCGATGCTGAGGTTAATGGACCATGCGGTAAATCACAGTCATAGTTTCTTAACTGGCTGAGCACCCACAGAAGCGAGAACCATGCATGTGTTAGAAATGTCTAAGAAAAGGTACTTGTACGAATTTTTTTTTAAAGCAAGATGTTGTTTTACGAGACAGTGTTTAGGGCAAAATATTTTGAAAGCCATGTATTGAGGTAGACAAGAAAACAATTCTCGTAGCAAAATGTCTGCCTTCCTCCCTGCAGAGAGTAAGTTGGGCCAAACATGAGGAGCTCCCAAAAAATTGGAAAAAGAGAAATAAGTTCAGCTATAAAACCAGTGCCCTGAAATAGACTAGGGGGCACAGCGTCTTATACCTAATGACAACACTTGACTTAATATATTTATATATTAGGTTGAAGGGGCTGCTGCGACAAAACACCGCAAAGTGGGTGGCTCAAAACAACGGACATGTCTTGTCTCCCAGTTTTGGAAGCCAGAGGTATGGAATCAAGACGACAGCAGGCCCATGCTATCTCTGAAGGGTTGGGGCATCTTCCTTGGCTCTTCCTGCCTTCTGGTGTTGGGTGGTTTGCAGCCGCATCCCTCTGCCTCTGACTCCATTGTTGTATGGTGCTCTCCACGTGTCCCTCTCTTCACGGGGCTGTCTTCTTATAAGGATGTCAGTCCTTTTGGATTAGTAGGTCACCCTGCTTCAATGTGACCTTATCTTAACTGTTACATCTGTAGCAACTCTGTTTGGAACTAAGGTCACATTCTTAGGAGACAAACATCTTTTTTGAAATTGAAATATGGTAGGGATAAGATTTAAAAGTTAGGAGTTTTCTTCTCTGTTTCTTTTTAAATTTTCCCCTCCTTCCCTCCCTCTATCTCTATCTCTCTTTCACCTTTCTTCCTTCCTCTCTCTCTCTTTCCCTTCTTCCCTCCCCCTCTCCCTCCCTCCTTTCCTCTCTCCCTATCTTTCTTTTTCTCCTTCTTTTTTTCCTTGTGTCTCTAGCCACGGCTTCTTGGTGAGGAGTATAGAACAAAACTAGGAGACACGAAGCTGAGGTACATAGAAAAGGCATGGTGATACCCAGAGAAATACGGTTCACAGTGAGAAAGGCTGTCTGCCTGTGTGATGAGGAAATCCCTGAGGATGGAAGCTAGCTGAATGGCATTTAGAAGGAGAAAGATTTAGGAGTATGATAAGGGTGTGACAGCTAAAGATGATTTTCAGGAGTTGGCTGTGTGACCAAAGAGTAGCCCTCCTTTACCACCATGGAGAACATCTTGAGGTGGTAGCTTTGTCACACTTCATGGCTATGGAGTCAACGTCTGTATTCCATGCAGATGTGTTACCATGAGGCTCTAGGGAGGGAGAAAATTGGACCAGCTCTGTTCAAGCTACGTAAAGTGCTGATCTGATGGAGGTTCTTCAGCAACGGAGGTACAATAACAAAAGACAGAGAGAAGGAAATAGTGGCAGTGTTCATTCATGCATAGCCCAAAGGACAAAGCTTGGCCAGCGAATGTTACTATTATGGCTCCTTTGTAATAGACAACTATGTTTATGCTTTCTTAGCTCGAACTAGTCCTTCATATCACACAAGGAGACCCCCTATTCTGCTCCTATGCTCATTAAGCAAACTTCCCACTTTAATTTACTCCTTCAAGGAGAGAATGTATTAGTTGTATTGACAAAAATATTCGCTTCCAGAGTTTGGCAAACCTTTTTATAAAGGGCAAGGTTGCAAATATTTTAGGCTTTGCAGGCTGTAACAGCCCTGTAGCAATGACACGGCTGTGTCACTTGGGGGGAAAGCAGCCCCAGACAATATGTAAACCCAGTGCCTGGTTGTGCTCCAGTGCAATTTGATTTACAAACAGGCATCAGGCTGAGCAGGCCCACAGATCATAGATTGCTGGTCCTGTTCTAGACCATGGAACAAGAAAGGCTTTTGCATTTTTAGTAAAAATTTGCATTTCTTTTTTATATATAAATCTCACTTAGTTTGGTTAATGCTCACTGACATTGAGAAACACCATCAATATGCTGACAAATTCAAGACTGAGTGTGTAAGACCTGGGGTCAGAGCTTCGGGCACAGTTAATTCACATGTTCATTGTTACCTCCTAAAGCGTCATGGCAACAGCGTGCTGTTTCTCCCCAAACAAGGATAGGCTCTCATGATACAATTTCAGATCAGGGTTTTTCTGTTTTCGTTTTTCCTATGCTTACTGGGGCCTCAAAAATTCATCGAGATGAACTAGTTTTGCAAAGGGGCACGTGAGCCTTAGAAATGTGAACTGACTGGAAGTTCCCCTTGTGGCGCAGTAGTTAACGAATCCGATTAGGAACCATGAGGTTGCAGGTTCGGTCCCTGCCCTTGCTCAGTAGGTTAACGATCCGGCGTTGCGGTGAGCTGTGGTGTAGGTTGCAGACGCGGCTCGGATCCCGCATTGCTGTGGCTCTGACGTAGGCTGGAGGCTACCGCTCTGATTTGACCCCTAGCCTGGGAACCTCCATATGCCGCAGGAGCGGCCCAAGAAATAGCAAAAAGAAAAAAAAAATTAAAAAATAAAAAGAAATGTGAACCGACTTAGAAATTCAAACTTGGAAGCAAGGTTGAGTATCCAGGATTCTTGACCTTGGGTTTGGTTTATTCCCAACCTTGAACTTGGCTACTAAAAATTATCACAAAAGCTGGAGACCTGGGTCTCTAGTGATAAGGCAGCATTATATAGTGTTGATAAAGATGACGGTGATAATGAGTAAGTCAGTGGCCAAGAGCACTCCCAGGCTCTTAAGATCCCCTATGGTTTATGTCATGTCTTTTATAAATTTTAAATGCCACTCAACATTTATTATCCATGTATTTGTCTATGCCTGTCTTGAACCTGTCTGTGTTTTGACTTTACAGCTAGTTCAGGTAGCAGATTCCATGTGTTTACTTCTCTTTTAGACAAGAAGCCCTTCTTGTTGACTTAGAGCTTATTTTCATTAAAGCTGATGGTGAATAACTGAAGGATGCCTATGGTGGATTAACCCAGAATGCTCTTAGGGGGAGAGCATTCCAGAGGCGTCCTTTGCAGATAGTCTTTGGGTACCTTACAGAGCACATCACTCCAAAGTAATACACTTCCATGGTGATTTTGCGACATTTTTAGCCATCAAAACTTACTAAAAAATTTGCATGGGATCTCAGATAAAATTGGTAATGTACACACTGGTCTAATTGTGGACCATGTAATTTTTCTTTATGGAATTCACCCTCATATCACATACTATCATTTTTTTCTTTTAATTTGGTTCTCCCAACTAGAACATCAGCTCTGAGAAGGCAAAACCTTTGTCTCTTTATCCCAGTCACTAAAATAGTTGCATATGAATAGCCAGCATCCGATAAATAATTTTTTTTGCTTTTTTTTTTTGTGCTGCCCCTGCAGCATATGGAAGTTCCCAGGCTAGGGGTTGAATCAGACCTGTAGCCTACGCCACAGCCACAGCAATGCTGGATTCTAGCCACGTCTGTGATCTACACCCCAGTTCACGGCAATGCCAGATCTTCAACCCACTGAGTGAGGCCAGGGATCAAACCTGCATCCTCATGGATCCTAGTCGGGATCATTAATACTTAGCCACAAAGGGAACTCTGCAATAAATAAATTAAATAAATGAAGCAACATGTGGTCCTGAAGGCACACCTGAGCCTGAGGCTTCCTTTATGATTTCCTTACTCTCATGTGGTATCCAACTTAGGCTTCCTCTGTAAAGTCCTTCCTGGAATGTGAGGTGGATTTTGATGGGCATAGAGCCTTGCTATGAAGCTCACACACATTTTATCTTATTGGGGCCTCGCAACCACCCTAATAAGGCATATATTATTACAGCTCCCAATTTGCAGTGAGAAAAACAGACTCCGAGATGATGTTAACGGACTGAGAGTCACACTGATGGAAAGTGGTGAAGCTGTAGAGCTGAGTTAGCTCCAAGTGTGCTACACCAGAGTTGGAACTACCATGAAACTTATAGGAAGGAATTTCAAATTATGACGCAGAAAATACACACACGTACACACACACACACACACACACTCACATGCACACAGTTATACAAGTAAAGCAAAGGTTTTGTGAAAAAATGCCCTTCCCAATGTAATATATGCTGATATTTTTACTCTATTTAATGAAAAAATATTCTAATTGCAACCACAGACCAAAAAAACAGCATTGTCTAGCCTATGTTCCTGTATACTGTCCCCTCTCATATCATGCTTTCTTTCCATTTTGAAAATGAAAGAACAATTGCTTTTTTCTCATGCTGGGCTGCCCAGTCTCTGCCTGAAGTCAGCCAGTCTGGGGAGTGGGCCGGTTCCTGCACGCTGGAGTCAGGGAACACAAAACAGCCCGGACACTGTCTGAGAGGAAATGGAAAGCTTTTATGGGGGCAAAGGTGGAGAGAAAATCAAATCTGAGAGCCTGGACATTTTGGGCAGGAAACAGTTAAGAGACCACTTGATGCTTTGAGCTGCCAAGACCACCGCAATGTTCCTCTAAAGATTAGACAGAGAACAGATGTGAAGTAACTGGAGTCCTTCAGAATAAGATAGCGTCGACATAAATTAGCCTTGCCTAGGGCCTGACAGAGGGACCACGCTCTTTTTGAAGTCTTCGGAGGGCAGCCATTTTTTATGGGCCTTCCAAGGTTATATACCTTCATCCAAAAGAACAAGTTTAATTAGAGCCGCTTGTTTACAGGGAAGGGAAGCGAGCCTAGTGGGGGCTATCAGGGTGACTGCCCAGAAAAGAAACGAGGGAGCCTGCAGAACAGCTGAAGTTTCCTTGAGTTCTCTTCAACTGATAAGATTCCCTTCACCCCGTAGATTACTTTGGTCTGTTTTCCTGAGAAGGGAGAAACAAAGAGGTGAAAATATTCCAGGCTCCCGATCCTCCAGTTTGGAAGGATTTTACTTAGAATCTCCTCTGAAGCTGCCTTTCCTGCTGGCTGGGGAGGTGGCAGCACAGCCAGCTGCTGGAAGACAGGCCTCCAGGGCCACTTGCCCACACACCACAGAAGCCAGCACCTAGGGTGCTGGCCAGTCTTATCAGTGGATATTTAACCCAAGGCTTTGAGAAGGGCCTGGCCTGCCAGCTCCTCAAAGATAAATTCTCTACTCTGGGGAGGCCCAACTGGGGTGGGATTTGATCCAGAGCTGGCTTTGCTGAGGCTGGGTCCCAGCAGAAGAAAGAGGATCTGGCTCACCACTGATAAGGGCCTGGGGATGGGAGGTCTGCTAGGAGGTCCCAATGGGATTCCTCTATGCATCTGAGAAAGGGCAGGGGCAGCACCCCTTGGCAGCTGAGGGGATGCCAAAGTCTGGACCAGGTTCCCTGAACATCTACCACGTGCCTGGTCCCCTGGGGAAGGGATGAGGGGGTTGAACGACCTTGATGGTGAGGGGGTGGAGGAGGAGAGGAAGCTGCTGTGGCTGAGGCCTGAGGGTGTCTGGCCTGAGCCCCTGGCTGTATCTCCTGGGTTCCAGCGGTTGGGGGAACTGGTCAGGGTGGACCCAGGTCCAGAGCCAGGCTTGCCTGGCTGTGGGCAGCTCCCTCCCACTGCTCCTTCAGGCAGGCTCTCCAGCCCTTCAGAGAGAGAAGCAGATTCGGCCAGGCCAGCCTGAGGCTCACCAAAACTGTTGGGTCCAAGAGAGAGAACAGCAGAGGCTGTCTCCTCTCTCCAATGGGAGAGCCCTTCTTTTTGTTCCCACGGCCAAGTTGATCCGTAGGTGGGGAGCTGTGTTCTGGTTGTGGAATCTAAGGGCCGCTAAAACAAGTCCCCGCCCTAAGGCATCCCTTCCAAACTGCCTAAAATGCCATCTATAATTTGAGTTAAACGGTGCTGTTAAAAAAAAAAAAAAAAATTAGTCCCGGGGAGAGTTAAGAGAATTGTAATCAGTCACAGCTTACTACTCACTTGGCTCATCTTCCTCTTAACATCAGGCTAGGTCTTCATCATGGAAAGGATGGAAGACTTTTGAGGGAAGGGACATGAGTAAGAGGCATTTCTGGAAAGGACCATTCAGGGTAAAGCCAGTCATGGCGTCTATGGTGACTGTGTGTTTTGCAGGGGGTGGGGGGTCACCGTGGTCAGAAGAGGATTTGAGAAGGGAAAGGGTCTAGGAGGACCCATGGGAAGGGGTGAGGAAGAGCCAACAGAGCTGTTCTGTGCTGCCTCAGACACTGTCCCCAAGGCTTACCTTGCCCTTGTTCCTGCAGTTTCAAAATCCTGTGGGCCTTTTCTCTGTGTGAGGTGATCATGTAGGAACAGAGCCTTTTCTGCTTCCTGACCTCCAGCCCGAGTCTAGGTGAGACCCTCACTCCCAAGTTCTTAGGAGATTTTATAGTGAGCCTTTCTGTGCAGGGACTGCTTCTGTTCCTGTTTGTATCACCCCCATCCAGTTAGGTACATAAAAGACCCATCATAGCATTTGTGGGAAGACTGATTCACTCAGTGGATGGGGTGTGTGCTTTTCACATCTGTGTGTGGTCCAGGGACGGGATTCTTGCTGTTCCTTTCTCTTGCTGTGCATCCCATTCCCATACTGTTAAGAGGCACTGCCTAGTCATCCCTCAAGACTCAAATGCCCTGTCCTCTTTATAGTCTTTGCTTTCTGTCTTCACACAATTCCTCTTGTGTAAAACCTCATAGTACATGTGTCACGGTGCCTGGGCATTGCTGACTTCTTTCTCAATCTTACCCCTTGACTTTGACCTTCTTAAAGTCCGTTGTGTCTTATTTCTAGCACATAGCACAGTACGTGGCACCTAGCAGGCTTTTAGTAACCTCTCAATGAATTGATTGGACTTTATGTAAAATTACCTCCAAGGGACCTCTCTAACATTCCCAGTGGTTTTTCAGCCTATGTATGGCCAGATAGTGCCCAGCAGCAGAGGAAAAAACAAAACAAAACAATGAATGAATGGAATGAGTTGGTCTTTCTTACTCATTTCAGTTTCCCACAGTGAACTAACTCTCCTTCTTTATCAAGTCAAGTTCCCTTACCTTTCCTTCTAAACCCTTTCTGAACTTGGCATCTGAAACGGCAGGTTATTAATTTGGCATGTGACGAGCTGACGTGCACTTCTGAGACTGCTGAGTAGTGAAGGATTTTCAAGAAAGGAAAGCATCTATACAATGATTGCAAATAGGATCCAGAAAATAAGCCCCCATCTGGTTGTCCGTGATGAAGCTCTGCAGCTGGGAGGCAGATGTGCTGGGTTGGCCTTTCTCGTGGCCCAGAGAGGATGGACAGACGGCAGAATGTGTGGGGCAGTTTGACTCCATGTCCCATTTTCTACCTTTGGATAGATCCAGACCCTCAAAATCAACGTCTCGAGAGGGGTCACTTTTTCCCAGGAGCTGAGGCGGGTGGTGGCACAGCTTCTGCGAAAGTGAAAGACCCACATTAAAGGTAAGGTCAGAATGTGGGTCCTGGTATATGTAGACTTGTAAGCTCAGAGTGTCGAGGGTGCAGTCCTTTGCTGTGGTCACTGCGTCCTTTGTGTAGTGGGGAACCACAGTGTTTTCAACAAGACTTGAGGCAGTCCTTCTTCCCTTCCTTCTCTATTTCTTTTAGCTTTTTCTTTCATTCTTTCTTTTTTTTATCTCTTTATTCTTTCTTTTTTCTTTCCTTTTCATTTCTTTCCCTCTCTCTTCTCCTCTCTTCCTTCCTTCATCCCTCTCTCTCTTCTTCCATTCTTTCCTTCTTTCCCTCCCTCTTTCTCTCCCCCATCCTTCTTTCTTTTATTTACTTTTTGTTACATTTTAAAATATATATAAATTAGTGAAAATACTCTAATAAAACCTCCATATTCCTATCACCCAGATTCAGTAATTATCAGCATTTCGTTCAGCTCTTCGTATGACCTTCAGATCACAAAGCTGAGGATGTCTGAGATTCCCTTCCAGCTTTAATAATGTAGGAGTTTTTCTTCATCTCACTTGTTCCTGCACTGAGTGTTGTTTCTCCACTATAAAAAGTATGGAAGGGGGTACATACATATTCCAACTGCAGTGGCCGATCTAAAGGGTAAGTTGTATGTATGTGAAGGGTCCTTTCATCCCCTAGTTTTTAATCAGTGCTCTACGGCCAAATGAAGATATAATTTACAGTAAAAGTAATGTGATTGCTATGCAAATGCAGCTCTAGGATAAGCTCCTAGCTGTTGCTTCCAGCAGGATGGTTGCTCCTAAGTCACTTCTATTCAGAAATTCTGATGTTGCCACCAATAGTGAATGAGATTAATACCCAGCTTCCAGAAGCCAGATATCACAGTCACTGCAGCTTTAAGAGCTGATCTCTTTCCTTTATTTTTCATTCTCAGAAGATGTTTCTTTAATTGCCTTGGTGTGCAACAAAAGCTACTTAATTTTTTAAAAAGCTTTTTTCTTTTCTTTCACTGTCTTTTCCTCCCACTCCCCTCCTTCTCTCTTCTTACGGTCAAAGTGGCTATTACTGAGCATTTACAACTTTTAAAATTAGCCTAAGTGATTATTCTCTAATGTATTAGTGGAAAATGACTTTGTGATCTTTGATGTTCTTAGACATTTGTGTAAAATGTAAAAAGGCCTCTACGTAAGCATCTTGGCATTTTTTCCTTATGTCATCTATCATCTTGGTAGTTCATAGTTTTTTGTAAATCATCTCAGTGTTTTTTGTTTTGTCCTTTTAGGGCTGTACCCATGGCATATGGAGGTTCCCAGGCTACCGTTTGAATGAGAGCTGTAGCCGCTGGCCTACGCCACAGCCACAGCAACTGAGATCCGAGCTGCGTCTGCGACCTACACCACAGCTCATGGCAATGCAGGATCCTTAACTCACTGAGTGAGGCCGGGGATCAAACCTGTGTCCTTATGAATGTCAGTCAGATTCGTTTCCCCTGAGCCACAATGGGAACTCCCTCATCTCAGTGTTTCTTAGAAGATGAGCTACAAGAAAGGTGGGGGGGGGAAGGTCTGGGTCGCCTCAGCATTTTTCCATTTCTGACTGTTGACTAGTCCCTGGAAAAGCTTTACATTAAGATATTATGTGTGGCTCTTATGTCCGTGAAATGCTTTCGAGTCACTCATTAACTCTCAGACTGAAAACCAAGTCCTAGAAGGAAAAAAAAAAAAATGGCTTCACTAGCCTCACAACTTAGTAACTACTGAGTTTAAAATCACAGAGAATAAAGGCGGTATACAGTATATATGTGATATACGTATGAGTGTAAGTCCAAATTCTGTGTCACAGAATGAACTAATACCTGCAGTAGTGAAAGTCCCTCCGTTAATTGAATTGCACGTTTCTGTTTCAGACTTACTGGTTTGAGTTTGGGGTGTCACTTTTAATATGTCGATGAGTAATTGAAAGTGTGTCTACATTTCTTTAATGCGTATTCCACTTTGTCTTGGCTCTGGATTTATAGAACTTGGGAGGAGTGAGGTAACCTCTCTGGAATCTTATTCTCATGTGTTTTTTTAAAAAAGAGGACAAAAATATTTCCATCGTTTCTTTTCCTTGACATGCTATACTTTCAAACCAAGATGTTAGGCTGAGTTAGTATTGCCAGGTGCCGATAGAGAGCTCCTAACATATGCATTAAAATCACATTAATTAAGTTGCCTGGAAGCTAGAACTGTAAACATCACTGTAAATAAGAGATCCGCTTGTTTATCTTTCTAGCCGTGGTTGTTAGCTTCCCCTCCAGGTATGAGACATCACACACATGCATTTGGATGTGTATGTGTGGCGAAAATTTGGCCTACCCTATGTAATAAAGCAAAAGTCCTTGGTAATTCAGCTCTAAAAATTGTTGGAAGATTTTTTTTTTTCCCCTTCTTCTCAAATGAGCATTGCCTGGGGAGGTGTATGATGTGCCAGTTAATATGTAGACTTTTTCAGCAGTTTTGACTTTTCTCCCCCCCTCAGAGCTTTGAGCCAAAATGTCAGGTTCTCTGCCACCGATCACTTTCCCTAATTTTCCTGTTTATTCCAATGAGGGCCCTAAACCGTGTTCTCATGGCAGGTGCAGAGCAGCGAGCCATATGGCAGGCTCCTGTGTCAGGCCTGTCACCAGGCCCTCCAGGAAAGGAGGCACAATATTGTCGTCAGGCCACAGCCAGGCCCACATTCAGTCAGAAACCCTCCATCCTTCCCAAACTGCTGACTGCCAGACATTGAAGAATTTCACCAAAAAAGTCATAGTGGGGTAATCTACGGGGGAAAAGAATCTGAGAGAGAATGGGTGTGTGTATATGTATGACTGGGTCACTTTGTTGTACAGCAGAAATGATCGCAGCCTTGTAAATGAACTATACTTCAATAAAACTTGAAAAAATTAATAGCAGAGAGGATTGGGGGGATATGCCTGAGCCTCACATTAGGTACGTGGGCTGTTGTTGGTTAATTTGTTTCATAATTTTAACTAAGCCCTTTCTTTGTGCCAGGAACTGCTCTAGGTGAAGGGGATATAAAAGCTGAAAAAGACACAAATTGCAAAAGAGAAAATAAGGCATTCCTGTTGTGACTCAGTGGGTTAAGAATCTAGTTAGTGTCCATGAGAATGCGAGTTCAATCCCTGGCCGCCTTCAGTGGGTTAAGGATCCAGCATTGCCATGAGCTGTGGTGTAGATTGCAGACACAGCTTGTATCTGGCTTTGCTGTGGCTGTGGTGTAGGCTGGCAGCTCCCATTCGATCCCTAACCTGAGAACTTCCATATGCCATGAGCACGGCCCTAAAAAGAAAAAAAAAAAAAAAAAAGAAGAGAGAGAGAGAAAGAGAGAAAATAAGCAAGAAATGATTGAGATACTTTTGATGGAGCTAGACAAAAAAACTGAAGTTAGGGGACGTGGTAAGAGGCTGAATGGTCGCTTTGGAGAGTGGGTTGGGAATGATGCCTCTGAGGACGTTGAGTGAAGGCTGAGGACTGAATGTGGGGAAGGGCCCGGACCTGCAGAGATCAGGGAGTAGAGAATGCAAGCGCAAGCGTGGGGCTTATTAAGGGTGAATATCCTGCGGCAGAAGGTGCCTGATGTGTTTGAGGACAGAAGGGAGGTGGTGTGTTTGGAAGGAGAAAGCGAGAGGGAGAGTGTGAGTCAGAAGGCAGGGCTTCCTGAAGCCAAGTTGAGGCGTTTGGATTTTGTTCTCAGGATAATCAAAATGATTGGAAGATGGGAGGTGAATCATTGTGCGACAAAAAATAAATAAATGCACGAAAGGAATTGGAGTAGCCCGGGTATTTAGAATGAAATGTCAGGTTTGGAAAGTTCTAAAGTCATGTGTTTTAAAAATTTTTTAATTTTTATTTTTTGGCTATGCCCATGGCATGTGCAAGTTCCTGGGCCAGGGATCGAACCTGCACTAAGGCAGCAACCCAAGCCACTGAAGTGACAACACAGGTCCTTAATCCCATGTGCCACTTGGGAACTCTACATATACTTTGAACAGATATTAAGATCACAACAATCTCTGGGAGTTCTCACGGTGGCACAACAGGATCAGTGGTGTCTTGCAGTGCTGGGATGCAGATTCGATCCCTGCTGGCACAGCGGGGTAAGGATCCGATGTTGCTGCAGCTATGGTGTAGGTTGAAACTGCAACTTGGATCTGATCCCTGGCCCAGGAATTCCCATGTGCCATTAGGTGGCCAATAAGTTAAAAAAAAAAAAAAAAAAAGGAGTTCCCGTCGTGGCGCAGTGGTTAACGAATCTGACTGGGAACCATGAGGTTGCGGGTTCGGTCCCTGCCCTTGCTCAGTGGGTTAACGATCCGGCGTTGCCGTGAGCTGTGGTGTAGGTTGCAGACGCGGCTCGGATCCCGCGTTGCTGTGGCTCTGGCGTAGGCCGGTGGCTACAGCTCCGATTCGACCCCTAGCCTGGGAACCTCCATATGCCGCGGGAGCGGCCCAAGAAATAGCAACAACAACAACAACAACAACAATAAAAAGACAAAAAAAAGACAAAAAAAAATCTCTGGAGAAAAATGAGATTGGGAAATGAGATGGAAAATGGCTAATTTTGCAGCAGGGACCAAATCCCCATCTTCCACTATGGTGTCAGAAGGAGAAGCAAACATGCAAAAGTCCATTATTGCAATGAGAAGGAACATCATGCTGAAGTTCCTTGGTGACCTAGTGGTTAACGATCTCTGGCATTGTCATTGCTATGACTCAGGTTGCTGCTTCATGAGCAGACAGAAAAAAAGAAAACTCTGCTTTCCACTAGACACTAGCCTGTAAGAAAGAGGTCTCTGCCCTAGAGAACTTGCAGTGTCAGGCAGTATCAGGAAGGAGTGGACTGACATGACTACAATATGATCAACAGTAATAAAAGTTGGTCAGAAGAAGCCCAGAATCTGAACCCTGTAGCACATATGCAGTTCTCATCCTTCCCTTCTCTTCTATCTTCTTTTTACAGTTTAATACTTGGCAAGAAAAGGTAACTTGACAATATTTATTAGCTCATTAGCTCTAAGTATCTTTGCTGCCATGGGAGATCTTTTTTTTGTAGCAATTCTTTTCTACAGGCTACACTGCAGGTGTCTCTCCATTGTGGAAATGAAATGGTGAGCACTAGCTCTCTCCTGACACCCAAGATCTATAACTAACTATTGCTTTTCTTCCATCCTCCAAAAAGGAACATGATCAGGCTGAGTCTGGCTTGGCTGGCTTTAGGCTGAACCAGCATTGCCAGTGCCATTTGGGGATGGTGCTCTAGGGCTGTCTTGTTTCAACTGTTCGGACCTCCGTTCCTGAGAAAAGGGAAAGGAGACAGAATTAACATGCACTAAGTGCCAGATACTATATCAGGACCTTTACATATATACTATTTAATGTCATTCTCCCAACAGCTTTATTAAATGGGAAAGGAATTTTTGACACTAATAAACCAGATGAGGAAACTGAGTCCCAAAAAGGTTATATGCTCAGTTGCACAGCTGTTAAAAACATGGTTAAGCTGGGATTAACACATTCTATTCTATGTTTAAAAAAATTAGTAGCATACTCCCCTCAAACGCTGCACACATTTGCATCTGCTTTCCATAGAATCTGAGCTGCACTGTAGATGATTCCATGGCAGCCGTAGAATAAAATGTCTTTGGATTTCCAATGCAAAAAATTTTTATCTTCTGGGAGTTCCCATTGTGGCTCAGTGGTTAACAAACCTGACTAGTATCCATGAGGACTTGGGTTTGATCCCTGGCCTTGCTCGGTGGGTTGGGGATCCGGCGTTGTTGTGAGCTGTGGTGTAAGTTGCAGACACTATTCAGATCCCATGTTGCTGTGGCTGTGGTGTAGGCCAGCAGCTACAGCTCTGATTTGACTGTGGCCCAGGAACCTCCATGTGCTGCGAGTGTGGCCCTAAAAAGACAAAAAAAAAAAAATTTTTTTTATCTTCTTAGAATTAGGGGCATTGTTTCTTTAAATAAAGCAAAATATATTTTTTCTAATTGTTTTCACATATAAATACAATTGCAGTTCTCATTTATGTTTTATTCTTTTTGGGGGGTTGGGGGAGGGCTGTATAAGCCCATGATCTCTGACTGGTAGGGAATATGATAGCCATTGACCAAAAAATACCAAAAAAAATTCCATTCATCCATTCATTTCCAGCGTTTGCACAGACTCTTCCTTTGCCCCCCACTCTTGGCTTAACTAACTCCTAAATCATGCTGGAAAACTCATCTCAAGTGCCAGTTTTTCTGAAAAAGTTACCTTCCCTCTCACGGCACCAAATGCAATTTTCACTGTTTTATACGACTCACTCTGGATTTTTTCTTTTAACTGGCTCGTTGGTCCAACTGCTCGTGTGTTTATTCTGAGGGCAGGGGTTTTGCTCTCTCATGTCTATGGCCTCGGTGCCTAATGGCTGCTGTTTTACTGAGTTCTTGAGTTAGTTGTTGAATCAGGGCATCAAGAAAGCATCCCATTGCTTCGCTACATGAGGCAGAACTTTCGAGGCTGATTTCTGTAGGTCTCATTTGGAGTGGACACTTCTCTCTATGACATCCATTCCTAACTAGGGCCCTGGTGGGCTTAAAAACACATACACACTGTCTTTTGGGGGAGAGATTTTCCAGCCTTTGAGAACTGCCCCTTAAGACCTGGAACTGAGAGCTCACATTCTCGAGAGCTGAGCAGATTGGTGGGAGAGTGTGATTAACCATGACGGGCCAATTGGTTAAACTTGTCATCATTTTTGAGTTTCACAGTCAATGCCTATTTCAAATGAATTCAGCCATCCTAGAAGGTGAGAATACAATATGTTTAAATAGAATCATCACAGAATGTTAAAACAGAAAATCTTTCCAGGGTTTTGAAATAGCTTGATTTTATATGGTAATTAATTAAATTCCCCACTTATCCTATTCCCTTCGAGTGGAAAGCTTTGGGAATCACTTTTTTTCTTTCTTTCTTTTTTTTTTGGTCTTTTTATGGCTGCACCCACAGCATATGCAAGTTCCCAGGCTAGGGGTGGAATCGGAGCTGTAGCCGTCAGCCTATGCCAGAGCCACAGCAACACCAGATCTGAGCCACATCTGGGACCTACACCACAGTTCACGGCAACGCTGGATCCTTTAACCCACTGAGGGAGGCCAAGGGATCGAACCCATGTCCTCAAGGATACTAGTTGGGTTCGTTACAGCTTAGCCACAATGGGGAATTCCACTTTTTTTAAAAAAAGAAAGCATTAAGGATTATTTATCTGCCTTTTCTCTACTAATAGGGAACTCAGAAAAGCATGATTCTTCTTTGCTTTATCCTGTCTTTATGATCAAAGAGGCTCTATGAGTCCAGCTGAACAGAAGAAAAAAATGACTTGTGATTCAGAATCAGCTTTGAGATTGGTAGGGATGGTAGTAAAGAAGAGATGAAATGGGGTGCTGATGATATTAGGGAGACTGGCTTTTCAGGAGAAAGCATTTATTTTACAGGTTTTGGGAGAATTTATGAGATAATTAATATTGGCAGTCATACACATTTTGTGCAGGGAGTGCTTTAAACAGCAACTGACTAGATGCCAACAGATGTGAAAAGGATAGTCCTTTAGATTTAAAATGCTGTCTGCCTTTACACAAGGGAGAATCCAAAGGGTTCTGCTTGTTCAGTGGATGTTGAGGACCAGCAGCTATGGTTTTATAAATCACCAGCCATTCTTTTTTCCTTCAGCGCATTCCTTCGGTTACCTTTTAGAATTGTGCTTCCTTTCTGAAGCGGCGTGCCCTGTTGCCAGACCAACCATATGTCCTAGAATTTTGAGAGCCGTTCTGATTTAAAACAATCTAGCTTGTCATCCCCCCTACCCCCGCCACCACGTGTTAGGGTGTGTGACCAATTTGGGGTTCAGAAAGCGTGGTCATCATAGGCTCAGCCATTCCAGATGAGCAGTTGCATTCCATCAGCTCTCAGACGATTCCATCATCCAGGGCTTGCCTCAGCACCCCCTCCGGCTTGGACCCCACGCGCTATTATTGTTCCCAAGCAAGGGAAGTGAGGAGAAAAACAGGGCATAGCTCGCTTACAATATCACAGGAGTACTATTCCATACAACTTTTCAAGTGCAGACAAAAATCATTTTTTTAAAGTTACTCAGTGCAAATTGTAGAAAAGTGAAAAAAATAGAACCAAGCCAATAAAAGGAAAACATCCTGATCCTACCAACCAGACATAATTACTTATAGTTTAATGCATGTCTATATAAACATATTTTTGATATCTTTTTTCTTCACAAAACTTGTGGTCCCAGTGTCCACGTACAGGTTTGCCATCATATGTCTCATTTAGCAACGTATTGAGACCACCTTTCTGTATCATTAAATGAATAATTATGTCATCCTTTTAATTACTGCCTACTACTCCTTAGTAAAAATATGTAGTAAGTTACCTAAAACCCCTCAGATGTTATTTTGATGTTAGTAGATACCATGCTGAGACAAGGCACAATTTTCTTCACAGAAAGTATTTGGGTGGTGATATAGGACTTCGTCCAGGTCTTCCTGAAGCTGCCAGAATGATAGCTTGCTGTAACATATGACAGTCTGGTCATTATATGCCCCAACTCGTCAATGACACACTAATGAATTCCACTTTAATCTTTATTATCACTTGCCATTGGCTTCCCTCATGTTTCTCAGGGATTCTCTGGTGTCCAGACCAAGTTTGTTGATCATCCCATTGCCATTATTTTCTTGGCTGATGGGGCTGGCCTTGCTCTGAGGTCAGTCTATGGTTGAGTCTGTCTGGATCACATTTTCGGGTGGTGCATCACACACCACGTCTGCTCCCTGGCTCCAACCAACACGACTTTAAAGAGATTTAAAGAAAGGCTCAGAAAGTTTCTTGGATATCAAACAGCTCTTATAAAAATAACATTTTTATGACTTAAAATGTAAATGAATCAGAAACATATGGATTAAATTTCCTTTGAAATACCCAAGGGTTTAAACACTGAAGGGAAGAGCACTTGCAAAATGAGTTAAATCGAGTTGTGCCAAAAATAAAACACTTGAAAAATTGCTGGGGATGTTTTGCTGATCCCTGGGTGCTCATGGGTTCTCCATTCTCTGTTTGAAAAGTGCTTCGATTTTTAAAATTTGGGTCACTCAATAAAATGCACTCAGGACCAGTCAATTGGCATTTGGCTCTCTCATTAAAGATTTGATATCAGAAGGTCAATTATTGCTCAGCTGTCCTTGACAGATGCCTTCCTTCTTCAGTATCTGGTGGGATCCTCCTCCAGCTGTGATCCTGCCCGTCTAGGGTGAAGGATGCTTCAGGAGGATACAGACTATTGGGAAAAGATGGAGAGAACCTATCAAGTACAGGTTCATACCTTTTCTGTCCATTGCTCCAGTATTTCCCTGCTCCCCTGTTTGAGGTCAGTAAGCAGAGAAATCCAGAGCCCAAGACAGGGGTTCTTGTGTAAGTGATTTATGGGGGAAGTATTCTCCAGAGACCTCTGTAAGGAAGTGAAGGAAGCAGATAAGGCTGGGGCAGAGGCTCAGCAGAGCTGTGGTTTCCGAGGACATCCAGCCTCAGCCTGATTCTCCGGGAGCTGTGAGGCCTGAATGGCTCCTCGGGGTTGTCCCACCTTGAGTCTGTCTGCCGGCTGCCCCTGGAGGGAGATGTAACATCCCTGGAGTTGGGGGTGGGGCAGCTGCAGCCTCCCTGCTGTGGAAACTCCTTGAGGGTTTCTCTCCAGACAGAAGAGACACTGTGAGTGTGAAGGGACAACGCCCACAGCAGCTGGAGAATAGAGGCAATTGCACACGAAGGGACTCTGGGCAGGATTAGGTGTCCACTGTATCCCTCTTTGCAAAGCTTCCATGACGTCATTAAATCCACTCTCTCCTGCTTTTCCATATACCATCAAATTCTTCCCCTTGTTTTCTGCAATTTTTCTTTTTTAAAAAAATTGGATAAATTGATCTATATTAAAATGAAAAGCTTTTGCTTTGTGAAAGACACACAAGAGAATGAAAATCTATAGACTGGGAGAAAATATTTTCAAATCACCTATTCAGTAAAAGACTTAGAAAAACTCTCAAAACTCAATAGTAGGAAAACAAACAATGCAATTAAAAAAAATGAGAACATCTTGTTGTAGTTTAGTTCTTGTAATTCTTAAAACAGAGGTACCTATCTTGATAGGAAACAATGTCCAATGCCTTTTGTTTGTTTGTTTCCAATGCCTTTTTAAAATACAGTGCTTTCTAGATAATTGACATTACTGTAGATGAGAACATAATTGAACTCTAAAATTAATTCTGTTTAATATTATAGGAAGAGTATAAGCTAAACGTTTAATTCAGTTGCATTTTAAGTAATCAACTCTTCCAGAAGTTCTCCTTGACCCTTAAGTATGATTTCAGTGTTCCTCTGCTGTGCTTTGCCGGGGTATTTATCACAGCACCTCCCTTATCTTACAGTATTGTCTCATAAGGGTAGCTTTCACTTTATTCCTAAGCCCTAGCATAGTAGGTAGTAACCACAGCATGTGTTTGTTTATTTTTTTAAAATGATTTTTATTTTTTCCATTATAGCTGGTTTACAGTGTTCTGTCAGTTTACTTCAGTACAGCAAAGAGACCCAGTCACACATACATTTATACCTTCTTGTTCTCACATTATCCTTCATCATGCTCTATCAGAGAGTGTTTATTGAACAATTAAAGACTTATAAAGAGGGAATCCAGTGTATTCCTCTTTGCAAAGCTTCCACGTCATTAAATCCATTCTCTCCTGCTTTCCCCATGTATCATCAAATTCTTCGCTCCTTTTTTTTTTTCCCCTGCAATTTTTCTGGCCTTTATCTTCTTTGCATGTCTCCCGCTGCATTTGTGCTAATTGAGGCGTCATCATCCCAGGACCTAGGTTACCCTCCCCATTTTCCATCTGAATGCCCACCTTGGAAGATCCCCTGATCCAGGTTATCCCACCAACGGGCTGTCTTGTTCTGCTCCAAACACTAGTTTCAAATGCTTAAGAATCAACTGTAGTCCTTAAACATCTATGAGCACATTTCTACATCAGAACCTGGCCTTCTAACCTAGAGGTGGGACATAGGGGCACCTTGTGGGCCAGGGTGGTGGGCTTAGCTTGGATCGAGTGCCTTGAAGCTCATGGTGTATCAGTGTCTCCCTCTATAATCTTGTCCCGCATCCTGCAAATGTTAGGGGCTGGGCTGTTTACTTCCTGGCCTCAGACAAAAGGTCTAATACCTTTGTTGTTTTTTCCTCTCCACACTTGTCACAGGCTAAGAGGAGAAACTTTATGTGGTCTGGTAGCAACTCAGTCTAACAGTGCTATGAACCAAATATTTGTTGAATCCCTATTTCCCCGTGATGTTGTTTGGAGGTGGGACCTTTGGGAGGTAATTAGGTCATGAGGGTGGAGCTCTCAGGAATGGGATTACTGCCCTTATAAGCAGCAATGTGAGGGTACAGCAAGAAAGTGAAAACCAGGAAATGGACCCTCACCAGATCCTGAATTGGCCAGCAACTTGATCTTGTACTTCTCAGCCTCTGGAACTGTGGGAAATAAATGTTTCCATCCACTCTGTGGTGTTCTTTCATAGCAGCCTAATCTGACCAAGACAGTTGGAGATATAGCTTAGGAAAAAAATAAAACCATGAAGCACATTCACAATTTGGAAACTGGTGGGAGTTCCCATCATGGCTCAGTGGAAACAAATCTGACTAGTGTCTGTGAGGATGAAGGTTCAACCCTGGCCTCCTTCAGTGGATTAAAGATCCGGCGTTGCTGTGAGCTGTGGTGTAAGTAACAGACATGGCTCGGAACTGGCATTGCTGTGGCTGTGGCATAGGCCAGCAACTACAGCTCCGATTCGACCCCTAGCCTGGGAACCTCCATATGCTGTGGGGTGCAGCCCTAAAAAGACCAAAAAAAAAAAAAAAAAAAAGAGAGAGAGAGAGAGAGAAACAATTGGAGACTGTCTTTGTATATACTGGCCTGTAGCTGAGTACCAGCCATCAGAAGGCTCCTGATAGTGTCCCACCCAGAGCTGGGAGGAGGGTTGGATGTGCCCAATGGAGGTAGCATTTCTTATGACCACCTGAAACCTCACTGAGCTTTGGGTTTCAACCCTTTTCTTAGCCTCCATAGTTCTGCCCAGGTGGAGAGAGTTGGGAATTAGAAAATATCCACCTAATCTCCTAGTGTTATTTTAAGGAAGACCAAGAAGACAAATTAGGAAGTTTTAGGTGAAGAAGTCAAGGGAAGTAGTGTCCTGTAAATTATTCTAAAGGATGTATTCATACAGAATAGTTATGAATTCATTTAGATTACTGAGGAAAAATGATCTAGCAAATGGGATTCCAGGTGGAGTAGGAAAGTTCACAGTTTGGTCATTGCTCTGCTAGACGCTTAAGATATGTGAAATATTGTCTTATTTCATGTCTCTTTGACAACTAAGCATATTCAACATCTTATAATGTTTATTTGCTGACCATGTGTATTTCACTTTGGAAACTGTCCATAGTTTTGCCTATTGATATATTGGGGGAGCTTAGAGTGTTTCTTATCTAGTTGAATGCATGTTTTTTAGTCTATTTTTATCTTTTATGTATTTTTTAATATACAGAGGTTTACATTTAATCAATGTATAATATAAAGTTAGGGGATTGTGATTTATCTTGCACAAAATTTGCACATTTATTAGGACAAAAATATTCCTTAGCAAAATTTGGTCTTTTGTCTAGGCGTGAGCTATGTAACTACATTTCTTTCTTTTTTTATCATTTTTTTTTTAAATTTTGAGAGAACTATAAATGCACATTGAGTTGTAAGAAATAATACAGAGCAATTTTGCATGTGATATATCCAGTTTTTATAAATTGGTAAGATGTTGAAAAACATAAAACTGTAATACAGTATCACAAACAGGATATTGACATTGGTATAGTCAAGATGCAGAACATTTCCATCAACAGAAAGATCCCTCTGGTTGCCTTTTTATATCCACAACCCTTACCCAACAACCGCTAATGTATTGGCCATTTCTACCATTTTGTCATTTCAAGGATGTAATATCAATGGAATTACATAGTATATACCTTTTGGGAAGCAGCTTTTTTTCATGCAATATAATTTTCTAAAGATTTATTCAAATTGTTCTGTGTATTAATAGTTTATTCCTTCTCAATTTTCTGGGTGGACAAGCATGCATTTTCCTTTCTTATCTCTGTGTCATTATTTCCCTTTCTTGCCTTAGTGCATTGGATGAAACTTCCAGCATTGTATTGCATGAGAGTAGTGAGAGCTGATATCTGCTTTTTTCCGGAGCTCAGGAGGAAAGACTTCATTTCTTCACCATTAAGGATAATGTTAGCTGTAGGTTTCCTTTATTGAGTAGAGGACGTTTCCTCCTATTCCTGTTTTTCTGGAAGTTTTTTTCATGAGTGAGTGTTTAATTTTGTCAGAAAATTTTTCTGCATTGATTGAGATGATCATGTGATATTTCTCCATTAGCTGTTAATATTGCAGATTACAGTGATTCATTTTTGAGTATTGCATCCTTGAATAAGTCTCACTCAGACATAGTGTGTAACTCTTATGTACTGCTGAAATTCTATATGCCAATATGTCATTAAAGATTTTTTCATATCTATAGTCATGAGAGATATTGGTCTCTAGTTTTCTTTTTTTAATGTAATTATTTATCCCAGTTATTTTTATAATTTTTATTTATCTTTTACTTTATTTTTTAATATGTAGAGGTTTACATTTTATCAATTTATAATATAAATTTTGGTATCAGTGTAATATTAGCTTCATAAAGTGAGTTGAAAAGTTTTTTTTCCCCTCTGTTTTTTCAAAGAGGTTATATAGAATTGCTGTTAAATCTTCACTGCATATTTGGTAGAATTCTCAGGAAAACTGGACTTGGAGATTTCCTTTTTACAAACTTTAAAATAATGAATTCTTTTTAAAGTTACTTATAAGGCTTTTATTCAAATTATGTTTTCATGTTGGGTGAGTTATAATAACTGTGGGTTTTTTTGTCTTGAGTTGTCAGATTCATGTGTGTAGAGTTATTCTCTTATTGTCCTTTTGATGTCACAATATTAGTAGTATTAGGGGTATTTCATTTATGGTGTTGCTAAGTTTTGTCTTTTTTTTCTTTGACCATCTTTTTTTAGGTTTGTCAATTTATTGATTTTTCAAAGAAACAATTGTTTTTTTCATTCTCTGTCATTTTTCTGTTTTCAATTTCATTGATTTCTGCTCTCATCATTACTTATATTTTTGATTTGGTTTTATTTCCGCCTCTTTTTGATTCGTGAGGTAGGAGTTACTTTTTTTTTTTTTTTTTGTCTGTTTGTCTTTTTAGGGCCACAGCTGCAGCATGTGGAGGTTCTCTGGCTAAGAGTCTAATCGGAGTTGTTGCTGCTGGCCTGCACCAGGGCCACAGCAACACCAGATGTGAGCCGAATCTGTGACCTACACCACTGCTCATGGCAATGCCAGATCCTTAACCCACTGAGCGAGGCCAGGGATTGAATCTGCAACTTCATGATTCCTAGTTGGATTCGTTTCTACTGTGCCATGACAGGAACTCTGGAGTTTACATTATTGATGAGACCTTCCTCTTTTCTGGTGTATGCACTTAGTGCTCTAAGTTTCCCTGTTGGTTCTGCTTTAGACGTCTCTGTCAAATTTTGATATGTTTTATTTTCACTTTCATTGTGTTTTTCATATTTCTTTTGAGAGATCTTCTTTTTATAAATACCTATAGTTCAGTTTTCAAGTGTTTGTAGATGCTTCTCTTAGTGTTGTTGATTTTTAGTTTGATTCTTTAGTGGTTGGAGAATACATTCTGTAGCATTTCAGCTCTTTTACATTTATTGAGGTTTGTTTCATAGTCGAGAGTATATTTTGGTGTATATTCTATGCATACATGAAAAGAACATGTATTCTGCTGTTGTTGGGTGGAATGTTCTATCAATATCAGTCAGATCCTATTGTCTCATGTTGTTGAGTTCTTCTATATCCTTACTGGTTTTCCTGTCTGGTTGTTCCGTAAGTTGTTGAGTAAGGGGGGATGAAGTCTCCACTTAGAGTGAGTGGATTTTGAATTTGTCTATGTCTCCTTCCAGATCTATATGTTCTGCTTCACCTATTTCTACCTCTTTTGTTTGCTGCACTCTCATTTATAATTGCTATGTCTTCTGGGTGGATTAACAGTTTTGTCATTATGTAAGGTCCCTCTCTGCCTCTGGCAGCTGTCCTTGTTCTAAAGTTTACTTCAATATTAGTTTAGACTTTGTTGCTTTATTTTGATTAATATCTTCATGATGTATGATTTTCCTGCCTTTTATTTTCAGCCTGACTATATCATCTTTAATGTGAGTTTCTTGTAAACAGCATCTAGTGTGTCATGTTTTTTAATTTACCCTGCAAATCTTTGTCACTTAAGTGGATGCTTTAGTTATTATATTATATGTACATAATTTATCTTGGTCTACTGCTGTGTCATTTTATCACTTACCATGCTCCTTTAACCTATAATATAATTGTCTTAAATCTGCTGGTGGTGTCCCTTTACCTCTCTTTGCAAAATGAAAGTCACAGTTCCCTTCTTAGATATGCTTCTGCAGGGGTGTTAGGGTAACTTTGTTGCAATCTCTTGGGATAGAAATTTAGACTTTTCTCTTGGTCTTTAATAACATGGGTGGGCCACTTTGTTTTTGTGTTTGGCTTGGGTAGATGATGTAAACATTCTCTCTTTCTAGGCTGTGTCCATCTTCCTCCTTTGGCTATGGATAGTAAGTTTTTGCTGGGGATCATTTTTTGTTTGTTTTTTGTTTTTTTGCTTTTCTGGACTGTGTAATATAGCAGTCCCAGACCTGCTGGCCTCATTAGCTTGAATAGTGGGATATTAGAAAAAACAAACAAACTAAAAACCCATTAATGAAACTCACCACTACATCGTTCTTCTGGTTCTAAGATCCCTCGCCAGTCTGCCTTTGTTCTACTTCTCAGAGTCTCCCTCTGTTTGCTTTATACATAATGTCTAGGATTTTTAGTTATAATTAGAGGGAGGAACAAGTAGAAATACATCTCCTTCATGTTCTTTGAAGTGAAATCCTTAAATCTTCTTTTAATTCTTTCGATTGGTTTATAGATGTTTTATTTTTATTTTATAGGTGCTGCATGGTTCTTGTTAAATTTATAGTTATGTCTATTGTTACTATTTGTAAGTTGAGTCTCTGTGGTATCCAGAATACTTGTACCTTCCACCACTTCTCAGTTTCTCTGAAACTATAAGGTGAGTTCCAAGAATCACATGTATGTGTGAAAAACATTCCAAATAGAATCACATTTTATTCTACCTAGGGCTTTGTCTTCATATGCCATATAAATTGGTGTTCTGGAAATTTGGGCTTGAATGTAAGTGAATCTTTAAAATAGTGGAAGCCTAGTCATTGCTTCATTAAGCACCCTAGGAGCAGTGAGCATACCTAGTGCCCAGAATTGGTTTTTAATACTATTCTCCAATAGACAGAATCAGGGCTCCTTAGAAAAGTGGCTGATTCTAAGACTAGGGTAGGAAGTATGCATGATGAGGAACCTGGAGCATCTTTTAGGATCAAAAAGTACAGAAGTGAAAAAATAGGAGTTCCCATCGTGACGCAGCAGAAATGAATCTGACTAGGAATCATGAGGTTGCGGGTTCGATCCCTGGCTTTGCTCAGTGGGTTAAGGATACCATTGCCACGAGCTGTGGTATAGGTCACAGATGTGACCCGGATCCTTCATTGCTGTGGCTGTGGTGTAGGCCAGCAGCTGTAGCTCTGATTTGACCCCTAGCCTGGGAACCTCCATATGCCTCAGGTATGGCCCTTAAAAAAAACAAACAAACAAACAAACAAAAAAGCAAAAATAAATAAATAAATAAATAAATAATTTATTTCTTTATTTAAAAAGAAGTGCCAAAATAAGAACAAAAACTCTACCAGGATGAGGGTAAATCAAAGACTCACCGGAGCCAATGGAGAGCTCTCCCATTGGCCCAAATTAGAACAGTTTCAGCAGCAAAATTAAGTAGCAGATTACAACTCAAATTATAAAATAGAAGAATTCCCTGGTGGCTCAGCAGATTCTGAGGATCCAGCATTGTCACTGCTATAGCTCAGGTCACTTATGTGGTATGGGTTCAGTCCCTGGCCTGGGAACTTTAGTAACACGTGGGTGCAGCCAGAAAAATCAGTCAGTCAACCAATCAATATCCAAGACTCCAAACTGATATAACTAAATAATTAAATAAATAAATAGGGGAACTAGACAAATCTCCGATGCCAAAGAATTCAGAATAATTTATTTAGATGCTGTGCCCTTGAGTAAGTGGAACATATCTCTCCATGCCTTAAGGGTGGTCTGTGAATAGTGGCTTCTTTCCAAAAAGGACAGTACAGGATGGGGGTGGGGGAGTAACTTTACAGAGGAGAACCCGACAAGGCTGCCTCAGCCAGATGATCAAGGTCACCATCACAGTGACAAGTCATGTAGGGAATATGTGCCTTTGATACAATGTCATGAGAATAACCCTTCACTTTTGTGCTCTTCCTCCCCAAACACATGACTCCAGTCTGATGAAAAGAAAAACATCAGACAAATATCAATAGAGGAAAATTCTATAAAATGCCCACTGAGTCCTCTTCAGAACTCTGAAATCATCAAAAGCATGAAAAGTTTGAGAAACTGTTACAGCCAAGAGGGGTCTAAGGAGATACTACTATTATTATTATTATTATTATTATTATTATTATTATTATTATTATTTTGTCTTTTTGCCTTTTCTAGGGCTGCTTCCCATGGCATATGGAGGTTCCCAGGCTAGGAGTCTAATCGGAGGTGTAGCCGCCTACACCAGAGCCACAGCAACGAGGGATCTGAGCTGCGTCTGCAACCTACACCACAGCTCATGGCAACGCCGGATCATTAACCCACTGAGCAAGGCCAGGGATCGAACCGCAACCTCATGGTTCCTAGTCGGATTCGATAACCACTGCGCCACGACGGGAACTCTGGAAATACTATAATTAAACATAATGTAGTATCTCGCATGAGACCCTGGAACAGAAAAGTGCATTAGGTGAAAACTGAGGAAATATGAATAAAGTGTGGATTATAGTTACTAATAATGTGCCAGTATTAGTCCCTTAACTGTAACTAATGTATGATTCTAAAGAAAAATGTTAGTAACAGAGTAAAGAGGCTGTGTTGTAAGTGGGAACTCCTGCATTATCTTCACAGTTGTTTTTTTTTTTTCTGTAAATCTATCTGTTCTAAAGTAAAAAGTTGACTGAAAAAATGCCCGCAAGATCAGTGAATGAATGGAAAGAACAATACGTAACAGCAAACAATGACAGAGATTTTTAAAATATTGTGTAATGAAAGAAACTTTGTGGAAATCATGTTGTCTTAGTTTAAAAATATAGACTAGAATCATTTTATTCTTTTCTTTTCCCTTGCAAAAATAGATGCATATAGAAGGTACAACATTTGGACACTGTGTAACTAAGCCAGCATTTGGCCAATTGCATCGACTTCAGTTAATAGCTTATAATCACAATAATCAGGCCAGGGCTGATGAGCCAAGCTATTGGAACTATTTTTCCAATAGAATAATTGCTTTAATTCAGACCAGGAAACTCTTTGGGGGGAGTTTTATGGTTAGAGTAGTACGTAGACCCATTGAAATTGTTAATTTGTTTACACAGCTATGACCAAAAAGCACAGAAATAACTGGCTCAGATGAAGGGAACAAACCAATAAAAAGGGAATATGAGCAATTTTTCACAATTGTGCTGATTTGATTACCAAAAGGTATATTTTGAATTCATTTTGCTATAGCATCATTGTAAGGCAATGCATTTGTCATCTAATTGTTCATTGCTTTTGATAATGTACATAAATGATAATCAACCTTTTACATTTGCAAATATTTCCCAGTGTTCTGATGCTGAGCTGCTATTTTTCATTGTTTCTTTTTTTAATTACTAAGGTATTTTTACATGCTTAATGATTTATTTTTTGCCAATGGAAATAAAAGGTTTTTTCCTTCATTATAATTACATACATTTATTACCAAAATTTAAAAATATATTGAAAAAGAAGAAAAGAAGCTAACCATAATCCCATCATGTCAACTTTTTAAATGTATTTCCCATTAGGTTTGTTTATTTTTGAACTATAGTTGTGATTCTGTGTATATTCAATTTGTGTCAATAGCTTGGCATAAGCATTTTCTCACGCTATTTAAATGTTTAATAATCACTGTTTTGAGTACTGTAAAATATTAAATCAGTTGTTACCATATGAATTACTAATTTATTAACCTATTGGATATTTAGGGGTTTTCCCCGGTGATATTTTATTTACCCATATATGTTCCATTTCTAGAAGAAAAGTCCAAACCCATGAATTTTTGTGTCTCTGTGTATGTGGTGACTGTAGCAGTCTTATATTTGAAACTCAAGAAAGAAGTGAGGTTCCAGACAGCCAAATATGAAAGTTAAATACAAAGGTTTTTTAAACCACCACATTTATTTGGAATCACATTCATTTAGCATATCAAAGATGGTTAGCTATGTAATGAAGTAGCAAACACACTGCTTTTTGGGCATCACAAGACACTTGCCTATGAAACTGGACCTCAGACTTCAAATTTGTTTTTTAATATGAGGACCTACTGGTGATTATTCCCTCAGTCTTAGTTTGTCCAGAATGTCATTTCACCTTCTTTACTGAATGCTCATTTCCTCATGCATAGAATTCTAGATTGGGGTTCACCCTCGAGGTTCATCTCCACTTACACAGAGTGAACAGTCACTGATATAACAGGGGAGGCATCAAGATCTTCTAAAATGAGAGATGGAACCCTGGGGACAGATTCTATTGAATCAGGGTTCCAGGAGCACATTCTACATTTTGTCTCTGTTGGGAGCAAGGGAGCTTGTGGGCCAGAGGGAGCAAGGAAATTGTTTTTCAAAAACAAAACAAAACAAAAAATCCTGCAAGATTTGACTCTACAAAAAACACCATTGTATACTATACAAGCATATACTCTACAAAAAACACCAACATGTAAAAAAGTGAAAAACAAGGCTTAATTTTCACTAAAATTTGGATGCAAACCAGAGTTTTATTTTATTTTCATTTTTTTCTTTTCTTTTTAGGGCCATACCCACAGCATATGGAAGTTCCAAAACTAGGGGTCAAATTGGAGCTGCAGATGCTGGCCTACACCACAGCCACAGCAACGCCAGATCTAAGCCTCATCTGCGACCTACACCGCAGATCACGGCAGTGCTGGATCCTTAACCCACTGAGCAAAGCCAGGGATCAAACCTGCATCCTCATGGATACTAGTCAGATTAGTTACAGCTAAGCCATGATGGGAACTCCTTGAACCAAAGTTTTATATCGGAACAAGAGCCAAATAATGCCAGAGAAGAAGGAGAAGTCAGAATGCTGAGTCCTAGGGCTGGCTTAGAACAATGAAGTTGCTCAGGATTTTTGACTTGTGTTTTTATTTTGAAGGTGGATGAGTGTAAATAGTAACCAATACTTTAGAAGTTTTAAAAAAGGTCACTGGGAGTAAGGAAGATTTATGGAAAGCTAAGCACCCAGTACTATGAAGTTGGATCTTTTAATCCAAAAAGAGCAGTCAGTGAATTTACTGGGTTGTCTGTGCCTCATACTGCAGTTCAAGGGTTAGAAAGAGACCAGAGCCACAGCTTTGGAATCATTCCGTATCTTGTCTGGATAGGAATAGGGAGGCCATTAGGGAGTCTGCCAAACATTGTATGGGAATGCAAAGGAGAGCCTAGAAGAAAAGAAAATAGATTGAATCTGTCCAAAGAAGACAGACAAATAAGAGGAATTAAAAAAAAAAAAAAAAAGAACTAGGGGAGACGATAGAGACAGAATATATTAACTTGTCCTTCTTGAGAAGTTAGTCTCTCATCTTATTCTTGAAGATATTACTTGCACAATTTCCCAGGGTTATGTTGAAATAAGATAAAGAAAAGGATTAGTTATAAAAAAGGGTTTGGGGAGTTCCTGTCATGGCTCAGTGGTTAACGAATCTGACTAGGAACCATGAGGTTGCAGGTTCGATTCCTGGCCTTGCCGTGAGCTATGGTGTAGGCCGAAGACGCGGCTCAGATCCAGAGTTGCTGTGGCTCTGGTGTAGGCCTGCAGCTACAGCTCCGATTAGACCCCTAGCCTGGGAACCTCCATATGCCATGGTGTGGCCGTAGAAAAAAGGCAAAAAGAGCACAACAACAATAACAAAAAAAAAAAGAAGAAAAAAAGGGTTTGGGAGAGGTTAAGGAAATATGGAACTTTGTCTATTCTCCCATCATTAAATACTAGAGTTTGGTTGGAATGAAGCAACCTGAATTGTGAAATTGGTTAAATGGAAGGAAATGAATTAAAGTGTAGTTTACTATTTGGTTGCAAGGTTGCCTGTGTATTTTTGCCAAACCACGTGCATGAACTCCCAATGTAATGCTCTTTTACCAAATTACTGGAAGAATCTATGGAATTGTCTCATCAAAAAGACAAGAATTTTGTGTACTCCCTGAACAAGGCTCGGTGTCCTCCATCTATTCTTTATATTTTAAAACATCAATAACTGCTTTTGTTATATGCTAAGGTTTTTTTAAAAAAATCTTTTTAGAAGGGGTTACTCCAATTGTTTTCCCTTAAAATTTGAAGTAAAAATGTATAAGGCATGAATAAATAATTTCTTCTGAGTTATATCAACCGATAATCTAACTGTGCATCCTGAAGGTGTTAAAGAATATTTTGGAAAGGTCTCCACTCGCAAAACATTGAAGTGAACAGAATTCTCTTTGATTTGCCCCCAGAGGGGACAGTCTTTTCATGGTGAGCTCAAACTGAGAAAGATTCCCTGGTTCATCAGCATCACGTGGATCCAAATACTCGCTGGGCATGAAGAGTGAGGTAGTCACTAGGTCTGAAACAAGGGTTTTTTCTGGATCCTTAGGGCCCCAGTGTGACCTAAATTACACACACACATGATTTCCAATGACTTCAGTGAAACTTCCTGTGAGCAGTTGGGAAAGGGACTTGGCTCAGAATTCCAAGAAACCCAACCTGAGGTTTTAAACCATAGTCCTTCCCAGTGCTTCGCAACTGATTCAATTTCCATTGAAATCATTGTTGCCCTGGTTCCAATAGTAAACTGAAAAGAGAATTGAATTAGAAAGGAGAAACATTTTGTTGAAAAAAAAAAAAAGAAAAACACAACATTACTCAGTGAGAACATTTCAGAAGGGCCCCAAAGAGACAGACTCCCAAGGAGCTCTTCCCCACATCTATCAGCTTACCTGGAAACAGATGTTTCATGTAACCCAGGTAGTGATTGAAAGTGAGCAGGGGTGGGGAAATTGGGTGAAGAAACCCTAACACCTCCTCTTTCCTTCAGTCTGATTTTTTATCCCCTGAAACCAAAACTTGAGTTGCTGTTTGGCTCAAAGAGCAGAAGAGGACAGAGGAAGTCACAGTGCATTTCCATTTCTTGTCCAGTTTCCAGTCCCCTGTCAGTAGAGCTAAACCTTGGATGGCTTAGCTGCATCCCTGTGGAGGTCTGCTTGGCCGAGAAAGGAAGGAGCTCACGCTGGAGGACAGCAGTCTGCCGCGCTCAGCCCTCATGCTGTCTGTCCCCTCCGACCCCTGTCAGTACTATGATGGAGAGAACAAGATAAAGAATACTCCCTTTCGCATCAAAAAGACAAGAATTTTGTGTACAGCAGGCACAGACAGTGCCTCCTTGGCTAGTGTCCAAGCCAGTTACAGGAATTTGTCTGCAGCAGAACAAAATAAGCCCCAGGACTCGAACAGTAGGTGGTTAAAGTCCACCAACACAGCAACTTCTCCATGATGGGCAAATGTCACAACTAGCAGAGTATTGGGCCAAGTAGATGGAGATTTTTTTTTAAAGATAACATGGTTTAGAGTCACCATCACTGACCCACCAGAATCCTTGTCTCTGCTAGACTTTGGATTGCATTATAATGTTAAATCATTTAATTGCCAACATTTATCTACTTTTTAAAAATAGGGTTCTGAGTCTCAGGCTGCTGAAGAGAATTTTGTCATTAGCTATTTTAAAAAATGTAGCCAAGACGAGCATTCAGATCTCCTGCTGGCGAGTCCAGGCTTAATGATTCACCTTTGGTAGACACAGTGGTTGCCCTGGAGGGCACACAAGTTGGCATGCAGTCCAATAAAGTTTTGAACAGATTGTCCCCCGGCCATTTATATCCTCATACATCTTTTGCTAACAAGTATGAGATGAATTCAAGGGGAGTGAAGTTCCTCAAGATTCTAGAGAAATCTGTGGAAATACTGAAGCACACCACCACATTCCAAACAGCCTTGTCTGAAGGCTCCACTACTTACTAAAGTAGCCTGGATGTATTACCTGGAGGAACATCTAAGAAAACCTACTATTCTGGAGAATTCTGGGGCTTGGAAAGTATATCCACAGCAATGTGGAAACTGATTTCAAGCTGAAATCCCACAGGACTCGCTGGAGTTGTGAGCCTTGTTTTAAAATAGCACAAGGCAGGAATTCCTGTTGTGGCTCAGCAGATTAAGAACCCAACATAGTGTCTGTGAGGATGCAGGTTCAATTCCTGGCTTTGCTCAGTGGGTTAAGGATCTGGTATTGCCACAAGCTTGGGCATAGCTCACAGAGCAGCTCAGATCAGGTGTTGCTGTGGCTGTGGCTTAGGCCTCAGCTGCAGCTTTGATTTGAACCCTAGCCTGGGAAATTCCATATGCCACAGGTGTGGCCCTAAAAAGAAAAAAAAATAATAATAAAATAAAATAGCACAAGGTAAAGAGAAAAGCATGACAATCGCTTTTTTCCCCCCAAAGGGTAAGTAATATAAAAAGTAAAAAAGGGAGAAGAAGTTATAAAGGATTTTGAAAATGAAATATGAAATCTCAGTCCAGTGGAACTATTTAGAATAAAAGACACATAGACTGTAGTTCAAAGGGCAGGAAGTCAGTAAGGCTAAAAACAAATAAATACAGATGAATGAGATAGTATCACTTAATGGTTACAACTGCAGATTTCAAAGTCAGGCCAACTTGACTTGGATTCCCAGTTTGGTCATTCATTAGACCTGTAGCCCTAGGAATGTTTCTTAAGACCTTTTCACCCAAGTTTTTCATTTGTTAAAGTAAGAGATGAACAAACTGATCTCATGGAGGTTCATGAGGCTTTTCAGTGACATGAACTATGTACATATTAAATATGAAGCCTGGCACAGATTAAGTACTCAATAAATGTCGGTTACAGTTATCTTGAAATTAATTAATTATGAATTCCCATTGTGGCGCAGTGGAAACGAATCCAACTAGGAAGCATGAGGTTTTGGGTTCGATCCCTGGTCTCGCTCAGTGGGTTAAGGATCTGGCATTGCCTTGAGCTGTGGTGTAGGTTGCAGATGAGGCTTGGATCTAGCATTGCTGTGGCTGTGGCATAGGCTGGCAGCTGGAGCTCCGATTAGACCACTAGCCTGGGAACTTCCATATGCCGTGGCTGAGGCCCTGAAAGGTCAAAAGACAAAAAAGAAATAAAGTAATTAGAGTCTGAAGGAAAGTGAAGAAGGGGGGCAACTTATTTATTTATTTATTTGGCTGTGCCCACGTCATATGGAAGTTCCCCAAGTGAGGGAGACAGAAGCCTCACTGCAGCAGTGACCAACGCCACAGCAGTAACAACGCTAGATCCTTAACCCATGGAGCCACCAGGGAACTCCAAGGGGCAATTTATTTGGTGGACAGTAGCAGGAAGGAATTGAGATATAAGAAATATTATGGGAAAATGCCAGTAGGTAAGGTGGTCATATTATGTGAAAAAAATTAGCACACATGAGAGTGAGATTGTTGCTATGGGGTTGCCACAGGAAATCCAGGAGATGTCAGCACTGCATGAAAGCATGGATTATGTTCACCAAGGAGGAACTTTTCCTCTGAAAGCTATGAAAAGTTACCATCTTTCTGTAGGCTATATGTTTGAGCTATAGCCGACCAAGTTGCTTAAAATTTCACAAATTAACCTGACTCTTTTTCTTCTCTTTGCATTTCTAGATGCATGAATTTCAATCATTTGACTACTAGTTATCATTCCACCAAAAGTACTTCATGGAGAAGAGGTTACTGGACAAGTCAACTGCTCTGGATTTGCCAAGTAAGTGTAATGGCTACAAAGGGAGAGACTAGCCACAGCAACTTCCCCATCAGTTTGATCCTAGAGTCTGGTGATCCTTGATCTTTAGAGACTGTGCCTGCCACTTGGTTCTGCCCCAAGTGCATCTGCCCTAATTCATGAAATGAAGACGTCGTGGTATCGTAAAGTACAATAGGCCCCCCTTTATCCATGGTTTCCCTCTCCTCAGTTCCACTGACTTGTGGTCAATCACAGTCCAAAAATGTTAAATGAAAAATTCCAGAAATAA
Organism: Phacochoerus africanus; assembly: GCF_016906955.1. NCBI lineage: Eukaryota > Metazoa > Chordata > Mammalia > Artiodactyla > Suidae > Phacochoerus > Phacochoerus africanus. The sequence goes on from NC_062546.1 coordinate 117,885,091, forward strand.
ACAATTCATAACTTTTCAGTTGCATGCCATTCTGAGCAGGGTGATGAAATCTGACATCCAAGTCCATCCCTCAGGATGCGAATCATCCCTTTGTCCAGCACACCCGACCCAATAACCTCTCAGCCTTCCCAGTTATCAGATTGTGGACTCTTGGTATCACAGGGCTGGCATTCACGATTGTCCTTAATAATGTCCCCTAAGAACAAGAGTAGTGATGCAGGCAATTCGGATATGCCAAAGAGAAGCTGAAAAGTGCTTCTTGTAAGTGAAAAATTGGAAGTTCCTGACTTCGTAAGGAAGGAAAAAAAATTGTTGCTGAGGTTGCTAAGATCTGCAAAACATAGTGATACTACGGATGGTTTCAGGCATCCCTGGGGGTTTTGGAATGTGTGCTCCATGGATAAGCAGAGACAAGTACACACACATTTTGCTTGGAGTGAGAGATGCAAAGAGCAGTGAATAGTAGTAAGGAGGTATTCAACAAATGTGGTGCTTGGGAGAAAATAAACATTAAAAACAATAAAATAATCTTATATATAACATTCACATAGAAATTTGTAGCTTGAGTAGTGAAAAAAGTCATCACTGAGGAGTAACGTATAGCTGAGACATAAATCATAGGAAAGAGCCAGTCACTCCAGGATTGAAAGGAATGATGTTCCAGGCAGAAAGTACTAAGGCCCTGAGTAGGAACCAGCTTTGTGTGTTTGAAAGACAAAACAAAGTAGGTCCAGGGCATACTGAAATGAATTAGAAAGGAAAAAGTTATTTATTAGTTAAGGCTGTGTAGGAGTAAATACTAATTAAGCAGAGTGTATTAGTCTATTAATTTACTGCAGCTTGTCATATACTGATGTTGTATAGATTGATACTGTATCAGCTCATTAGAACACAGGAACTGTATGATAGTGTTCTTCCTAGTCTGTCCTTCCAATTCTTTGTGCTCCTATTGTCATATACTTTTCTACTACATATTTATACATACCACATATTATTTTTTTCTTTAAATGTGAATTTTGTTTCAAACAATTTAGGAAGAGTTAAAAAAAAAACAATGTATTATATAGTTACCCAAATATTTCCTAAACATGTTGACTCTTTTTATGGGTCCAGTCTTCTAATATAATTCTTCATAAGCCTGAAGAATTTCGTGTAGCATTTGTTACAGTACAATGTTTTGATAAATATCCTCAGCCAGGAAGGAATAGACGAGATTGTTGTCAAACAGATAAGCACATCCAAAAAAATCTTACATGTAACATACATAATGGTGTAAAACTGAAAGCCTCATATATACTATGGGGTGCAAGGCATTAATGTTCATTCTTATATCTTCTGCTCAGCATTGAACTGCAGGTTTTAAACAGTGCAATTAGGCAAGATAAAAAAGACAATCTAATTGGAAATGAAAAATTACAACTGTTTTGAGTTGCAGACTACAGGAGCATCTGTGTAGAACACCTAAGGAATCTACATAAAGGGTGTGGAGACTACTCAGTGAGTCTAGCAACTTGAAAGATCCAGTGGGCATATACAAAGTAAAAAATTGGAATTCAAAAAAACTATTAGAAAAACTATTGTTAGAAAACTACTATTATACTATTTTTAATAGCAGTAAAAACTAGCAATGCTTAGGTATAAGTCTAACAAAATATCAAAAGGTCTGTATGCTGAAAGCTACAAAACATTGATGAGAAAAACTAATGACCCAGATATATAGAGAACTCTATTGGTAATCATGGATCACAAATCTTAATATTGTTAGGATGGCAGGTGTCCCCAACTCCATCCATAGATTCAGTGTGACACTGATCAAAGCCCAGAATTTTTTTCCCCCTAGAAATTGATAAGATGATTCTACAGTTTTCATGAAAATTCAAAGGATCCAGAATAACTAAAAATTTTTGTAAAAGAAGAACAAACAGAATATTTCCACTTCTGGGAAGATGGAGCAGATATACTTTTTCCTGTGTCTCTAATTAAGTACAACTTCAACACTCTCTGCACATTCTATGTAAAACAAGCACAAAATGACTCTGAAAAGTGGAGAGAAGACACAGGCTAGGAATTTTGAAATATGAGGAATTAATGGTAGTGGGTTTTATTGCTTTTCTTTTTTGCCTTATATATTCCACACTTGAAGTGAAGAAACTGGAAACCAGTAAATGGACAGCCACAGGGAGAGTGGGAGATGGAGAAACCAATGACAACAAAAACCAAAGGACCAGAAAAGGGGGAGTTAGCAAGATGGAAAATTTTAGGAAATAACCACTCTGTTATATGGGATCACACGCACCACCACCACCAACAAAGCAAACTCCAGCCTTTTACACAAGTTTTAAAGTTTGATGTACTCTCATTTGTCTATTTTTGATTGTTTTGCTTGTGCTATTGGTGTCATGTATAAGAAATCATTGCCAAGACCAATGTCAAGAAGCTTTTCCATGGCATGTGGCAGTTTCCAGGGCAGGAAACAAACCTGCGCCACAGCAGCAACCTAAGCTGCTTCTGTGACAATGCTGGATCCTTAACCCACTGAGTCACAGGGGAACACCTGATGGATTTCGTAGTTTTACATCTATTGTTCAGTTCTTTAATGTATTTGAGTTAATATTTTCTATATAGTGTGAGGTAAGAATCCATCATCATTCTTTTGCATGTGGATATCTAGTTTTCCCACCACTATTAGTTGAAGAGACAGTCTTTTCCCCACTGAGTGGTCTTGGCACCCTTATTAAAACTCATTTGTCTGTATATATGAGAGTATATTTCTGACCTCTTTATTCTATATCATGGTTCTATTTGTCTATCTATATGCCAGGATCACACGGTTTTGATTACTGTAGCTTTGTCATATGTTTTCAAATCAGCAAATGTGAGTCCTCCAACATTGTTCTTTTTTGAAATTTTTTTGGCTATTTAGAGTCTTTTGAGATTCAATACTAGTTTTTGGATAAGTTTATTTCTGCAAAAATGCTGTTGGGATTTTAATAAGAATTGCATGGACTATATAGAATTGTTTTGGGTAGTAGGAACATCTTTAACAATATTGGGTTTCCCAATCCATGAACATGGTGTGTATTTCCTGGTATTTGTGTCTTTTTAAATTTCTTTAGGGAATGTTTTATAGTTTTCATTGAGGATATTTATGCTCTTTACAGTTATTTTATTTTATTTAAAAAAATTTTTTTTTATTTTTTTCTGTCTTTGCTATTTCCTTGGGCCGCTCCCGTGGCATATGGAGGTTCCCAGGCTAGGGGTCGAATCGGAGCTGTAGCCACTGGCCTACGCCAGAGCCACAGCAACATGGGATCCGAGCCGCATCTGCAACCTACACCACAGCTCACGGCAACGCCGGATCCTTAACCCACTGAGCAAGGGCAGGGACCGAACCTGCAACCTCATGGTTCCTAGTCGGATTCGTTAACCACTGCACCACGATGGGGACTCCTCTTTACAGTTATTTTAAATCTGTCAGGAAGATCTGTGTCTCCTCAGGGTCAGTTTTTGGAATTTTATTTTTTCCTTGATTGATCCAGTATTTCCCTGTTTGTATGCCCTGCTAGCTTTTGCTGGGATTTGGGCATTGGATAAAACAACCACCTCTCCAAGCCTTTGCTCCCTGGTTTCATATAGGGAGAGATCTTCACCATCAACCCAGCTGGAGGTTCTAGGACCCGTCAAACCTTACCTGCTCTCTTACCCTGGCATTTCCCTGCAGAACTGCAACTTCATTGTCTTGCTCATCTCTCTTTTCTGCAGCTCCCAAACTCTAGCCCTGGTCGCTTCAGCACTGTGAGTCAGGCAAGACAAAAATTAGTCTCTTGAGAGGCCCCAAGATAAGCCAGAATGTTTGATGGGTGATCCACTCTTCTCTTCTCAACCTGAAGGAGAAGCCCTCGAATTGAAGGTTTCTTCCCCCTTGCTCCAGGCAGTGCTACACAAGGGAGCCATGCCAAGTGCCATAAAGTTTCTTACCCCTTGTGTTGGAATCCATTTTTTTTAATTTATTTTTTTCCCACTGTACAGCAAGGGGATCAAGTTATCCTTACATGTATACATTTTTACCCCCACCCTTTGTTCTGTTGCAACATGAGTATCTAGACAAAGTTCTCAATGCTATTCAGCAGGATCTCCTTGTAAATCTATTCTAAGTTGTGTCTGATAAGCCCAAGCTCCCCGTCCCTCCCACTCCCTCCCCCTCCCATCAGGCAGCCACAAGTCTCTTCTCCAAGTCCATGATTTTCTTTTCTGAGGAGATGTTCATTTGTGCTGGATATTAGATTCCAGTTATAAGTGATATCATATGGTATTTGTCTTTGTCTTTCTGACTCATTTCACTCAGTATGAGAGTCTCTAGCTCCATCCATGTTGCTGCAAATGGCATTATGTCATTCTTTTTTATGGCTGAGTAGTATTCCATTGTGTATATATACCACCTCTTCCGAATCCAATCATCTGTCGATGGACATTTGGGTTGTTTCCATGTCCTGGCTATTGTGAATAGTGCTGCAATGAACATGTGGGTGCACGTGCCTCTTTTAAGGAGAGTTTTGTCCAGATAGATGCCCAAGAGTGGGATTGTGGGGTCATATAGAAGTTCTATGTATAGATTTCTAAGGTATCTCCAAAGTGTTCTCCATAGTGGCTGTACCAGTTGACATTCCCACCAACAGTGCAGGAGGGTTCCCTTTTCTCCACAATCCCTCCAGCACTTGCTATTTGTGGACTTACTAAGGATGGCCATTCTGACTGGTGTGAGGTGGTATCTCATGGTAGTTTAGACTTGCATTTCTCTAATAATTAGGGATGTTGAGCATTTTTTCATGTGTTTGTTGGCCATCTGTATATCTTCCTTGGAGAAATGTCTATTCAGGTCTTTTGCCCATTTTTCAATTGGGGTGTTGGCTTGTTTTGCTGTTGGGTTGTATAAGTTGTTTATATATTCTAGAGATTAAGCCCTTGTCGGTTGCATCATTTGAAACTATTTTCTCCCATTCTGTAAATTGTCTTTTTGTTTTCTTTTTGGCTTCCTTTGCTGTGCAAAAGCTTTTCAGTTTGATGAGGTCCCATGGGTTTATTTTTGCTCTAATTTCTACTGCTTTGGGAGACTGACCTGAGACAATATTCATGATGTTGATGTCAGAGAGTGTTTTGCCTATGTTTTCTTCTAGGAGTTTGATGGTGTCCTGTCGTATATTTCAGTCTTTCAGCCATTTGGAGTTTATTTTTGTGCATGGTGTGAGGGTGTGTTCTAGTTTCATTGCTTTGCATGCAGCTGTCCAGGTTTCCCAGCAATGCTTGCTGAATAGACTTTCTTTTTCCCATTTGATGTTCTTGCCTCCCTTGTCAAAGATTAATTGACCATAGGTGTCAGGGTTTATTTCTGGGTTCTCTGTTCTGTTCTATTGGTCTGTCGGTCTGTTTTGATACCAGTACCACACTGTTTTGATGACTGTGGCTTTGTAATATTTTTTGAAGTCTGGGAGAGTTATGCCTCCTGCTTGGTTTTTGTTTCTCAGGATTGCAGAATCCATTTTTAGTTGACAATAGCCTGTATGCTGCAGCTTCTCAACCGGTCCCTAGACTCCTCATAGAGGTATTGCAGTTCATATCTTGTTAACTTTGTGTCTCTGTGGGTGAAGGAGGGCTTGTGGCTTACTAGACTTCTACTTTGCTAATTTCACTTGTTTAATTAATTTTTGACAGAGACATGCAAGCAATTTAATGGAAAAAGTATTGTTCTTTTTAGCATATGGTGCAGTAACAGTTAATTAATCACCCATAAGGAAAAAAGAAGAAAAAATAAACTTTGATTCTTACTTTGTACCATGTAAGAATTATGGTACAGTTATAAGTTCTGTATATATATGGTATATATATGTATATATATAAGTTCTAGAATAGTTATGTCATCTTGAAAATCAGAAACAGTGTTTGAATACTCACATCACCTTGTTACTTAATATAAAGGTACTGTAATTAAGATAGTGTGGTAATAATCAAGATAGTATGGTACTGGTTTAAGAATAGGTAAGTAGGCCAGAGGGACCTAATGGCAAGTCAAGTAACAGATCAGCACATAGAGGCAAACTTTTTTGACAAAGGTGCTGTTGTTAATGTGGAAAGAAAAATCTTATCATCAATGTTATTCTTCCAACTGGATATCTTTATAGGAAAAAATATGAACCTTGACCTATATTTCACACTATGCAGAAATTTCAACTGAAGATGGATTATAGACTTAAATATAACAGCTTAAAATATAAAGTTCTTTGCTACCTGGAGATTATCTTTGCTATATTGAAGTAGGCAGATTATTTAGCATATAAATATCACTAACAGTAAATGAAATACTTGAGAGATAGGGTTTCCTCAAAATTCAAAAAACATTTGTTCATCAAAAGATATTAAGAAAATGAAAAGGCACAGATGGGGAAAAATATTCAAAATAGACATATGACACAAAGAACTCATATCAAGATTGTATTAAAAAAAACTTTTACAAATCAATAACAAAAACCAAGCCAACTCATTAAAGATAAGAAAAATATTAAAATAGACCCTCAAAAAGGGAAGATGTACGAATGGTTGGTCAACACATAAAACATACTCAACATCTTTTATCATTATGGAAATGTAAATTAAAACTACAGTAATCACTAGTACATACTCATTAGAATTTCTAAATATAAAATTGACTATAAATTTCAGTTGTTGAAGAGGATGCAAAGCAACCAGGGCTCTCATACAGTGTGGGTGGGAATATAACATAGTACAGCCCCTTGAGAAAGTTATTAAAACATTTTATTTTGTAGGATTAAACATACGTCTATCTTAGGAACCAGCAGTTTCATTTCTAGTGATTTACCCCCAAAGCAATGAATCCAGGTACCCATCCAAAGACTTGCACAATAGCAAAAAAAAAAGAAAAATTGGAAACAATCCAATGTCCATAAACAGGAGAATGAATAAATGAATTGTGGTATATTCACACTGTGGACTGGTCTGCAGCAATAAAAATGAACTGATTGTGGATATGTGCGACATTCTTGACAAATCTCAAAAATAACATGCTGAGCAAGAGAAGCCAGACATAGAAGGGTACATAACTGTGTTGTTCCACTGTTTAAATGGTATCTGTGGCTACTGAAATCCAGATGCTGTGGAGGTGAGGACAGACTAGAAAGAGACCTGAAGACGGTTTGTAGTGTGATGTCTGTGCTATAGACCTTGGGGTGTTGGTTACAGGGGTGCACATGCTTGTGAATACTTATACTGTTCACTAAAGACCTGTGTATTTTAAAATCCCAATGTAAGTTTACCTTCATACATTTTTTTTTTGTCTTTTTTAGGGCTGCACCCATGGCATATGGAGGTTCCCAGGCTAGGGGTCGAATCAGAGCTGTAGCCACCTGCTTACACCACAGCTCACAGCAACACCAGATCCTTAATCTGCTGAGCAAGGCCAGGGATTGCACCTGTGTCCTCATGGATGCTAGTCAGATTCGTTTCTCCTGAGCCATGACAGGAACTCCTACTTTCAAACAAATTTTTTTAAAGAAAAATGAAATTAAAAAATTTTTCATTAAACAAAAACAGGGTCATTCATTACAAGCAGATGAACACTAATGGGAATACCAAAGGTAATTTTTCAGGCAGATATAATAGATGATGATGAAGATGTAGTTGAAACTCTCAGAAGCTGTGGGGGGCAAAGTAAATTGGTGCCACTTTTAGAAACTGGCATTCTTGGAGTTCCTGCTGTGGCTCATTGGATTAAGAACCAGACTAGGATCCATGAGGATACAGGTACAATCCCTGGCCTTGCTCAGTGGGTTAAGGATCCGGCATTGATGCAAGCAGCGGCCTAGGTCGCAGATGTGGCTCGAATCTGGCATTTCTGTGGCTGTAATTTAGGCCTACAACTGCAACTCCAATTTGACCTCTAGTCTGGGAACTTCCATATGCCACAGGAGTAGCCCTAAAAAAACAAAAACAACAACAAAAAAACTCAAAAACCAAAAAACCTTTTGGCCTTCTCTATAAAACCAATGACCCAGCAATCCCACAGCTCCTTACCCAGGACTGCACATCTGTAACTGGGATTTGGCAGCAGACAATATTCCATGGCCTCTGCAGTTTTCATAGAAGATGGGAAATTCAGTAGCAAGGTCAGAGTCTAAGAAGAATCTCTGTTTAGATGGTGAGACTGATGGAGATTATCCTGTGATAGAACCTGCATCCTTGAACAGAACTGGGAATCCAGGAGGCTGAGCCAAGGGTTGTATGCAGGGAGAGCCACAGACCCACAGGAGCACCATGTGACCTGGCAGGCTGGCCCTAACAGCCCCAGCAGCACATCCCCCAGCCCACCTCAGCTGCCATACCACCACAGCTCCGGACCTCCCCGGAAATGACCAACACCTGCAAATCCAAGGCTGTGGAAGCGCCTCCAGGTAGTCTTACTATTTCATTTAATAAAAACTGAGTCAGTTCTCTGATAAAAACAAAAAACAGAACACTGATGACAGGTGGCACCTTTCATCATGACGTTTTTCTACCCAGATCTTTGTCTTTTATCTCCAATGCATTCAATCAGAATCTCCTGTGTTCCTTCCATTTTCCTGGCACAGCAGGCTCATCAGAGGGTTGAGATGGAAGGGGGCTTAAAGTAAAGAGAACAGCTAAGTCAAAGGCACCAAGATGAGTGAGGAAACAATATAGTATTTGGGGAATTGAAGGTCATTCGGTCTCACTGGGCTGTAGGCCGTAAAGGGAACTAGGGCGGGAGAGGAAGGTGGCAAGTTAGCCCAACCTCAGATGGGAGGAATTCTGCAGATCTGTTTGGATTTTCAACTTCTCCAGATCTCATGAGTTTTTGCCACATCACTCACAGTTCCAAAGATTAAAGACTCCATCACTTTATTACCCTAAGATTTTTTGAAAAGCAAATGCTCTCCAGAAGTTTGAGAATTATCTCTCTGAAAATGTATTCACATGAAGAATATAAAACTATATTTTGGAAAACAATTTTTTTTTTTGTATTTAATCTGCACTTGAGAGAGTAGTAAGAAAGGATCCAGTTTCTCACTGGATCTCACACCAGAAGCACTGACCCAATTCCTACTAAGACCATTCTCCGCAGACTTCATTATCTACTTCCTTTGCAGGTTTGTGTTGGAATGTTTTAAAGACTCTGTCTAGGGATGCTTTAAGGAAAGGAGGAATTAAGCCTATCTAAAAAGTGAATGGAAAGCACTTCACTTAATTCTTCTCCTGACCAGCTTACTCACTCTTTCTACTAGTACATGGAACTTTCCTGTTCGTCCAATCTATGACCTTTTGTTTCCGTTTCTTTTGTCATTTAGATAAGACCTATGGATCATCAGTTCAGACACTCTTTTCACGTATCCTTTAGTTTCTTTACTCTGGTTTTTCTGCCCAGTAAAACCCCAGTGAACATCTTCAAGTCCCTGGGAAAGAGGGAAAGGAAATAAGAGTAGGGAAAAGCAATTAGATAGGAGCCAGCCTAGAAGTAGGAAGTCCACCATGATGGTCTGCCTACAATCTAGGCAATAAATGGAAGAGACTAAACAAGCAGTGGAACACAAAGCATAAGAATCAGATTCTAGGAACATCAAGGAAGTGGAATTATAAGACTTTGTTTCTGGATTTTGCAGCTGAATTGTGGCCAGCTATTCTCTAAAACCAGTGACAGAGTAGACTTTGATCAAGAGGATACAATCCACTATAGCTAAGAATTTGAAGTCCTTTTGAGGTCTGCAAATAGAGCTTTTCCGGAGTTCAGGAGAGAGTTGAGAGATGCATAGGTGACTTGGGAGTCATCAGTGTGTAAGCAGTAATTGGAGCCAGGGGGTTTAATTAACCTACAAAAGGAAAATGTGTTGAGAGAGAAAAGGAGAAACCCCAGGCCAGAACAGATGAGTCCATTAAGGAAATGTGTCAAGAAGCCAAGGGAAAGAAAGCAAAAAAAAAAAAAAAAAAAAAACCCAAAAACAAAACCTGAATAATGAGCAGAAGCAAAGGCTAAAAGGTTAAGAAAGATAAGGATAAAAAATGTTTTTTGGATTGAACAATCAAGTGTCAATTATTGACCCAGAGAGAAATATGTAATCACATTTAAGGCTGGAAAACAAGTTTGCAATAACTTGAGAAGTGAATATAAAATGATAAAATGGAGAAAACTTAGAAACTGTCATTTAATAAACTTGGCTAAAAAGGAAGAGAGGATGATAAAAGGGCACTGCATGGATGAGGCAGTATTTTAAAGGTGATGATACTTTGAGTATGTTCAGATGCTGATGGAAAACAACTCAGAGATAAGGAGAGATGGATGATTGAGAAGAAGACGATAGAAGTAGATGGAGTAAGGATCCCAAGAGGTGGGTGGGGATAGGAGCCAGAGCACAGGCAGGGAGATTTTTAAAAAATTTTTTATTGAAGTATAGTTGATTTACAGTGTTGTTTTAATTTCTGGTGTGCAGCAAAGTGATTCAGTTTACACATATATACAGTATTTTTTAAAACTGTTTTCCATTATGGTTTGTCAGACAACATTGAATATAGTTCAATATAGCTGTACAGTAGGACCTTGTTGTTTGTTCCCTGTATGTACGATAGCTTCTATCTGCTAACCCCAGCCTCCCACTCTATCCCTCCCCCAACCTCCTTCCCCTTGGCAACCACAAGTCTGTTCTCCTTGTCCATGAGTCTGTTTCTGTTTCATAGATAGATTCATTTGTGTCACATTTTAGATTCCACATGTAAGTGATATCACATGGTATTAATATGTCTTTCTCTTTCTGACTTTACTTAGTATGAGAATCTCTCATTGCCTCCATGTTACTGTGAATGACATTATTTCCTTCTTTTTATGACTGAATAATATTCTATTGTATATATGGATCATATCTTTTTTATCCATTCATCAATTGGTGGACATGTAGGTTGTTTCCAGTCTTGGCTATTGTGAATAGTGCTGCAATGAACATATGGGTGCATGTATCTTTTTCAATTATATTTTTGTCTGGTTATATGCTCAAGAGTGGGATTTTCTGGATCACATGGTAACTCCTTCCTTAGTTTTCTGAGGAGCCTCCATACTGTTTTCCATAGTGGCTGTACCAGTTTACATTCTCACCAACAGTGTAGAGGGATTATTTGAGACTGAAAAAGCTTTCCTTGTTGCTTTGATTTGAAACATAATGATTAGGAATGAAAGCAGATGTAGGCAAGTAGGCTGGTGGGGTCTGGATTTAGAGCAGGAGTAGCTGGAATTTTTTCCCAAAGGCATCTATTTCTTACATCAGTTATTTTAGGGAAGTGAAGGGAGAGAGTTGAGGTTAAAAGATAAAAGGGACTAGGGCAAAGGAGAAAGAAAATGAAGATGAAGATCCATCCTAAGATTGACACCTGTAGATGGCTACTTTCAGATTCTCAATTCTGCCTTCTACTTGAATTACCTGGGGAACTTTAAAAAGTCCTTACTCCCAGTTTCCAACCTTGATTTAATTGTTTTGGGCAGAGCATTTTCCAAAAACTCCTTAGGTGATTCTAAGGTACAGAGTTCAGAAAGTTCTGCTCTCATTCCTTTGTTTTTATGATTTTGCCCAACTGGATTTAGCAGGTTGATGTCAGCAAAGGCAGATGGTTGAACTGACCAGAGTTAGAGTTTTGCTGGGTACGTTCAGAGGAAGGACAATGGAAAGATATTGAAGGGCTGGTCCATAGAGTCTAGGCCGGGATGAGAAAATAGATACAAGAGGTGATTAAAAAGACTAATAGTAAATAGAGCAGCCAAGGAGTGGTAAACACATGTAGAAAGAGGAAGAGGGTGATCTGGATGCAGTGAAGAAAGTAGCATTCATTCCCTTTCAACTTTCTAATGATCTAAATCTATTCCTTCAGTCACATGCCCTTGAAAATAATTTTTAAAACATTTTAGACCAAAACTATGAAAAGAAATAGAGAAAATAGAGTTTAAAAGAATTAGTGATGAGGTTAGGGCTTAAAGTGTGGAGGAACAGAAAGCATAGATGCTGGGGAAAAATTTCCCATTCAAAAAAGGTATGTAAAAAATACATATATCTTACTCCTTGTGTATCAGTCTAAGTTTACTTGTGACAAAGAATATTTAGCACCTAAAAAAGTAATCAGAATCTTCAGTTTTGGTGGTTGTAATGTAGTCGCAGTAGTATGATTTTTAGATAATCCCTCCTTCGGAAGTAGTGATATAAATGTTTTTTCTCTAAAGAAAGGATGTGATTAATAGAATTTAAGGGTCCTGGCTTTTTTATTATTAAATTATTGGAATGACCTTAAGTCATCCGCATATAATAGAAGGTTTTATACAATAGAAGCCCCAGAATAAGATGCTTGATAAAACACAAACAGACCTCAAGACAAAACTCATTTACTCTGGATTTCTGTAAGAGTCTAGGGAAAAATCTGTGAAGTACTCCTAACAGATGAAGTGACAATAAGATGGGGAAAAAAGCAACAGGAGCCTTCACAGCCTGTAGCAGCGCAAGGGGAAGCCTCAATAATGGCTCAAGAAAAGAGAACCTAAAACATGTTCTACGAATGCTCACGTTATTCCACAAGGAGTCTTCGAAAAAAGGCAGAGCATTATTCACTGGAATTTTTTCCCCATTGTTCTCGCTCATTAAAACTGGCCCTGTTTTGTCTTCCTCTGAGACTGTTTGAATTGTAGATTTCAGTGTCCTTTGAACTTTGTTCTTTGATAAAAGTTGGGCAGAAAACACATGCCACATACAACTGTGGACCTGAGATTTGAGACTCGTGATAGTCCTGGGGAGAGCTTCCTGCCCTGTGCCAAAAAAAGGAAGACAAGTATTCACACTGACCAGGAGGCAAAATATTTCCATAGTTAGTCATTAATATCCACTAAGAAGCATCAGTGAACTGCACACTTTTTAGATTCAAGGGGTTATTTAAAAAATCCTGTTTACCATCCCCATGAGGCTGACAGGGCACAAGTCAACATTTCCCAGGATTGGTGTCCAACCACTTCCACCCAAATGATTCCTGGAAAAACACATGTTTCTGTTTCTTCCTCCTCAAAAGACTGGTATTTTTTTGTTTGTTTTTTGTTTTCCTTTTCTTTTCTTTCCCCAGTCACATCTATGGCATAGGAAATATCTGGAGCTGATCCTTAACACACTGGTCGAGGACACACCAGATCCTTAACCCACTGGTCAAGGACAGGGATCGAACCCACATCCTCACAGAGACTAGTTGGGTTCTTAACCCGCTGAGCCACAACAGGAACTCTGATAGTGCATTTTGAATAGCCTCAAAGTAAGCATGTGACAAATTCAAAAGATTATGGTGGAGTTTTGTTTACAATTTTTTTTTCTCTCCCTGACTTTTTTCTTCCTTCTCGCAGATGAGAGACTATAAATGTAGGCATTTATGATTTAGGGTTCTCTTTGATTTGAATAGTTTTCTAATGTGATAGTTTAAAATGATTGAGGTTTGTATTCCTTTCTTTCCTCCCAACAGGCTGTTTCTGTGTGTCTTAGTAAATTTATGTTGCTGCTCTATTCCAACTGGCCAGGTTGTGTTGCACTCATGTTACCCAGATCAATCTTCCTCGTAATTAAAATACATAAGTGCTAAAATATGGCTCAGAGGACTTCAATGGGATGCCATATATTTGAAGGGAATTTTTGAGCAGAAAATGCAAAGCTTGTCATAGTCTCATAATGTGACAGAAAAACAGATCCCAGAGCAATACTGCTTCCCAGTTCCAGCATGGGACAACCAGGGGAACTAACCCACTGAGCTCCACTCTGGGAAGAAGAAGTTGGGATCCAGGCTTTAAATTTCACTGCACCCCCAACCCAGGAAGTAGAGCAATACCGAGGTGTTACATAGTCATAGGAAGTCAGGGAGTGTCTTCTGCACCTTGCCCCACAGGGAAATGGACAGAACTCTCCCTTCTATACCTCATGTGGTCAGACATACTGAAAAGAAGGTAGACTGAATTGATGAAATGTTAATAAATCCAAGAAGCCAGCAGAAAAGTAAGAGGATAGCATGTTTAATTTCCAGAGGGCTGCCAGAAACATTTTTCAGTATAATCACCTCCTGACTCAACACAATGGATTGAGTGATGGTTAAGTTTTCTGGCTTTGCCAGAGAAAAAATGATTTGAAAAAGGAACCCAACCAAGCCAGTCCAGTGTTGCTGCATTTAAAAGTCCACCTCATCCTTGAACTTTTATTCTCATGGGATTTAGCAAAGTTGGAAAAATGAGGACATGAACCACACAACTGTGTGTATGTTATTCATAGAGTTACCCATGCTTTTCTCTTTGGGCAGCTGTTTTGCTGGCAAGAACCAAATGCTACTTAATGTTGTTTAAAAGTGGGGACAACGACCCATCTGTGAGAGCAGCTAAAATGAAAAATAGTGACAATGGCCAATGCTAGCAAGGATGTGAAGGAAATTGATCCTGTACATTCTTGGTGGGAGTGTAAAACTGTACAGTCACTCAGGAAAGTAGTCTGGCAGTTTCTTAAAAAATTAAACATGCATTAATCCTATGATTCAGCAGTCACACTCCTAGCTATTTATCTCAGAGAAATGAAAAACTTATATTCACTCAAAGAGCCACATGCAAATGCTCATAGCAGCTTTACTGGTCCTAGACAAAACCTGAAAACAACCCAGATACCCCTCAATGGGTGAATGGTTTAAGCAGACTGAGGCGTGTCCATACTGTGGAATACTATTCAGCAGTACCAAAGCATGAATGTTGAACACATGAACACACACCACACCTGGGATAGATCTCAAGGGAGTTGTGTTGAGTGAAACAGCCAATCTCAAAATGTCACATAAGGTATGATTCCATTTATATAATATTCTTAAGATGACAAGATTATAAAGATTGAGAACAAATCAGTGATTGGGGTTAGGGATGGGTGTGGTGGGGGAGAGTGAATGTGATTTTAAAAGGGTGACACAAGAAAGATCTTTTGTACTGAGGGAACAGGTCTCTTCTTGACTGTTGGTGATGGCTATGTGAATCCACACATGTGATAAGATTGCATAAAACTAGACACACACACACACACACACACACACACACACGTGCATAAAACTGGTGAGATCTGAATAAGGTATGTGAGTCCTAACAGTATTACTTTTGTAGTTTTGCTGTTGTACTAAAGGTGTTGCCATAGGAGAAATTGGGTGAAAAGTACCTGGGAACCCCTCTATTTTTGTAACATTCTGTGAACAAAATACAAAGTTAAAAAGTTGGGAGAAAAGGAATAGAACATGAAAACAGGGCCACCCTTTGAAAGGCTATCTGAAAAATATGACCAACTTTATTTTGTGGAGATAAAGCCAGAGTGACAACTTATGGATGGATGGTGGCTATAGAAATAGAAATGATTCCCAAACTGATTCTTTCATATGACCAGTGTATTTTCATGTTTCAGGAAGTTAACAAAACCTGATTCGGTGTGTTGATTGACACTTCCTTTTAATTGGGACATGTCTGTTTTTCCTAATGAAAAATGTTCTAGGAGACCAAGCAGCTTCAAGATGCTGTTTTATTATTGGCTTTGAACTGATGCCACATCCACTTTCTGAAGACATGCAGCGGTTGATAATAGCCGCTGGGGGTCAGACTTCCCCATGGCACCTCCTCAGACATATCTCAGACCCAGTGCATCTGCAAAGCCCGGACCTACAGATTAATAGGACTCAAATCTTCCTTTCTTCTTATAAGGGCTCACCAAAGCAGACAGAAATATTGGTGTTTGTGTTAATCACCCAGCTCAGAACACAAACAGATCCAGGGATCTTGGAAGAAATACCAGAGTAGTTATATAAATCTTAGTTAAATACATCCTAGTTAATGAGGAATTCAGCAGAGGGCTAGTGTTTTCTTTAACCTCTGGATAAAATACAGTCTTCCTGCAATCTGGGGAGAGGAGCCCCGTCCTGGACCCCACCCAGCCATGCCTTTACCATGGGACAAGAGTCCCAATTCTTGTTTCAAATGGCTGGAAAAGAAACCCATAGATTTTGTGAGCAATGATGAGCTGAAGATAATTCTTAAAAATACCTTAATAAAGGGGAAATGTCAGCCTCAGGCTATGGGCAAAGGGGCACATTTTAAGAAGGAGTCGGTTATGAATCACAGAAGAGAATAAACCAGGATTGGTATAGCCAGATTCTAGAAGTTGGTTTTGAGTTTTTTGAGTTTGACCAGTGTATCGCTGTCTCTGATGGCCAGGGCATGGCCCAGAAATGCCAAGAGCTGAGTTACTGTGTTGCAATAAGATGAGGGTGAGGGCTAGGTGCCAGCCAGCAACACCATGCACACAGGTCCAGAAAAGATGCTGGTGCCCGCCGGGGGTCATTGCCTCTAGTTGGTTCTCTGAAGATGCTGTGGTTGAGTCATAAGCGAACCTTTTGCATTTATGCCTTTACAGAACCAATTACTCAAACTTCTCACAGAGGGAGAAGAGATTTTATCTTCCCAAAGGTGAAAAAGGGATTTCCAAGTGATCAATTTCACAGATCAGGCACCACCTGGTCTTGAGGCTTCAGTAATTGCATCTCTTTTCTCTACATGTATTTCTAGGTGGTGTGCAGATTCTGGAACATGCATGCAACTAAAATGTTTTTGGAGACTGTGTCCACCTGTTCTTATACTTTGAGAATCTAGTTAGTACCAAGGGATTTCCAAGATTCCCTCCTGTCTCCTTCACATACCTTGCTACTCTTGCTTTGCAGGGTGAGTTGCAATGTCATCACTTAAGATTCAAGAGCTCTCAGCAAACAGTCTAGAACAGATTAAAAGAAATTTCCTGAAATCCCTGTCTTGGAAACCTGAGTGGCAAGATACACCACTTGCATCAAATGGTAAGAAATACGGTCGCGCATTAAGTGAAGCCCTAACAATTAAAGCCATCAACTTTAACAGAGGTTGAGAAAACAAAAGACGTTCCAGTTTACAGTGGCCCCAAGCCAGGAGACTGCTGAGACTGGAGAAAACTCAGACTGCAGACTGAAGAATGCTATCTTCTAAGAGGAATGTGCTAATGAAAGTTTTCAGGAACAGCAGTTTTGTCAAGTTTCTTCCAGAATGTTAATCAGCCAGGACTTCAGAATATTACTGGTCAGGTAAATAGTCTCTGGCAGGTGCAAGGAAGAGAAACACACAAAATCTCCCTTGAGCAAGTTTAGGGGGAATAAAATCTGATGTTATATGCTGGCTTTTAACTCTTTTCAGTAACGATAAATTACCTTGGTTATCGATGAAAGATTGAAATATCACCTAGACCTTTAAGGATATAAGTATAGTTTATGGAAGAGGCAAGGGCAAAACAGAAAAAAAAAATGCTGCCCTGAGAATGAACTTGGGGTTTTCTGCCTACTACAAGATTAAATGAATGTTCCTTGTCGTTGGCAAAAAAAGTAATTTTAGGTCTCAGCTTCTACGAGTTTTGCATCAGTCTTCTCTAAAGTTGCTTCTTTTGATCTCAACTTTCTGTTGAGAGATTCAGGTAAAAGATTATATGATTCCCAATAACACATTTATCCAGCTATGACTCCAAAAATTCTGAGCTGCATAAACAAGTAAGATAAAGTCAAACACGCACGTGTGAGCAATCAGAGCAAAAACCCATGTTGTCTGTACCTACTGTATCTGAGGTTGAACACTGAGTTATAAGGCTCACTCCTACACTTCCCTGCATTCAGAGAGGTAAACACCTCAATTTCAGGCACTGAATTTCCTGCTCTGTGTTAACAGTTGTTCAATACCTTTGAGATCGCCAAAGAGTTGCTGGGTTGTGGCAAAACTGCCATGGAGTGGATTCAAATAGGGCTCTGCTTACAGAATGACCTGGGTATTGTTCCTGCTGATGTCACTTAAAATTGTGCTCAAGCTACTCAGACTTTCTGACACTCTGTTCTAAATCTGTAAATGAAAAGAATACACCTCTCCTAGAGAGCTGTCATGGGCATTAGGGAGGTTTGCATGTAGTAGAGATTGCATGTAGTAGGGGGCAGAGTTTGCATGTGGAAGGGGGCGTCCTATCACTCCCTCGGCACATTGAATGAACATACTTGGAAAAGTTATTCAGGAGTTTCCTTCCTGGCTCAGCAGTTAATGAACCCAACTAGGATCCATGAGGATGCGGGTTTGATCTCTGGCCTCTATTAGTGGGTTGAGGATCCCACGTAGCTATGGCTGTGATGTAGGCTGGCAGCTACAGCTCTTATTCGACCCCTAGCCTGGGAACCTCCATATGCCATGGGTGCAGCCCTAAAAAGTAAAAAGAAGAAAAGTCATTCAACTTCAACATTTATTCTGGGGAATGTCTCAGGTCCTACACTGGATTTGCTGGCTTCACACGGAAAAGCATTTCTAAGGCCACAGAAGTCCTTACAATTTCATTTTTTCCAGTTTTATTGAGATATAATTGACACCCAACACTATATAAGTTTAAGGTGTACAGGGTAATTATTTGGCTTATGCACATCATGAAATGATGACCACAGTAAATTTAGGGAACATCCGTCATGTCACATAGATATAAAATTAAAGAAGTAGAAAAAATATTTTTTTCCTTGTGATGATAACTCTTTGGATTTGCACACTTAACAGTTTTCACATATAACCCCCAAGAGTGTTAATGATATTGATCATGTTTATGTTACATCCTTTATATTTATTTATAACTGGAAGTTTGTACCTTTTGACCACCTTCGTCCAATTCTCCCTTTCCCACCTTCGGTCTCTGGTAACCACAGATCTCTTTCTCTAGGAGTTTATTTGTTTGTTTTTGAAGTATAATGGACCTTCAGCACTCTGTTAGTTCCTGATACACAGCACCGTGATTCGATAGTTACGTCCATTTAAAAATGGTCCCTATGATAAGTCTCATTGCCATCTGTCACCATACACAAATAGTACCTAATTGTTGACTATATTCCCACCCTGGACGTTTCAGAGCTGTGACTCATTTACTTTGTAACTGGAGATCTGTGCCTCCTAATCTTCCTCTCCTTTTCTCTCTTCCCATCCTCCTCCCCCCTGCCCTTCCTTTCCTTGACAGTGTTTCCCTCCCTAAGCCAGGAGTACAGCTTTCCTTTTAAGAAGTACTGTTTTCTTTTCATGCAGTGACTGGTTCAGAAGAATCAGAAAGCAGGCAGCATAGTAGTAGAAGCTGAAATTGAAATCACTGGAGGGTTTTTTTTTTTTAATGCAAAAAGCTTGCGATATTCATTTATTTTTAAATTATACATGCGTGCTTATCTCTGCTGCGCTTGGTTTTCTCCTTATCTGCTGATTCCTAGCCTGACCCTTTTCTTCTCTCCTCCTTCTTCCCATCACAGAAATGAATGTGACCTTAAAACATTTTTGTGCCATTTCTCTTTTGGTTCGATGTCACACAATCTTGCTGGAGAAGTGGAGGTAGCTTCAATTCATCTTTAATTCCTTGCTTTGTGTCCTCCAAACTTGATAACTATTTCCTTCCTAAAAAAGATAAAATTCCAGAGTCTCTCCTTCCATTGAACTCCATTCTCCTTTCACTTCTGAGCTGTGAACCATCTCATAATTATGATTCTTCACATGAAACCCTCCCCTTAGACTTCCTGTTCTTTTATTTGTTCTTATAGATAAGAGGATGAAATGTGAGCTGGAAGATAATATTATAAAGTCCATTTTTATCAGAATCAATAAGGCACCAAAAGTGTTGTAAGTTTCAGGGGCAGGCTGGAGGAAAAAAGAAAGAATATATATATAGAGAGAGCAGGAGGGGCTTGGAAGGAGGCTACAGGGCTCTGGCCTTAATCTTGCCTTGAGTATCTGAATGAACACAAAAATACATCAGATTTGGTGATGAACCAAAATGTGCTGAGATAATTGAAATGAAAACCAAAAGAAGAAAAAGCCAAATTATTTCAATATATTAGACTTATAGACATATGCCAAGAGAACTGAACTTAACATGAATGAATGCAAAAACCTATATTTGGTGTTAAAAAGTAGTTGACTATAGTGTGGAAAATTAATAAAGTATTTAAAAAGAAATAAACCACGATGATGGGGATATGTCTGAAGGATGTGAGAACTGAATGGAAGAGTTCCCAGTAGCCAAAGCTGGAACGATTTGAGAAGAAGATATATAGTGTTGGATTATAATCCAAAGTATGTGATGAATATCCACGAGTCTAGCGGATATAAATAAATGATTGACTAAATAACTAGGAGAAAAATCTCTTGTGTAGAAGAATTCCAGATATTTTTG
This sequence comes from Phacochoerus africanus, assembly GCF_016906955.1. Lineage (NCBI taxonomy): Eukaryota > Metazoa > Chordata > Mammalia > Artiodactyla > Suidae > Phacochoerus > Phacochoerus africanus. The sequence continues at coordinate 117,905,421 of NC_062546.1, forward strand.
CAGATAATCTGCCCTCAAGGAGGTGGAGCATCACTCTCTACTTCTGTGAGGCTTAGTGCCTTCTTTCTAAAAAGTAGAGTATGGGAAGGAGGAAACAAAAAAAAGGTAACTTTGGGGAGGAGAAACCTGGCAGCACTGTCTCACCTGGGTTGGTGATCAAGGTCAATAACAGTGAGCAATCATACTGATAGTATGTGTCCTTGATATGTATGCAGAAGATGGCACTTTACCTCTGTGGTCTTCCTCCCCAAGATCTGTCACCCCAATCTAACCATGTGAAAAAACATAAGAAAAAAATCACAGTAGAAAAGCCTTGTACAAAATATATAATCAGTCTTCTTAAAACTCTCAAGATCACCAAAAACAAGGAAAATCTCAGAAGCTGTCATGGTCAAGAGGAATCTAAGGAGACATGATAATTAAATGTCACAAAGTACCTTGGATGGGAGCCTGGAACTGAAAAAGGACATTAGGTTGAAACTAAGAAAATCTGAATAAAGTTATAAACTTTAGTTAATAATAGTGTATAGTGATATTAATTTATTAGTTGTGACAAATGTACTATACTTACGTAAGAACAATTTTCTAAATTACATGTGTGTATAGCTGGCTATGACAGCAATGGATTGAATAAGAGATGGGCCAGTTTAATGTGAGGCAAAACAAGAGGGGGCCAGTACATAGGGAGAAGAGTAAGTGGGTGCCTCAGCAGAAGAGGGAGAAGACATGTCACTTTTCGCTCTAGAGGCATATTGACTAGGACCTTTCGTCCTAGTGACACTGACACAGCTTTTACTTCAGTCAACTACCCCATCTAGATTAGCAATGGGAGAGAGTAAAAGAAGAGTTAAAAACGTAGAAAAATCAGAGTAATTAGAATACACTAGATATGATGTTTTTATAAATCCAAATGCAACAATTACTACAATAAATGTGAACAGCTAAACCTTTTGGTTAAAAGATGGAGGTTAGCATCATGGATTTTTAAAACTCTAGCTATAGGGTATTTTAAAAGGCATATAACATTTTCATACCTACGTATTAAATTTTTAAAATAGAATAAGCTATCCCAGGGAAATGCTAAGAACAACAAAAACAATATCAAAAGTTGACATAATTATTGCTTATCAGACAAAACAGACTCTTAAACCAGAAAAAGAAAACAACACCATTAATTCAGTTAGTATTGGGTCTGACTTATTGTAATTGAAAAGCCTTAAGTAACAGTAGCTTAAAGTTAAGAAAAGTGTTGTCTTTCATGGCCATAAAATGAAAAAAAGTCATAAAACAGGTGGTCTTGGGTTCCAAACTTTACCAACATGAATCAGGTTGAGAGGTGGCAGCTCCCAAGAAGCCCATATACCTTCCAGCCACTTCATATATTGCTGTGGAGGACACATGCCCAAGGAAGAACTTGCAGAACCTCCCCAGAGAGGGAAGGCAGAGATGAAAGAAAAATGCCTGCCAAGGAGCAGAATCAAGATCTAATCAAGGAGTTTGCATACGCTTTCCCTGTGCTTGTCCAGCAGGATTGCAGAATTGCTCTTGACTGACTTCTGTGTTTCTCTTCTTGTCCATTTTCAGAACAGAAGCTTTTATTGAGACCCTCATTCCTGCTCCTTTGTTGTACATTGAGCATGTGTGTCTATTTAACTCATAAGTCACAGAAACACAAAGTCACTTTCAAACCTGAAGGAAAGGACTATGCATGAATCAAAGATCTTGGACTTTGAGGTTAAAATAGTCAGTGGATGGGACTTTGGGTTCTTTCACCCTGGGAAGATGGGGGTTCTCTTCAAGAAAAGAAGATCAAAATAGGTATTTAGAGACAAAAAGTGTTGACTCAGAGACTAGATTTGTTCATCAAATCCATTTCCTCCTCTTCCTGGTCACACAGTTAAACTTCATTTCCTATTGGTCCTTGTAGTTCTAGTCAATGGAATGTGAATGGGAGTGATACTCACACTTCCAGGCTTATACCATAAAACCCTCTTCTAGGTGATCCTCCATCCTATTTCACCTTCGACAAGCAAGATGGAAACAAGCAGGGGGACTTTGGAAGCCAACTGTTAAAAAGGGTGAATTCACAGGATTGAAGGAGCCTTACTTAATCACTACGTGGAAATGGGCTGGCACCTTGCTTAAATCACTACATGGAAATGAGCTGGCCTTTTGCTTAGGCTGTATTTTAGACTTTATGCAAGCTGGAAATGAGTCATTATGCATTTTTTAAGACTTTTTTTTTTAGAGCAGTTTTATATTCATAGCAAAATTATGAAGAAAGTTCAGAGATGTTCCATATATATCCTGACCCCACAGTATGCATAGTACGCCCTGGCTTTATTATCAACATTTCCCCACCAGGGTGCTACATTTATTACAAGGAATATATGCTGATACATCAATCATTCAAAGTCCAGAGTTTACCTTAGGGTTCACTCTTGGTGTTGTTCATTCTGTGGGTTTGGGCAAATGTATAATGACGTGTATCCATTATTACAGTATAATACAGTGTATTTTCACTGCCCTAAAATCCTCTCTGTTCCACCTGGTCATCCCTCTCCCACATCCCAGACCCTGGTAACCATTGCTCTTCTTACCATCTCCATAGTTTAGCTTTTTGTAAAATGTCATATAGTTGGAATCATACAGTATATAGTCTTTCATATTGGCTTCTTTCATTTAAGTACTAATATGCATTTAAGTTCCTCCATGTCTTTTCATACCTTAGTAGCTCATTTTTTTTTAGCATTATGCATTTTTTTTGTTTTCTTTTAGCAGCTAGCATTGCCTTTGCTATTACAATAAAACCAAATAAAAAATTTTATATGGGAAGGAATTATTTATATTTTCATCTTCCCGCAGCACATAGCAGTTCCCTTTAGAATTAATATAGATATCTAATAAAGTATTCTTGATGTTTACAATAAAAGGTATTCTTTGTTTTTGTGGAGCTGCTTCTTCTTCTTTTTTTTTTTTTTTTTTTTTGGTCTCACTCATGGCATGTGGAAGTTCTTGGGACAGGAATCGAACCTGTGCCACAGCTGCAGTAGTGATGGATCCTTAACCCACTGTGTCACCTGGGAACTTCCATGTGAAGCTTCTAATCCATGAGTTGTTACGGTTTTTATTTCCATATATTTCTCTACTGAATTCCCCCTCTTATATTTATCATCAGTTCATCCCTATCTCAATCCTGATATATACTAGCTTTTGCCTGATATCCCCACATTTGTTTTCATTTTACTGTGTGGGAGAGAATTTTTATTGTTACTCAGGTGTCCATTGTCCACTTGAACCACAGTAACAGAACCCTTGATTTTTACTATGTATGTGACCAGCCAAAGTATGTTGCATTTCTCAGCACTCCCTGTACCTACATACTGATGTTTGTCTTGGTTCTAACCAATTGGTTGTAAACAAAGTTTGTGCAACTTCCAGGAAGTATCCTCTTTCCTGATTTCTGGAATGTGGAAGTAATTGTTAAGAGTTCTAGCAGGAATCTAGGACCTTGAGGTAACCTTGGGGACAGAAGTTGAGATAAAAAGAGGCTGAGTTCCTGTCACTAAGGAATAGCATATCAGCCTTGGATGACTGCCTACACTTTTTCCCCCCAAGGGAGATCATATTATTTATTTTTCTATAATTTAATTTATGTCTAGCATCCACCTTCTTCCCAGAAATGGAAAATTCAATTAATTCAGAGAAAATGCAGTAGGAATAACACATGTATTAGGCTACTTGAAATTGTAGCAGTTCATTGAAGTTCTATTTTTTAGTCTTTTTTCTATAGGTTTTTATTGCATATTTTTTGCCCATTAATCTTTACTTTTTCAATATAGAATCCACTGTTAATTCCATCCAAAGTAGTTTTTAATTTCTAGATATCGTATGTTTCATCTCTAGAAGTTTTGTTTAGTTTTGTTTTTTAGGGCTGGACCCATGGCACATTGAAGTTCCCAGCCTAGGGTTCTATCCAGAGCTGCAGCCGCCACCCCACACTACAGCCACAGTCACACCAGATCTGAGTGTGTCCTCAACCTACACCACTGTTCATGGCAACGCTGGATCCTCAACCCACTGAGCAAGGCCAGGGACCAAACCAGAGTCCTTATGGGTACTAGTCAGGTTCATCACCTCTGAGCCACAATAAGAACTCCTGGAAGTTTTGTTTAGGTCTTTTTTATTTTTCATGTCTCTACTTAACACCTTCAAGCATTACATTATGTTCTTGAAATATATAATACAGTTATAATAACTGTTTTAATGTTCTCATCTCTTATTATATCACCTATATAATTATAAGTGTTTCTATTGATATTTCTCCTTGTTATGGGTTATATTGTCCTGCTTTTTGTATGCCTTGTAATTTTTTATTCGATGCCAGGCATTGTGAATTTTACATAATGCTGGATATTTTTTGTATTCTTCTAAATATTTTTGAGCTTTCCCCTCTTAAAAGTAGTCAAGTTATTGGGAAATAGTTTGATCCTTCTGAGGCTTCCTTTTAATATTTGTGAAGTGGGACCAAAGCAGCCTATAGTCTAGGGCAAAATTTGCCCTGAGGTAATACCCTTCTGAATACTTTACGTAATGCCCCATGAATTTGCAAATTTTCCTTTTTTTTTTTTCTGGAAAGAACACAAACTGTTCCTGGCCCTGTGTGAGTTCCAGAGGCTGTTCCCTCTTCTCTTTTCAGGTGGTTCTTTTTTCTCCCTTGGGTACTTTCTTCACACACGTGCCCTGAGTGATTCTGGGCAGATCTGAGGGGATCCTCTGCAGATCATCAGAACTCTGCCTCTTGGTACCTTTATCCTCTCTGTTATTTAGCTCTATGAATTCTCACTGGCTTAGCATCTCCGGATTACTAACTCTCTTCTTAACTCAGCCAGACAGTTGGGCTCCACCTGGCTTTCCCTCCTGCACTGTAGCCTGGAAATTCAATCCGGTCAGTAAGCTGAGACATATTGTTTACTTTTGCTCTCTCAGGATTACTGTCCGGTGTTGCCTGATGTCAGTGTCTGAAAACCATTGTTTCTAATACGTGTCTAATCGTTTAGTTGTTTCAGATAGGAAGATAAAGCTGGTCCCTCTTCATTTAGTTTTTTTTAAATGGGAGAAATAAATTTCTCTTGTGTAGCTGCTCTTGACATAACTCTAACATTATACTTAACTCTAATATTATACTTAACTAATACAGTCCTAAGTAAAACACTCACTAAATTTTAGCTGGATAGCTGTTGTTTTAAACAATTATCCAGGAATCAATATATGTGATGGGTATATTTTTTCCTGGGTAGAGGAAAATAAGTCCATTGTGTATTTCTTGTGATGCTATAAGGTTATATAATATTTAGCCCCTGAGAAAGCAGATTTTATTTGAGGAATAATTAACAAAGGATCAGCTCCTCTCCCAGAGCTGTAATTGAGCTCTTCAGTAGTTAATAGCTTTAGTTAGTGAGCTGGTTCTTAGGTGTCGAGGTTAACTCTCAAACTCCAGCCTTCTCCACATACACAAGAGTAAAAAACAGAATTGTTTCTCCAGCTGGAGGGAGAACTTTCTGATAATATAAACAAAACATGCACATCACTCAGGCTGTGTGGTTCTGAGGCTGTGTGATCATCTGCTCTAAGTTCCATCTTTATCCTTCTGCATGTAGTTACTCTGGATGCTTCTTTTTGTGTGTTTTTACCATTTATTTTCTTTCTTTTTTTCCTTTTTTTTTGCCTGTGTCCAGGATATATGGGAGTTCCTGGGCCAGGGATTGAACCTGCATCACAGCAGTGACCCAAGTCACTGCAATGACAATGCCGATTCTTAACCCTCTGTGCCACAAGGGAACTCCTATTTCCACATCTTTTTTTACTCGGTAGAGATCAAACTTCAAAGGTGATGCAATAAAAGGGGAACTGAAATCAGATCTGAATTTATCAACCACTTGGTCATTGCATATTATTTAATTACTTAGTTTCATCCATTATTCATCACTTAGTCCTAGTTTTTTTCATCTATAAATGGAATATTACCTACATCACAGAGGTGTTGAAAGAACTAAATGAGATAATTTAGTGCATGAAAAGCATATAGTGAAGTGTTTTATAGAATATATATGTTAAGTAAAATGATGATGGATTTCCTTCTTTATAGTTCAACTTTCCTTTTTCTCTCTTTACCCTCTACTTTTTAAAATGATTTTTATTTTTTCCCTTATGGCTAGTTTACAGTGTTCTGTCATTTTTATACTGTACAGCAAAGTGACCCAGTCACACACACATATATGCATTCTTTTTCTCACATTATTCTCCATCATGCTCCATCAAAAGTGAATGGATATAGTTCCCAGTGCTATACAGCAGGATCTCATTGCTTATCCATTCCAATTGCAATAGTTTGCATCTGTTAACCCCAGATTTCCAGTCCAGCCCACTCCCTCTCCCTCTCCCTTGGCAACTACAAGTCCATGAGTTTCTTTTCTGTGTAAAGTTTCATTTGTGCTGTATATTAGATTCCAGATATAAGTGATATCATATTACCCTCTACTTTTTGAGGAGAACCTTCCCAATAAAATTTTCAAAATGAAAACAAAATTAATGAGGATCATCTTAGGACTTAAAGGGGCTACAGAGTAAGGTGTTATAAGGATGCTCAGAATGCATTTAATCACTAACCTTTGATCTCCAATGCAAATATCAGATAAATAATCTTTAGAAAATGCCAACTCAGGAAGTAAGAACTGCGGCCTCTGAAATAAGCATGCCAGCATCCAAGAAGTCGCTTTAGAAACACTTCTGGCTTCTATTAAATCTCTATCCAGGACTAATTTTGGCTTGCATTTAATGCAGGAGGTAATGAGAGGCCATTTGAGTTGTCTCTTAAAGCAGCCAAGGACTTTTATTGCTGTTCTCAGAATAGAGCCAAGGACTTAATTCTCATCTGTAAAATGAAGACATTTGATTAGGTAACTCCCAGCTGTACAAATTGTATGATTAGCTAATTATTCATTGTAGAGGTCTAGCCCTTTACATTTATCTCACATGAATCAATTTATGTCAGTTCAAGCCTGGTGGACATAAGCCATAAAGAAAAAAATTTTTTCTTGTCTCTACAAGTACCATGCTAAATAATAATAATAATAATAATAATAATAATAATAATAATAATAATTTAATAAGGGTAGCTTATCCTTAAGATAATTTAAAAATGTATGGAGCAGTCGAGAGCTTCCCAGATAAGTGTGGAGAGGGGGAAGAATAAGAAAAAATGAGAAGGCTCAGAATCTTCTTTCATTATTACTTAGCACCTTCTTCCTTCCGCTGGCAATGACAAACATAAAACTGTATTTTACTCTCACGACAGCCTTTCTCATGAAAGGCAAGAACAAATCTCTTATCTTTGGCTGATTTTTCTCCAGCCCTGAGCATTTCCATCCAGTGTGTTTCATTAAGGGGAGGAGGAAGGATTGTATAGCAAATCTCTTATCCAGCATTCTAGCACCATTTTCAGCATTTCTGCAGTGGCACACCAGACATGGCTTTGTGCTGAATACTTCCTCAATCTTCAGCATCAAAATAAAAAACAACTTCCCATCTGGGACATCTGAAAGAAATAGGAGGAAAAACATTAAGGAAAATATTTCTTCAGCATCCATTTCTTTGTATTCCCTTTACCTTTCTGGAACAGATTAACAGTGTTGTGATTTCTTCTGCTTAGTGGTGCTATTTTTTATGGCCCTCTAGGCAAGTTTTAGCACCTGAAGTGGCTGCAGCCATGCTACACTGAACAGCCACCAGAATTCAGTCTATCATTTACAGACTCTTAGGAGGCAAATGGAAAGATGGCCCTGATTGAAACATATACATAATCCTTTCCTATGGGGAAAGGCTCTTATGGTTTTATCTAAATATAAAGACCACCCTGAGACAATCAGTCCAATTATGGGCATAATTTGTCTCTTTCAACATGACCTCCTTCTTGTTAGCCAACATACTTTCAATGATATAGGAAGGATCCTATTAAAAGAAAATCTGCACAGGAGAAGCCCAGCATTTCTTAAACATTTGGGTTAGGCAGTTGAATGTGACCATGTTAAAATTAAGGTTGTTTTCATATTTCAAACAACTACTTTGTGAAATGTTTATGGCAATAAACTTGCTTGTTGGGATTCACAATCAGTCAGTTCAATAGCTTGCATTTCATCTTTGTGTGTGTGTGTGTGTGTGTGTGTGTGTGTGTGTGTGTTTGGGGGCCGCACCTGAGGCATATGGAGATTCCCAGGCTAGGGGTCTAATCGGAGCTGTAGCTGCTGGCCTCCACCACAGCCACAGCAACACCAAATCGGAGCCATGTCTGTGACCTACACCACAGCTCACAGCAGCTTGCATTTTATCTTGAAGCAAAGGATGGCTCTGAACAGAACTGTGCTATATTCTTGATTAGGTTTGGCAGTTCAAACATGTTTCTGTGGGGATTAAAGTATATAATGAAACTGAAGGATGCCTGAGTGCACGCCTCATTCTTTCATCCAACAAATAATTATCAAATAGCTTTTATGTGTCAAAACTGTTCCCACCATTGTTTACCCTGTGGTGAAAAAACAAAACTGAAGGCATACATAGTCTCTGCCCTCATAGAGATCCCTTGTAGAGTCTAGTGGGAAAGACAGATATGTAGATATTTAAGTCCCCCAATAAATATATAATTATGAAAGAGTAGGTTGCTCTAGAGGGAACAAATGTCGTTCTCTTATTTTAATTGCTTTGGGGAGGGAGGTCATATAAGTTCTTTCTGAGAAAGAAACATTTAAATGGAAATATCAAGCACCAGTAGGGTTTAACCAAGAGGAATATTCAAGGGAAGAATTCCATGCAGAAGAAGCATCCACATCATCCAGTAGTTCTGAGACATTCAAGTTACACCAACAGAACCAACCCTCAGGTGAGATAATTGTTGTATTGTATTTCTAAAAGTTAGAAATTTCCTGGACAACATCATGGAGTTGAATCGTCATTTTTTTATGGAATCCACAATGAAACACTCGAGTCATTCTCTTCTCTGGATAAAATTTGGCATTTATAATGGCTAAAAATAAACTCTAGCTAGTAAGACTTGTCCATCTAATTTTACAGAAATTAAAGTTCCAGCTTCTATTTAAGATTATGTTGTCAGACATATAGATCTTGCCAAGAGGGCCAGAAAATACAGAATTAATACCTGTAGATTATTTCCAGTGCAAGGGAAGACAGGATGTACTTCTTTAAAAAAAGTCACTTCACCATTCATTATCTGTTTTGAAGATGCACAGTCTATAACATTAAATATTTGTTTTTCCTTCTTATTCTGATAAGGCCTGGTAGTGATACCTTGTTCACAAGTTTCACAGCATTCAGAAATACAGCAGAATTTACAGAAGAACAGTCCAGAGTCTGTGGACTTTCATCTCAACTTTGCAAAATTCGTAGAGATTTCTAGCTTTATTATATGTCTAAACAATAAAACAGCCTGTCACATAATTAGATTAAAGAATCTGTAGACTTAATCTTTATTAACTTCATTACTCTCTAAGAAAAACACTGTTTTTTATAGAACACTGGATTCAAAGAATATTAATAGATGTTACTTTAAAAAGAGAGAGATTTTGGTCAAGTATGTGGAAATGCTAAATTAAACAAAGAAGGGTTATTTCATAACTCTTTAGATCCTCAAATATACTAGTGTTCATTGAAAATATATTAAAGGAGTTCCCGTTGTGGCTCAGTGGTTAACGAATCTGACTAGAAACCATGAGATTGAGGGTTTGATCCCTGGCCTTGCTCAGTGGGTTAAGGATCCGGCGTTGCCGTGAGCTGTGATGTAGGCTCAGATCCCACATTGCTATGGCTCTGGCATAGGCCGGTGGCTACAGCTCTGATTAGACCCCTGACCCAGGAACCTCCATATGCTGTGAGTGCGGCCTCAGAAAAGACAAAAAAAAAAAAAGAAAATATATTAAAAGGGGGATTCACTATGTGGTATTTCTTAGATGCATTTGTTTAAGGAACCCTTTTCCGTTGGTCATCAGTGGGAATTAGCATTATGTGGAATATTTGTTGGAAGTGCTAACCCTAATGAAATAGTTGAAGTTGAATGAGTGACTCCTATATTGAGGACTCATCTTACATGAGGTTTCATAAAATATTAGCAAGCAAAGTCTTGCAAGTTTTCACTTCCTGGAAATTTGAGGAGAGCTTCCCGATAGAACCTGGGGCTTCAGAGTGGTAAGGACCAGAGTAGAGAACAATTGCAAGAATATCCCCAAATTTTCACTCCTCTCTATATCTATGCCCTTTGCAAATTGTGTGCTTTATTCTCCACACCTTGAATAGAGCTTATTAGCCTTGTGACTTGCTTTGTACAGTGTCTGGTTGCAATTCTTCAAGATACCTATGTATTTCCTCTCTTTCTCTCACTCTCTTGGACCTCTGCCTCTGGCCGTGACAACAAGCTTGGCTGGCCCCAGGGACCACGAGAGACCATGCAGAGCATGGCTGAATCAGGCAAGCCCAGGTCATCCTACACCAGCACACCTCCTGCTGACCTGCCAGGAGGCTGTTGGTTCATCAGTGAATTGAACTGCCATGGCAGTGACAGCTATTGAATATAAATGAAAAGCAAGTGAATGGTGAAAGTAAGTCCCATTTACCAAGAGTTTAATTAAAAGGGAGAAAAAAAAATCCTCTTTTATAGATGTTCTTTACTTGCCTTACAGAACATCAGACTCCCATTTACTTTCTCTTGCTTCACTTTGTTCCTTCTCAGTTTGCTTTGTTGGCTCCTCCTCTTAATGCTGGAGAGGCCAGAGTTGGTCCTTCAGCCTTCTCTCTAGCTATGTCCAATAGCTTATCAATTTCATCAGGCCACTTGGTTTTAATTCCACCTATGTGCTAAGAACTCCAAGTTTTGTGTTTTCAGCCAGGATTTCTCTCCCAAATCCTATCAACTGTCTCCTTGACATTTCCATTTAGAAGACATCCCGCAAACCCAAGTTCCTAATCTTCCCCCCTTTTCCTGCTCCACCACAGCCTTTCCCACATCACTCTAAGAACTTGCTCCTTCTACCATTGACTCCCTAAAGTCTATTCTCAATTCAGCAATCACACCTATCATTTGAAGAAATGAGTCAGATCAGGTTGTAGGGGAGCAAAATTTGCCAGCCCCCAAATGCCTTATTGGCAGGTAGATTATTTTGAGCTAAAAACAATCAAGGTTTAGGAAACATGGGAAGAAACATTGACTTTCCCCAAATTGCCTAAAAATAATGTCCATAGTGGGCCTATTCCAGGAAGGGAGGTCTCAGCATAGATCACTACAGTGTGAACTATGGGGGAGACAGGGAGTAACCTAACAGAGTCTGTTAAAATTCCACTCTGTGTCCCACTGTCTCTGCAGGACCCAGCCTTTCCATCCCCATGTTAATTACTTTAATCCCCGTGAAATCTCAAATCACAACCTGCAATATCCACATTTGTCTTCAGCAGAAGGTGGTATTCAAAGTGAGTGTTTCTGCCATTTTGGCAAATTAGTTCTCCTGGGTTTCTCCCATGTATACATATTATTCAACTTTTGTTTTTTTTTCCCTGTTAATCCATCTCATCTCAGTTTAACTTTTAAAATAGCCAGAAGAACCTGAAATGTCCTCCTCCCTGACAGTGTCATTTTTCAGTTCAAAAATCTTGCAGTGTCTTCAATTTTACTCATTGTGAAATCTGATGTGCTCACTATGGTCTCACAGGCTTCCTGTGAACCAGCTCCTTGGAACCACTCTGACCTTCTCCTTCTCTGCACCAGCTGTTTGTCCTCCTTGTTTTGACTCAAACATCCCATACATGACCATTCCTTGGATCCTTAGCTCAACCTGTTCCTTCCTGACCTTTTCTTTCTGAAACATGTGCTTCTAACTTAAGACTTTGATGAACTTTGCCTTCACCTCACTGTGGGACTTAAAGGTCCCTTCAAGGAGAATGAACTCAAAGCTTTTGGCAAAGACAGGGATTACCAGGCCCTTATCATCATCCCACCCATCTCATTGTAATGCCCCCTCCCTCACCTGGAACAAACTGGCCTACTCCTTCTGTGCCGTACTAGGAAAGGTATGTGGCCAACTCCTCACCTGCCCCCATAGGGGCCTTAATACGCCCCCAACCAACCAGCAAGTGTATTGTAAGACCCTTCTTTCCCCAACCAATAAGCAGCTCAGTAGGTGTATCATAAGACCTCTCCTCTTTCCCTAGGCTATAAAAACAGATAGGACCACATGACCTGGGGTTGGCTCTCCCTGGTTATCAGGAAGTGGTCCTGCTGCGATAGCAGTATCTCCATGACACTAACTACTCTTTTCCTGGATTTCTACATTACTGTAACTAACTCCCTGCTGGATTTCTACATAACTAACTCCCCCAGGGCATTCAAGTCGTTGCTCATATGGGGTTTAATAGGACCCGGCAAGAATGGAAACTCCATAAACATAGAGAGTCTTGGTCACTGGGATTTTCCCAGCTCTTAGAATGGTGCTTGCTCAACTGGCCCTCAGCAAATATCAGTTAAATAAATGAATACATGAAAATGTAATAAACGTCAATGCTTTGGAAAAGGGGAAAAAGTAACCAATCACCACAGGTAAATGAAGGCTCAAATCCTACCTCTTTTACCTGATGCCATGATTACTTTGGACATTATTTCACATTTCTGTGCGTCATTTCTTCTATAAAATGGGGATAAACTACTACCTGCTTCTTATGGCTGTAATGAGGACTCAAGGAATGCTTATATGTACAGTAATCCCCAGCAGATTACAAATGTTAACTAAACAGTGCATTTTATTATTAATAGTACCTATATCATAGATTTGGTCTAAGGACGGGGTGAAAGATCTGTATAAAGTTCTTTACTTAATAAATACTCAGTTGATTTTAGTTGATCCAGTTTTTTTTATTTCAAAGACACTTACTTCTCCTCTCCCCAAAGTTGCTGAAAATAACATTCCACTTTTAGTGTACAGTATATTTTAAAAATATCCTTTCCTTTATGGAAATCCATAATACTTCCCACCTCCACACTATTTATGGATTTAGCTAAGGTATTCCTAGTTAATGGTTGCTGGCCAGTTTTCTTCTTTCCCTAATGTACCATCCTGTGAATATCAGTTTTCTCTTCACAAGTAACCATTTGTTTCTTTAATGAGGGGACTGTGTATGCTTAATTGTTAAAGTTAAGACTGACCAGCAGAGGCCTTGCACTTAACAAGATCTTTAAAAAGAGATCATTAGTATTTTTTCATTATGGGTCAGTCTTTTGAATCCTGGAAATTAGCTCAAACTGATAAAGGCAGCATAATTGACATTTTCTTAGTGACTTTTACTTATATTGTTTAGTAAGCACAGTGCCTTAGGATACATATTTGCTATCAGGTTTTCTCCTGAGAGACAAGGGAAGACCTTATTATGCTGCTAATGTTCATTATTTTAGTCATTATACTGAGAGAGAGCAGAGGAGGCATTTGGGGAGAACTGCTTTTCCTATAGGTTATTGGATCATCTGATTATTGTTCTTGTTTTCATTGATCAGTTATGGACTTTTTGAAGATATGAACAATGACTAAATTCAATGAAAATAAGATTAAAAAACCCCACAAAGAGCTAGAAAGATGATATTAAACCTCATTTTGCTGGTCCTAGGAAGTCTCCCCCTGACTTATCAGCTTGGTCATTTAGCCCCCTACCCAAGTCCACTGTGTGGTTTTTCTTCCCAGAAGAACTGAGTCTATGATATTTCAATTCCTGGAAACAATTGCCCATGCTGGCATAGCATTTGCTACCAATGCATAGTATTTAAAACACTCCCATCCCCAATTACCTCATCAGAGTGTACAGTGCTGATAATCTTTTTAGAGAACTCATCCACTGAACTGAATTCATCACAGGATCCTAAGGATTTTTTTTTCATTTTTTATAAAGTTTTATTGAAGTAGAGTTGATTTACAATGTTGTGATCATTTCTGCTGTACAACAAAGTGATTGGGTTATATGTGTACACCCATTCATTCTCTTTTAGATTATTTTCCCACATAGATGATCACAGAATATCAGGTAGAGTTCTCTGTGTTAGACAGCAGGTGCCAGCTGGCTAATCATTACATATACCTCAGGGCATATGCCAATCCCAAACCCCCAGTTCATCCCTCCCCCCATCAACCTGTCCACTTTGAAAACAAAGCATAAGTTTTCTTTCAAAGTCTGTGAGTCTGCTTCTGTTCTGCAGATAAGTTCACCTGTATCCCTTTTGTAGATTCCACATATAAGTGAGTTAAAGTAAATGTTAGAAATCCATATGGGGCTATGAGAACCAGTTTATTGAATGTATCGTTACATGAATAGACTACAGTTCAGAGAATTGTATAGCTGAAGGGGGTTTCTCCTGCCAACCTTAGCATTTTTGTTAATGTTTTTATTGAAATCATGGCTTCAACGAGATGATGGTGTGTGTGTGTGTGTTTTGTGGAATACCCCAAGAAAAGAAGTCAAACCTTTTCATGTATATGATATTGGAGTTGGTGATCCTTGAATCCTCCAAAGGTAGGTACATGAATGTAGACTTTAGCCGCTTCCTTTTTCCAGAAGTGAAAACTCTATTAAAAAAAAAAAAAGAAAAAAAAAAAGATGGGAGTTCCCATTGTGGCTCAGCAGAAACAAATCTGAATAGCATCCATGAAGACTAAGGTTTAATGCCTGGCCTTGCTCAGTGGGTTAAGGGTCTGGCGTTTACATGAGCTGTGGTTTAGGTCGCAGACACAGCTTGGATCTTGTGTTGCTGTGGCTGTGGTGTAGACTGGCAGCTACAGCAGTGATTCAACCCCTAGCCTGGGAACTTCCATATGCTGCAGGTGCAGCCCTAAAAAGATTTTTTAAAAAAATCTTTATTTTATAAATGGTGCAGGATAGAGTTCCTAACACTATGTACAAAAGCTCAATGAGTAACACACACCCAAATACATTTCATTTATTCAATGAAAATTTTTAAGCTGGGAAACATTGTAGGTAGGCAAAGATATTAAAAAGTAAAGAAGACCATAACCTCTGATTCAAGAGAGAAATCACACCACTGTGTGGTGAAAAGAGCCTTGAGCTAATTGGAAGATAGAGGTTTGTTATCGATTTTTTTTTTCCCACTTACCAGGTGTGTGATTGAGGCAAGTCACCATATCACTCTAGGATTCCTGTTAGAATAATCTCCAAGAATCCTTCTCAATTTAAAAGTCTTTGATAATGTGATTTTTCTATAGTATTCAGGCTTTTTGGCTTATGGACTTCTTCCAGTGGCCACTGTAGACAACCTACTTACTCACTTATGCAAGAGAAGATTTGAGAATATTTTTGCTAGATAGATAATCAGTACTGGAATGGAAGTTTAATATGTTGGTATTAGAATGTACAGTATGTTGGTTTTAGATTGCTAAACTTAAGTTTAAATTAGCCAGAAGTATACACATTTATATAAAATCACCAGATTTGTTTGGCGTTATCTTTTTTTTAGTAGAAAGATAAAACATGGCAAGATGATTCAGATCAATATGTTTTTCCTGAAATAGCTGTGGCTTGGAGTCAGTGCACATTAGCCTGGTGGTAATCTGCCTTCAACTGCCTCTTCTATCATTCTTAAGGGTTATAAATGTGCAGAACGATGACTTCAGGTTACTGCAAGATCTTCAGGCATCAAAAGAAGCTATGCTAAAAATACTCCACCTATTAAAGAAGGAAAGTCATTTAATTTCTTAAACACATTCAAAGGCTTTTTTCAAGGAAAAAAGATTATTTGGTGAAGCAATCAATTCACATTTTTCTTTTTTGTTTCACTTTTTGACCTTTTTAAATTTAAATCAAAAAACTTCTTTAGGAGTTCCCGTTGTGGCGCAGTGGTTAACGAATCCGACTAGGAACCATGAGGTTGAGGGTTCGGTCCCTGGCCTTGCTCAGTGGGTTAACGATCCGGCGTTGCCGTGAGCTGTGGTGTAGGTTGCAGACGCGGCTCGGATCCCGCGTTGCTGTGGCTCTGGCGTAGGCCGGCGGCTACAGCTCCGATTAGACCCCTAGCCTGGGAATCTCCATATGCTGCGGGAGCGGCCCAAAGAAATAGCAAAAAAAAAAAACCAAAAAAAAACTTCTTTATATAAATTTTATTGGATGTTAACATGTGTTAATTTCAGGTGTACAGCAGAGTGAATCAGTTGTATATTGAACTTGAAGTTTTCTAGGTATTGCAAGACATTTAGAAGTTTAAGATATGCTCTTACTTGCAAAAAAATTTTTTAAACAAATGTGAGAGTAGGAAACAAAATAGTAATTAAGAGTAACGTATGTATTTATGGTTGCTCTGGTGAGTTGACACTCATCCTCTCTCCTAAATTACTTTGAGTGTGCTTTTATGTGCTGTAGAGTGTAAAGGGCTAAAAACTACATTTCCCAGACTCTTTAAAATTTTTTTTTATTAAAGTGTAGTTGATTTACAGTGTGTGAATGTGTGCTATACAGCAAAGTGACTCAGTCATGTGTGTGAGTCGCACACACACACACATATATATACACACACATTCTTTTTCTATATTATTTTCAATCATAGTCTATCCCAGGAGACTGGATATAGTTCCCTGTGCTATACAGTAGGACCGCATTGCTTATCCATTCTAAATGTAATACTTTGCATCTATTTACCCCAAACTCCCAGTCCATCCCACTTCCTCCCCTCCCCCTTGGCAACCATAAGTCTGTTCTCCATGTCTGTGAGTCTATTTCTGTTTTGTTGATAGATTTATTTGTGCCATATTTTAGATTCCACGTACAAGTGATATTGTATGGCATTTGTCTTTCTCTTTCTGACTTACTTCAATTAGTATGGGAATCTCTAGTTATAATCATGTTGCTGTGAATGGCATTATTTCCTCCTTTTTATGGCTGAGTAATATTCCATTGTATACATGTACCACATCTTTTTTATCCATTCATCTATTGGTGGACATTTATGTTGTTTCCATATCTTGGCTATTGTGAATAGTGCTGCAGTGAACATAGGGAAGCATGTATCTTTTTGAATTATAATTTCAAAAATATATATCCTTTTTTTGGGTATATGCCTAGGAGTGGGATTGTTAGATCATATTGTTGTTCTATATTTAGTTTTCTGAGGAACCTCTGTACTGTTTCCCATAGTGGTTTTTATCAATTTACATTCCCACCAACAGTGAAGGAGGGTTCCCTTTTCTCCATACCCTCGGCCAGCATTTATTATTTGTAGGCTTATTAATGATAGCCATTCTGCCAGTTGTGAGGTAATGCCTCATTGTAGTTTTGATTTGCATTTTTCTAATAATTAGTGATATTAGCATCTTTTCATGTGCCTGGGGCTATCCGTATGTCTTCTTTGGAGAAATGTCTACTTAGGTCTTCTTCCCTCATCCTCTTTTAGAACTAGAGTTCTGAATGCAGATTATATTCTTCCAGTTTGAGGCATTCTGTGAGATTTCAAAGACAGAAGTGGAACAGGAACCTTCCTATTGCTGTTACACTTGTTTTGGCTTGAAGCCAGCTTGTGAAGATGGGTTTTTCTACAGCCACACTGCAGTGTCTAGTCACTCACTGTGTGGGTATGGCGAGGCATTGAAGAGGTGGTAGTAGTGCTTGCCAGAATTCCAGCTGTACAGATAAGTATTGAGCCCAGCAGTTCACCTGGTGTCCTGTGCCATGAACGTGGTAGAGGTAAAATTTCCTCTAATGGACCATTTAGTCTTGTTGGAGGGACTCCTGGATTCTGAGCTGAAAGCCCATCCTTCAAACCTTACAGCTCTATGAGCACCTATATCTCTGTATTAGCTCCCCTTCTACTTAAAATAGCTGGCCTGATTCTCATTTCCAGCTCCAAATATCTGCAGACCAGTGCATGATGCGGGAGTACATAGAGGTAAATAATAAGGACGTGGATGATAGAGTTTTATGAACTAGATGACCAGGCTGCATCTTGAAGAAAAACAAATCCATATCTGATAATTCTTTGAAAATCTGGACTAAGATTAACTCATAAGTTCGACTTGCACTTTATATATGTAGTTATAATTTGGATTTTGTACCAGTTTACAGATAAGATCATAAAGATTCTGAAAGCTACTGCTTTTGGACACTTTGTTTTACTAACTTCAATTTAAAGAGATTCGTAATTTTCCAGGCTCTAGTGTGTGAAATGATCCCCAAAGAGCAATTTCTGTTGGTTTAGCCCTGGACCTTTAGAGTAAATTATGAACGATCAAAAATGTGTTCCAGATATTTTATGAATAATGCTAAGCCAACAAAAGCCAGAAAACCATGGACTTAACGATAAAAACTCTCCTGAGCCCACCATCTTGTGCCAAAGAATTATAGGGATTTTAGTTTCATTTTGTGGCTTTAAGGCCTCAAATCATGAAAGGTCAAATTAGGAAGTGGTGCTGGGGGATTTTAGGAATTGCTGCTGAAATTGACAGAAACCTCAGTCATGTTCAGAGGCTCCAGTGCACCGCTTTCATCTTCTTTTCTTGGAGTGTTGGAGAATTTTCTTGCTCCTTGAGATTAACAACTCTAAAGCAACCTGGTCTTTTGCTGGACCTCGTTCTCTTAGAGAAAGCGTGTGTTCTTGGCGGCTTCTTTACAAGGGATAAAATGATAAGCAGGTCTTCTTTCCATTGTTTTTCCAAGCGACCAAAAACTCCCAGTCTGACTTCTTGAGGGCAAGTCTCCTTCTCACATGAAGACATAAAGGATAGCCTCTTGGTCACCTACTTCTTAGGTCAGGGTTCTGGGGCCAGCTCTACCTCTAAACCTCAGACCAGTCACACATTAGCAGCCGCAGAGCACATCAAATGAGCTGAGTCCTGGACAGGGCTGACATACCTTCTTTCCCTTTGCTTGGGACTTGAAAATTGGTTGAGACACAGAAAGGAATCTCCTCCGGGAACCACCCATGAATCATAGGATTTTTCTGCTCTGCCTTTCTAGAAAACACAAGTTTCTACTCTTTGTCTCTTGTTGGCCATGCATATTACATTCTCCAATACTAGAACCATTAGAAGGTGGTAAATGGCAAAGAAGACAGAAAGTAATAGTTGCTATACCCCATGAAATTGCTATTAGGCGTCCTCACATTCCAGACTGATCCATCATACACAGGCTTCAAGCTCTAGGTGGGACAGGAATGTGAGAAGCAGATGGTGGAGAGGCTGTCCTCTTTCTTCCAAAATTAATTTTAGGGTAGCTCTTCTAGAGCATGGCAGGAGCACACTCCAGGAATTCAGAAGATGTGCTGTTGGATGGTAGTTTGCAGCCTAAACCAGGAATCTTTACTGTTCTGGCTGGAAAGATCTGGATGCTGCCATACCAAGGGAACTTCCCCCTTCTGCTCAAAGACTCTAGTTCTCAACTTCTGCTCTCCTACTCTGATCATATCAATGCATTATAGTAAATATGTGGTCAGACCTAGAATCCTGTCTCTGTCAGCTCTGGGCTGACCTCATGCATAGGTAGCTTTTATGGTTGGCAGAGAGAGGAATGAAAAGACTCAGTTCTCTGGCAAATCAGCCCACTGTGGCTGTCCTAAATAGTTTCAGAAAAAGTCATTCCAAAATATAATTTGAAGTTTTTTTTGAGGCTCAAGAAAGATGATAGGGCCTGGTGCTTTCGGTTTGAGTGACTAAAGGGACACCTAGAGTGTGAGTGAACAGGTTGGAGAGATGGGTGCTTATTGAAACCAAACCAAACCAAACCAGGAGTTCCTGTTGTGGCTCAGTGATTAACGAACCTGACTAGTATCCATGAGGACATGGGTTCGATCCCTGGCCTTGAATGGCTTAAGGATCCCACATTGCCGTGAGCTGTGGTGCAGGTTGCAGACATGGTTTGGATCCCATGTGGCTGTGACTGTGGTGTAGGCCAGCAGCTACAGCTTCGATTCAACCCCTAACCTGGGAACTTCCATATGCCATGGGTGCGGCCCTAAAAAAATTTAAATATAAGTAAATAAACACAAAAAAAACAAACCAAACCAAACCTTTCTAGTTTGTGGGCCTTAGGCCAGCTCACTCAGCATTGTTTTAGTGTTTGTTTTGTTTTCTGTTTACCTAGAAGAAGAGTCTTCCATTATTGGATAATAACTCACAGTTTAAGAAGTCTCAAGAAAAGCAAGGAACATTCTCTTTGTCTTCTCCTTGCTGGAGCTCAGTCTTTGAGGAATGAGATTTCTCTTATTTCCTAATGACAAGGAGAGTGAGTCTCTCAGTGGGAGGAGAAGATGCAAGTAAAAACATCCCCACTGCTACCCATGGCAAGCATTTAGGAAGGAAGAGAAGAAAAAGAGCAAAGGGCATCTTAAAGATGAAAATGTGCAGTGAGGCTGCATGGCTCAAGAAAGGAAAATAAAAGGATTTTGAACTGTGTAGTCTTTTGTAAACTGAGAAGATGTGTGATAGTAAACTTATTTTTCTAAGAGTTTGGCTTTTTTAAAAGCACTTGCTGGTAGTACTTGCTCTAATAAACTTTTTTTTGCAAATGAAAAGAAGTATGTGCTGTTACTTAGTGATTTGCAAAGTCCTTCCCCATTATATCAAAAATGAATATGCCGGAAGACATTACGATTTCTAAAGCTAACTAGACTTGTCAGAGAGAAGGCTTATCATATTGGAAATATTAAAGGTAATACTGATTTTTGTGTGGGGTGAGGGAATTCTTTGAGGTGAAATGTAAGTACCAGGAAATCCCACAGATCACCACCACAGGGGAGAAACATTTTATGTTTGTTAAATTAAAAAATGGCATTTGACATTGAGTTTTTCCTCCCTAACTCACAAGCTGCTGAGTTAACTCAAATCTGTACTAATTGGGGATTTTGTTTGGCTCAAAATTCCAGGCTCTTTTTTTTTTTTTAAAGGCACAAATGTCCATATATTATACGCCATTCCTAATTATAAAATAAAAATGACAGTACCGAATTGGCTCGACTTCCCATTTCAGATATCATATAGGGTATTAAGTTTAATAATGACAAAATATATTGAAGGTACTTGAAATACAAAACTTCCATTTGTCAAATGTACTTCATACATTTCACCTTTGAGTTTTTTATTGTAGGTTTTAACAATACAAAATGAAACCAATTTCATATTTATCCTATGTGACCAGAATGTGACCCTTCCTGAACTTTGACAAATCTGGGACTTTGTGACAATGAAAATCGTAACATTGGCAGAAACATGTTGTTCTTTTAGTATAGTTTCTTTCTTGAGAGGTGATTAAATTCAATGAATGCACCCCTGCTAGAACTGTGGACTCAGAAGCAGTTCTTTGCTCTTTGTTGTTTTTTGTTGTTGTTGTTTTTCTTTTTAAGGCCCCACCTGTGGCATATGGAAGTTCCCAGGCTAGGGGTCAAATTGGAGCTGCAGCTACAGGCCTAGGCCACAACCACGACAGTGCAAGATCCAAGCAGCATCTGTGACCTATGCCACAGCTCGTGGCAACACTGGAACCTTAACCCACTTAGCAAGGCCAGGGATTGAACCTCACAGGCACCATGTTGGGTTCTTAACCCGCTGAGCCACAGCAGGAACTCCTTTTCTTTTTCTTTCTTTCTTTCTTTTTTTTTCTCTTTGGAGAAAAGTATGGAAAGTACTTTCACCCTTGGATAGAGGGTTTGATCCCCTGCATATGACACCAGTATCCTGACCCTACTTAACTGCTCTCAACAAGTCTCTATGCTTTTGTCAGCTAATGGACTATGAAGCATGAGGACAAATATCAGAATCAATAGTTGGACAGTTTATTCTCAGGATCCCAGGTACTGATCTGTTCTATGTTATATGAGCTAAAATAAAGATGGGAAAGAGTTTCACTGAGAGTTAGACACACGTGTATCTATACCTTCTGCTTTCCCAGAAAATACTCAGTTGCTGTCAAGAATGCAAAAAGAGAGAGAATACAAGAAGACAGAACTGGCTGGCACTGAGTCATTTCTTTTTGTTTGCAAGAGTCCAAATCCAAAAAGTCAAAGTTTGGGAGTTGTCACCATATTCTTCCCTTTTGGAGGAAAAATTAATCACTTCAATGATGATTTACCTCTACCTCAAACCTTCTTCCATTGGGGCTTATCTTCAGAAACTAGTAATGCTGAATTTCTCTGCATGACATGGCCCTATAGCTCTCTCTCCCCCAGATTCTGTCAAGGATGTGAGTCCTAGATTCCAAGAGTAGGGAGGGGTATTTGAAAACATCCAATCCAGTCTCCTTATTTTATACAACGTGAGGCAACTGAGCTTCGAGTGTTCAAATAATGAGGTCAAAGTGACTCAGACACCTACTAACAAAGGCAAAACCAGGTTCCATACAACCCCTGTTCCATGTCCTCTGCTTTTCTACCTACCCTGCGTTACTTCCTTAGTCCTCCAAACTTTCTGTATGTTCAGTTTATTCCTTCTAAGATTGGCTCTGCATGAATGGTTACTACCATCAGCGTGACTCCTAATAGATTCAACTCAAGCTTTGTGGGGCATCTAGAGATAATCTCATTGTTATCAGGGCCCTCACTCAATTCAGTCGGTTTCGTTTTTGGTTTGTTTTGTTGTTTTGTATTATTTGCCTGTATCACCTTTGATGATTAGACATCTGTGCTCTTCTTGAATTATTAGAGTGTCAGAGGGTGCATGAATTTCTGAGATAAGCATGAGCAATGCTGCTTAGGTGAGGAATTCTGTGTTATTTTGAGCAACGTATGCCAACTTATACCTTCCACCAGTTGGCCAAGGTTTGTTTCCCAGTAAGGGGAAAACTTCCCTACCCCAGTACAATAGAAGAGCAGACCTTTTCTCTTGAGTCTTAGTACTTGGATCTTTGAAATGTAATAAGGCATTCCATCCCAGAAGGCATGCCAAGACAAGTCTCAAACCCAACATCGCTTCTGTTTGGGTGATGTTGACAATTGCCATGGGAATGGGGAGAAGGGGTGCTGTCCGGATGGTGCTCCGTGATTTCATCCCAGCACAGTTCCTGCAGGGACCTAAGTGGCTGCTATGATTTTTATAGAGGTCGATCAGCTGGGTCTAGTAGAGGAAGTGCTGTGTCCCTTTGCACCAGAGGAGGGAACATGATTTATTTAGTGGTTACTGAGTGGCTCTAATGTCCCTGCCTTGCCTCCCTCACTGAAAAACACAAATTCTGATTATAACTAGGCTTTTATTTCCAGCTTTCATTCTTGGGTGGATTTCAATAGTTTCTAGTGAAAAGAAGAGGACGATGCAATAAACCCTCAGCTGATTGAGGACCCATAGGTCCAGTGAATGCATCGAAAGCACGGGGCACATTCCAGATGTTAAGCCCTTAATTTTTCAGTGGCTGTGACCATGAGAAAGCAGCTCAAACTGGCTTTGATGGGGTCTTCAGAGTGACTCATCCAGAGTTGGAAATTTCAGCTGAGACTACAGTTAGGTTCTTTGCAAACTTGTGGGAAATCCGACTCTGTCCTCAGAGACACCACCCTAAAGACTTTGGGGCTGTGCTATACATAAAGGGGAGGCTGGGAGCCTAAGAGGGGCCTCTGGGAGCCACCTGATGTGAAATCCAAGGCTGGATTTTGTATTGATCTTGGAGTGGGGTAGCAGAGAGCATTTTTTGATGGTGAAAGCCCTACCTCTAGAGACTCTGAGCACTCCAGGGAAGCCTCAGATCCATCTGTCATCATTCTTTTGTCAGGAAATAGAATAATTGGGCCTGTGTTAAGTTCCTAAATAGGTTTAATGATATCCTTGCTAGATTTTAGACAGAATTCCAGCGTGCATCATCAAAGTCAATATCTTGCTTAGGTACCCCGAGTGTAGATGTGGTCAAGAAGTAGACCGTGTTGGAGTTCCTTTGTGGTGCAGTGGGTTAAGGATCTGGCCTTGTCACTGCTGTGGCTCGGGTTTGACCTCCAGCCCAGATGTGGCCAAAAAAAAAAAAAAAAAAAAAAAGTAGACCGTTTATTAGATACTTCCCAAATATATTCTTAGATGAAAAAGCATCATTCTATTCTCAGAGTGGCAGTTCTTGGAAGTTAGAGTAATTCCCTGGAAATTTCAGAATATCCAGTAAAGAGCTATTTTTCTTGAACAGGAAGGAGACTTGTCATGCAGGGCAAGAATTTCCTGAAAACCAGGATGTTACTAGCCAGTCCCTCACTATTAGACTGTAGCAGGAGGTCTGTGATGTGCAGGTCATATTAAGTGTAAAGCTTTAAAAATTTATTAAAAATTATGTAAGGTACACAGAAAGAAATGAAAGTAATTCCGTGCATTTCCACAATCCATTATGTAGTGTGAGAAATAAAAAAAATGATCTGTAGACTTGAACCTGTCTATACTACCCCTAATATCATCTCCCCGGGCCTCTTAAAAATAGTTTCTGTCTAAATCACGTGCTTTTTATTCTCAAGCATTTCTTTGTAAAATTAGTACAAAAGTCTTTACTCGAATGCTTATCAACTTTAATATAAAGCATATTTTACACATCTTTTTCTGTAATTTGCTTTACAGAAGCAAATATCATGATATTTGCTCAATATTATGTTTGAAAGATTTGTCCACATCAATAAATATGGTTCCAGTCCATTCATTCACCTTTCTTTCTTTCTTTTTTTATTTTTTTGTCTTTTTAGGGCCCCACCCACGGCACATGGAGGTTGCAAGGCCAGGGATCGAATCGGAGCTGTAGCTGTTGGCCTACCCACAGCAATAGCAATGCCAGATCCAAGCCACATCTGCGACCTACACCACAGCTCACGGCAATGCCAGATCCTTAACCCACTGAGTAAGGCCAGGGATTGATCCCTTGTCCTCTTGGATACTAGTCAGGTTCATTAACCACTGAGACGCAATGGGAACTCCTCCCTGTTAATTTGTATATATGGTTTTCTTTTGGTTAAAGAATGTATACTCTCAACTCTACTAGATGTTGTCAAATTGTTCTTGAAAGTAGTTACAGGAATATGTACTCAGAAGGGCAATGTATTAGAGTTGCTGTTGTTTCACATCCTTGCTAACATCTGCTATTGTCAACCCATTAACATCTCTGCCAATCTAATGGTATCTCATTATAGTTTTAATATTCATGCCTCTGATTTCTAATGAGGTTAAGCATCTTATTGGTAAGGTCTATATCTTTTATACTTAATTTGCTTTTCTAGTTTCTTTTTCCAGTTTTTTTTTAAATTTTTTTTTAGGCGGGGGAGCTGCACCCGAGACAAATGAAAGTTCCCAGGTTAGGGGTCAAATCCGAGCCTCAGCAATGCCAGATCCAAGCCCCATCTTCAACCTACACCACAGTTCAATGCCATGCCAAATCCCTGATCCACTGAGCAAGGCCAGGAAGAGAACCCACATCCTTGTGGATACTAATTGGGTTCGTTACTGCTGAGCCACAACAGGAACTATTGCCTTTTCTGGGTGTTTCTCTCTTCCTCTCCCTCCGTCCCTCTCTCTCTTTCTCTCTCTCTCACACACACATACACACACAAAGCATACGCACCCTGCAATACTTCCCACTGGTATATATGTTTTGAAGGTGGAAACATAGATGCATTCTCAATTCTTAACATAAGGTCTGACCAGAATAAGTTGTTTAATAAATATTGCCTGAAGAAATGAATTTGTGTTTTTTCCACTCTAAATTCACTGCAGTCCTGACAACAGAAATAATTGACTTGTTGGGCTCTGTCTACAGTGACTTTCTATTGTTTACCCATCCTTTACACCATTGCTAGTTTAACTTCCCTGAAATACCATTTTCATCCTGTCACTTCCATGCTTAAAAATCTTCCAGGGCTCCCTGTTGCTGAGAAAA
The DNA here is from genome assembly GCF_016906955.1 of Phacochoerus africanus. Lineage (NCBI taxonomy): Eukaryota > Metazoa > Chordata > Mammalia > Artiodactyla > Suidae > Phacochoerus > Phacochoerus africanus. The sequence continues at coordinate 117,931,329 of NC_062546.1, forward strand.
ATAAGCTCATATTTCTCATGTAGATAGTTAAGACCCTCCATCAAATGGAGACCCTTCGACAATTCCATTTTGTTTCTTACTGTGGTTCCACCATGATCCCGCTGCTCCAGGCAGGGTGGCCCTTACCCTCACGAGACAGCTTAGCAATTCTGAAGGCTATCCTTAGAACCTTCAGAATTGCATGCTTGTGGAAGACACTGCAAATTTTTTACAGCCTGTAAGAACATTGAACGACAGGGCCTTAAGCTTTCATACCTGGTACACAGTAGGTGTTGTTGATTTCTGGGTGAATGGATGGTGGTTTTCGGTTTCCTGAAGTAAATTTTTTTTTATTATTCAGTGAATTTATTACATTTATAGTTGTACAATGATCATCACAATCCAATTTTATAGGATTTTCATCCCACACCCCCAGCATATCCCTCCATCCCCCAAACTGTCTCTTTTGGAAACCATAAGTTTTTCAAAGTCTGTGACTCAGTATCTGGTCTGCAAAGAAGTTCACTGTGTCCTTTTTTCAGATTCAACATGTCAGTGAAAGCATTTGATGTTAGTGTCTCATTGTCTGGCTGACTTCACTAAGCATCATAATTTCAAGTCCATCCGTGTTGCTAAAAATGACGGTATTTCATTCCTTTCAATGGCTGAGTAATATTCCATTGCATATATGTACCACATCTTCTGGATCCACTTCTCTGTTGATGGACATTTAGGTTGTTTCCATGTCTTGGCTATTTGCAAATAGTGCTACAATGAACATTGGAGTACTTATGTCTTTTCGAGTCTTGGTCTTCTCTGGATAGATGCCCTGGAGTGGGATGGCTGGATCAAATGGTAGTTCTATTTTTAGTTTTCTGAGGAATCTTCATACTGTTTTCCAGAGTGGTTGCACGAATTTACAATCCCACAAACAGTGTAATAGGGTTCTTTTTTCTCCACACCCTCTCCAGCACTTACTGTTTGTAGACTTTTTGATGATGGCCATTCTCGCTGGTGTAAGGTGGTACCTCATAGTGGTTTTGATTTGCATTTCTCTAAGAATGAGTGATAATGAACATCTTTTATGTGTTTTTTGGCCATCTCTATGTCTTCTTTGGAGAATTGTCTGTTTAGATCTTCTGCCCATTTTTTATGGGGTTGTTTTTTTTTTTTTTTTGAAATGGAGTTGCAGAAAGTGTTTATACATTTTGGAGATTAATCCCTTGTCAGTTGATTCACTTGCAAAGATTTTCTCCTATTCTGTGGGTTGTCTTTTTTTTTTTGTTTAGGATTTCCTTTGCTGTGCAGAAACTTTTAAGTTTGATTGGGTCCCATTTGTTTATTTTTGTTTTAATTGTCAGTACTCTTAAGAGGTGGATCTGAGGAGATGTTGCTGTCATTTATTTCAGAGAGTGTTTGGCCTATGCTTTCCTCTAAGAGTTTTAGAGTGTCTGGTCTTATATCTAGGTCTGTAATCCATTTTGAGTCTATTTTTGTGTATGGCATTAGGGAGTGTTCTAATTTCATTCTTTTCCATGTGGCTGTCCAGTTTTCCCAGCACCACTTATTGAACAAGCTGTCCTTTCTCCATTGTATATTCTTGCCTCCTTTGTCATAGATTAGTTGCCTGTAGGTGCATGGGTTTAATTCTGGGCTTTCTATCCTGTTCCACTGATCTATATTTCTGTCTTTGTGCCAGTACCATATAGTTTTGATGACTTTTGCTTTGTAGTGTAGTCTAAAGTCAGGGAGCCTGATTCCTCCAGCTCCATTTTTCTTGTTCAGGATGTCTTTGGCTATTCTGGGTCTTTTGTGCTTCCAAACAAACTCTAAAATATTTTGTTTGAGTTCTGTGAAGAATGTCCTTGGTAATTTGATAGGGATTGCATTGAATCTGTAGATTGCCTTGGATAGTATAGTCATTTTCATAGTACTGCTTCTTCCAGTCCAAGAGCATGGTATATCTTTCCATCTATTTATGTCATCTTGGATTTCTTATATCAGTGCCTTATAGTTTTCAGAGTACAGGTCTTTTGTTTCTTTAGGTAGGTTTACTCCTAGGTATTTTATTTTTTTGGATGCAATGGTAAACAAGATTGCTTCCCTAATTTCTCTTTCTGATCTTTCATTTTTAGTATATAAGAATGTAGTTGATTTCTGTGTATTAATTTTGTATCCTGTGACTTTGCCAAATTCATGGATGAGCTCTAACTGGTAGAGTATTTAGGATTCTCTAGGTATAGTATCATGTCATCTGCAAATAGTGATAGTTTTACTTCTTCCTTTCCAGTTTGGATTCCTTTTATCTCTTTTATTTCTCTGATTGCCGTGGCTAGGACTTCCAAAACTATGTTGAAGAGTAGTGGTGAGAACAGACATCTTTGTCTTGTTCCTGATCTCAGCGGGAATTCTTTCAGCTTTTCACCATTGAGAATGATGTTCGCTGTGGGTTTGTCATATATGGCCTTTATTATGCTGAGGTAGGTTCCCTCTGTGCCCACTTTCTGAAGGGTTTTTATCAGAAATGGGTGTTGGATTTTGTCAAAGGCTTTTTCTGCATCTGTTGAGAGGATCATATGGTTTTTATTCTTCAATTTGTTAATGTGGTGTGCCACAGATTGATTTGCAGATATTGAAGAATCCCTGCATTCCTGGGATAAATCCCACTTGATCATGATGTACAATCCTTTTAATGTATTGTTGGATGTGGTTTGCTAGTATTTTGTTGAGGATTTTTGCATCTATGTTTATCAGTGAAATTGGCCTGTGGTTTTCTTTTTTTGTGGTGTCTTTGGTTTTGGTATATCAGGGTGATGGTGGCTTCATAGAATGAGTTTGGGAGTGTCCCTTCCTCTGAAATATTTTGGAATAGTTTCAGAAGGATAGGAATTAGCTGTTCTCTAAATGTTTGATAGAGTTTGCCTGTGAAGCCATCTGGTCCTGGACTTTTGTTTGTTGGAAGTTTTTTAATCAGAGTTTCAATTTCAGTTCTTGTGATTGGTCCTTTCATCTTTTCTATTTCATCTTGGTTTAGTCTTGGAAGATTGTACCTTTCTAAGAATTTGTCCATTTCTTCTAGGTTTTCTAATTTATTGGTGTATAGTTGCATGTAGTGTTCTCTTATGATCTTTTGTATTTCTGTGATGTCTGTTGTTACTTCTCCTTTTTTGTGTCTAATTTTATTGATTTCAGTCATTTCTCTTTTTGCTTGATAAGTCTGGCTAAGGGTTTATCAATTTTGTTGATCTTTTCAAAGAACCAGCTTTTTGTTTCATTGATCTTTTCTATGGTTTTCTTCATTTCTATTTCGTTGATTTCTGCTCTGATCTTTATGATTTCTTTCCTTCTACCAACTTTAGGTCTTGTCTGTTGTCTCTCGAGCTGCTTTAGATGTAAAGTTAGCTTGTTTATTTGAGCTTTTTCTTGTTTCCTGAGGTGAGCTTGTATTGCTATAAACTTTCCTTTTAGAATGGCTTTTGCTGCATCCCATATGTTTTGGAGTGTCATATCTTTGTTGTCATTTGCTTCTAGGTATTTTTTAATTTCCTCTTTGATTTCTTCAGTGATCCATTGGTCGTTTAGTAGCATGTTGTTTAATCTCCACGTCTTTGTGTTTTTTGTCGTTTCTTTCTCGTTGTTGATTTCCAGTCATATAGTGTTGTGGTCGGAAAAGATGCTTGATATGATTTCAATTTTCTTAAAGTTACCGAGGTTGGATTCGTAGCCCAGGATGTGATCAATCTTAGAGAATGTTCCATGTGCACTTGAGAAGAATGTGTATTCTGTTGCTTTTGGATGGAATGTCCTATAAATATCTATTAAGTCCATCTGGTCTAATAGATTCAGGGCCTGTGTTTCCTTATTGATTTTCTGTCTGGATGATCTGTCCATTGCTGTAAGTGGGATGTTAAAGTCCCCCAGTATGATTGTGTTATTGTCAGTTTGTCCTTTTAAGGTTGTTAGCAGTTGCCTTATATATTGTGGTGAACCTATGTTGAGTACATAGATATTTAAAATTGTTATGTCTTCTTCTTGGATTGTTCCTTTGATCATTAGGTAGTGACCTTCCTTGTCGCTTAAAATATTCTTCATTTTAAAGTCTATTTTGTCTGATATGAGTCTTGCTACTCCAGTTTTCTTTTGATTACTGTTTGCATGAAATATTTTCTTCCATCCTCTCACTTTCAATTTGTATGTGTCCCTAGAGGTGATGTGGGTCTCTTGAAACAGCATATATATGGGTGTTGTTTTTGTATCCATTCAGCCAGTCTGTGTCTTTTGGTTGGGGCGTTTAGTCCATTAACACTTAAGGTAATTATTGATATGTATGTTCTTATTGCCATTTTATTAATTGCTTTGGATTTGTGGCTCTTTTTTCTTCCCTTCTTTTCTTGTTCTCTCCTCTTGTGGCTTGATGACTATCTTTAGTGTTGTATTTGAGTTGATTTTTCTTTTTTGTGTGTGTATCAATTGCAGATTTTTGGTTTACAGTTATTCTGAAGTTTTGATGTTAGAGTTTATATATATACGAGATTGGTTTAAGTTGTTGGTCTCTTAATTGCAAGTGCATCTCCAGCATCCGGCATTTTACCCTCTTCTTCTCACGATTTCTGATTTTGGTGGCATAATTGTACATGGATGACTTCATATCTTTTCTGTATCTATATCTTTACTTGTGAGCCTGGCCATTTGTGGTATTTTTATTTCTGGTTGTGGCCTGTTCTTTTCTGCCTAGAGAAGTTCCTTTAGTATTTGTTGTAAAGCTGATTTAGTGTTGCTGAATTCTCTTAGCTTTTGCTTATCTGTGAAGCTTTTGATTTCTCCTTCAAATCTGAATGAGAGACTTGCTGGGTAAAGTAATCTTGGTTGGAGGTTTTTTCCTTTCATCACGTTAAGTATGTCATGTCACTCCCTTCTGGCCTGTAGAGTTTCTGCTGAAAAAATCTGTCAATAACCTTATCAGGGTTCCCTTGTATGTTATTTGTTTCTTTTCCCTAGCTGCTTTCAATATTTTCTCTTTGTCTTTAATTTTGATCAGTTTCATTAATATGTGTCTTGGGGTGTTCCTCCTTGGATTTATTTTATATGGTACTTGTTGTGCTTCCTGGAATTTGAGTGAGTGGTTCCTTTCCCATGTGAGGGAAGTTTTTGGCTACTATCTCTTTGAATGTTTTTTCTATCCTTTTCTCTCTCTTCTCCTTCTGGCACCCCTATAATAAGGATCTTTGTGCGTTTAACATTGTCCCAGAGTTCTCTGAGACTCTCTTCATTTATTTTCAATCTTTTTTCTTCTGCATCCGTTATTTCCACTAATCTGTCCTCCACCTCGCTTATTTGTTCTTCTGCCTCCTGTATTCTGCTTTTGGCTGCTTCTAATGAATTTTCTATTTCAGTTATTGTGTTTTGCATCTCTGCTTGTTTAAGTTTTATGTCTTGTATCTCTTTGGTCAGTATTTCCTGTAAGTTATCCATCTTTGCCTCCAGTTTATTTCCAATGTCTTGCATCATCTTCAGCATCAACAGTCTAAAGTCTTTTTCCTGGAGGCTGAGAATCTCCTGATCACTTAGCTTTTTTTTCTGGGGTTTTTGGTTTCTCCATTATCTGAATTATAGTTCTCTGCCTTCTCATTTTTATAAGTTTTTGGTATGGTTACCTTTTTCCGGATAATAGAGTTGTAGCCTCTCTTACTTCTGGCTTCTGCCCCCCTTGTGGCTGAAGTTGGTATGGGGGCTTGCTGTAGGCTTCCTGATGGGAGGGACTGGTGCCTGCCCACTGGTAGGTGGAGCTGATTCCTATCCCTCTGGTGGATGGGGCTTTGTCTCTGGGTGAGATTAGAGGTGGCTTTGTGCCTGTGGGGTCTTTAGGCATCGTGATTACTGATGGGCGGGGCTATGCTCCCACCTGGATTGTTGTTTGGCCTGGGGCTTCTCAGCGCTGATGTGGGGGCCATATTTTCCCAAAATGGCCACCTCCAGAGAAAGGCACACTGCTGAATATTCCCAAGAGCTTTGCTTCCAATGTCCTTCCCCCACAACAAGCCACATTCACCCTGCTTTCCCAGGAGGTCCTCTAAGAATCTCAGCCCGGACCCACCCAGATTCCCACAGAGACCCTGCTTTTCCCTGGGACCCAGTGCACGTGAAAGTCCATGTGTGCCTTCCAAGGATGGGGTCTCCATTTCCCCCAGTCCCATGGAGCTCCTGAGCACATGTCCCACTGACCTTCAATTGCAGATGCTCCAGGGGCTCTTCCTCTCAGTGCCAGATCCCCACATGTGAGGGTTTGATGTGGCTCAGAACTCTCACTCCTGTAAGTGAGTCTCTGTGATACAGTTACTTTCCAGCCTATGGAGCTTCCCACTTGGGAGGTATAGGGTTGCTTATCTCACATAATTGTCCCTCCTACCTCCTGATATGGCCTTCTCTTTGTCTTCTGGAGTAAGATATCTTTTTGAAAGTTTCTAGTCCATTTGGTTGAAGATTTCTCAGCATTTGGTTGTAAATTTTGTTGTTTTTAGGAGAGAAGTTGAGCTCCAGTCCTTCTATTCTGCCATCTTATTCCCATCCCTTGGGTAAATTTTTAATACATAGCAGAAACCAAATACTCAGCTCTAGTCTAGTACAAAACTGATAAAATGAAAGTTAGAAATGAAACTTCTAGACTTATCTGTAGAACTATGTTGAGTATCAAAATATTAATGAAAAGTCACTTTCATCTCTCTTGGTCTCAATTTCTTTACCAAAAAAAAATGAGGATATTTATTATATCCAGTAATTTTATAGTTTTCTTAGAAGCAGATTTCTTTCCTCTAAAATAATTTTTTTTTTACAGATTCCCAGATAACACTGATTAAAGGAAAACTTTTGCATTCAATGTTTTTTGTTTGTTTGTTTGTCTTTTTAGGTCTGTACTCGTGGCATATGGAGGTTCCTACGCTAGAGGTCCAATCGTAGCTGCATCTGCTGGCCTGAACCAGAGCCACAGCAATGCCAGATCTGAGCCATGTCTGTGACCTATACCACAGCTCACAGTAACACTGAATCCTTAACCTACTGAGGAAGGCTAGGGATTGAACCTGCATCCTCATGGATGCTAGTCAGATTCATTTCTGCTGAGCCACAATGGGAACTCCCAAGTTTTGCATTTAAAATGGGAGCAGTGGGAGTTGCTGTTGTAGTTCAGTGGGTTAAGAACTCAGCTAATATCCACGAGGATGTGTGCTCAATCCCTGGCCTTGCTCAGTCAGTGGGTTAAGGATCCAGTGTTGCCACAAGCTGCGATGTAGGTCGAAGGTGTGGCTCAGATCTGGTGTGGCTGTAGCTGTGATGTAGGCCAGCAGCTGCAGCTCCAATTTGACCCCTAGGCTGGGAACTTCCATTTTCCACAGGAGCACCCCTAAAAAGAAAATAAATAAATAAATAAATAAATAAATAAATAAATAAAATGGGAGCAGTGAGCTTGTAGCATACCATGGTTTTTCCTTTGTTCTACAGTATGGCCTTGGAAATACTCTAGGAGTCTAAGTAAAAAAAAATGTGAAATCCACTGATTTTGATGCTTTTCAGAGTTGAACATTTTAGGGTTTGAGGACTCAGACCAAAAACAGGGATTCTGTAGGCCCTTTGTCCATATGCTTTTGTTTTTCTCTTTTTAGTTAGAACTTGGGGATAAAATTTCAACTACATTTCTCATTCAAGGAGAAAATAAGATTCTTATTTTTTATTTTCATTTGGGGGAGAAAATGAAATAAACTCTGATTTTTTATTTCTATCTGGGAGAAAATTTGAGGAGCCTTCTACTATCTGACACCTTTTTGCATAAAATGAAACATAAAATATGGTTCTGTTTATAGGGCATCTCTGGAATTCTTTACGGCTATAGATGTGCATGTTGTACATTAACTTGAGATTTACTAGAATTAGGTAAGTAGCTAAATGAGGTGCGTAGTTGTTAGGATTGTTTTCTCCCAAATGATGTTTCCTTCCGTGAAGTGTTGCTTCTAAAGACCATGAAAGCATGTTCTAGAGAATCTGTGTTTGATCACATGTGATTTTCTATATATTTGTTAGTTAATGCTTGGATTCTACCCAGAGGTGAATATTGAAGGGAGAACTTTGACTCTTTTCCATGTAGTCAATTTAGTATAGTCATGGAGAAGGGGGGGGAAGATGTTTTCCTACAGGAATTGTAGCCAAAGTGTTGGAGTTTAAATTTCATGTGTGGCTTTTCCTTTATGAGGATTAGCTGCTGTGCAAACCTGAAAAAAATGCTAGGGAAAAGTAAAATTATAGATAGAGATCATGTAAAACCAAGGGTGGCTTTTAAGTCACACTTCATAGGAATCTAGAACTCTTTGCACTTTCCAAGTTTTTGCCATTCTACTGGGACTCTTAAACTGAAATAATAATCTCTTTTCCCCTTTAAATAATTCTTGTCCTACTTTTAAGACTACTAAGGGAATAAAATGAAACACAGTCAAAACTTAACATCAGCATTACTAAAACATATGTAACAGCATGCAGAAACTCCACAGACCTTGTAAAAATCTATTTAAGACCACAGAGAAAAATCACCTAAAGTACAGACCAAAATGTATTTGAGTGGAGAGCATAGGTTTGGTGGGCAGGAAACTCAGGATTTATGTTTGGCTTTGGCTTTGCCCACATCTGTGCCTCCTTCTGTGTAATCACTCTTATCCACCTGAATTTTAGTCTCACCCTTCATAAAGTTGAGTGATGTTTTTCTCTTGTCTTTCAGAGATACTGAGAATAGTTGAGTCATTTTTCTAATATTCTTAGGCCAAATGAGAAAGGGTGGCTAAATAACTCAAGAGTTATTACTGCTATGACAAACGCTAATGAAATGCAAGCCATTAAGGCTGCCATAGAGTCATGGAACTGGCATTAACTCTCAGGCCATTTGCAAAACATGCAAGTTCATGATTATCTATTATTCTCCCTAGATCTAGATCCTTGTTTCTATGGACAGATTTCCTTTAGCAGATCTAGATCATTTAATCTTCTCTTTACCCTTGACTTCCTGGCTTTATCTTCTCCATATTGAACCAGAGGTTTAAAAAGATCAACTTCTACATGCAGTGGATTCCATTCCTTCCATCCTGAAACCGAATGAATTCCCTTTCTGAAAGCTCAAAATGGTAGGAAATGAGGTGCTACAAATCAGCAGACTTTAAAATTTCTCTCTTCAATGTTGAGGTCACTGGGGCCCTCTCTCAATTCTAATAGTTCTAAGCAGCCAAACAGTCCCTAGTCCTTGACCTCGAAATGTGGGCTGAGGTCCACAATCTGCAGAACTGGGAGTCAGCCCAAGTATAGCTCTTGTCTGGCTGCAGCCCAAAAGCTTGGTAAAACTCCTAGAAACAAAATATCTATAAACAAACAAAATGAATTAATATATTACCTTCATGCCATTTGAATTGAAATCAGAACAATTACTTTTAAAAAGTCACATAACAAGTGTCTAAAGAATTTTCTATTGGCTAAAGATGTTCTTTAGCAACACAATGGTTTTTTAGGAATGCGGTGGGTTAGGTTTTAGGAAAAGTGTTGTCTGACCTCCCATTAAACTTGATTCTATAACCGTCCTTAACAATTGCACTGTGTAAGGCTGTGGTCAGGGACAGCGTCATGGCCATGCAACCCTTGCAGTCTCACGGGGCCCCATGTTCCCCAAGGGCCCTCTGCTTGGTTGAATGCCCTGATAAAGCCTTCTTAACATTCCTAGTAATTTTATCTTTGAGCTTGGGTTTTGTAAGTCAAGTCTGATGGGGGGAATGAAGCGTGAGCATGAGAAGAGATACATACCACCATTGTTTGTCTCCCTATTTGTATGCAGTGTTCACTATGAGCACAGAATTCCAGGGGACCCACAATGCGTGGAAGTCAATGATCCTCAAAAGGAGTGCAAGGTAAGCCCCTTAAGTTTATAATGGATTTAAACAAGGGTGCTGACAGCCCCAAGAAGTAACACTTCCCATTAGAACCAGAACTTGCTTTGAACTCGGAAAGAAGACCCTTCCATCTAAGAAACACTGACAAGCAAAGAACCTTCTTATAGCCATTCTTATTGCTGTTACTACTCTGTGTCAGCCAACAACTTATGTTGAAAATGATGACATAATAGGAATGGTAGAGATCCTTCATCTTTTCTTACTTGTCAGTAAACCAGATGTAGAGTGTGTGTAGCAAAAAGTGAAATTTAAACATTTGAGTTAATTTTGTAAAGCGTTTTTACTGCTCCGGTATCAACAAAGTGTACATAGATGTACAAACTGCAAAATGCAAATCGTATAAAATTGGTGATTTC